>NW_012116143.1:1814399-1816465 GCF_000951035.1 Colobus angolensis palliatus | reverse complement strand
GGAGGCTGAGGCAGGAGAATGGCGTGAACCCGGGAGGCGGAGCTTGCAGTGAGCTGAGATCTGGCCACTGCACTCCAGCCCGGGCAACAGAGTGAGACTCCGTCTCAAAAAAAAAAAAAAAGATACACGTTTTTGTTTATACCAATAATAACGTGAGTTCTTATTCTCTAGCTGTTTACAAGTGATAGGAGAAGAAAGCCACCCAGAAGGAGCAAGATGTCATGAAAGTAGGAACCATGTTTTTACTCCTCTTTCTGTCTCCAGCAAGCAGCTTATCTATAGATAGGATCAAGTCCAAATTTTCCAGACTGCTTTTCACACACATTTTGCTTTTATTACTCATGATTTCAAAGGTGTAATGGTTCAGCCACATCAATGTAACAAACAGTTCACACTGGGCTCTTATAATGTGGCCTTTAAAATCTTCACTATTAGGAGAATGGCGTGAACCCAGGAGGCAGAGCTTGCAGTGAAATGAGATCGTGCCACTGCGCTCCAGCCTAGGCAACAGAGTGAGATTCCGTCTCAAAAAAAAAAAAAAAACACTTCATTATTTATGCTTTCATCTTGACCACTTTGACCCTTGCAGGTTTACTCACTAAGAACTTGAGTTTCAAGAGAAAAGATGACATGTTTGCTGCTTAAGTAAGCAATATCTAAAAGCATATTTAGTTATAAACGTCTTACCAAGAATTGATATAATTTTCCTTTAAATAAACATTTTTATAAATAGTAGTTTACAAGATATAATACACATATCTCTAAAAATACAGTGTATTCATGTACCTTGACATAAACTTGTAGTAGTACCTTAGTTTTCATTCATGTTGTTATATTAACTACCATCACTTTGAATACATACCTGTTCACCATACAGTATAGGTCGGTTTAGGTTTATTGCCTTAATTGCTTGGTTTCGAGTTAGTACTGTAGCAAATGCTATCACACTTTGCATTCCCTAAAAACAGGTAAATTCATTAAGGAAACTGACAAAGTATATAATAATCTCGCTACATAAATATTTCAAGATCAGCTATCTGCATTCTGATAAAATTATTTTTAAAATTTAAGCATTCCTTGCACTTTGAATTGTAGTTGATCAAATTCAAAAATGAATTGTTACTGTATTCTTTTCTCCTGGCCCTAAAATCTATCTAAAACATGGCATGGGGAGTTTCTTAATGTTTTAGTGTCCATTTCCTGAGTGTTTCCCTCTAGGTTTTTATTCCTCACCCCTCAAGCTTCTATGTGGATCCCAGCTAGAGCTCATACTACTTATGCAACACATTTCATTGTATAAGCACTCTTATATTCATACTAGTACTTTAAGTGTGTGTGTGGTGGGAAAAGGTTACCAATCACATTTTTCACAGATCCCATAGGCCTCTCTTGCTCTATCTGACTGAAAGGGCCTAGTCCTCCCCCATATGTGTGATGGACACCACCATGTACACCCAGCTGGTATGCCGGAAACCATGGGCTTCCTCTCACTCTGCCATTCCTCTTAACCTTCCCATCCAGTTGATCACTAAGTCTTACAGATTCTGCTGCCTCCAAAAGATGTCTCAAATTAGTCTGTTCCTGTCCATCTCCGTGGCCACCACCCCAGCCCAAGTCCTCCTCACTTCTCACCTGGACTTCTAAGTGGTCAGATGGCTTCTTCTTTAATTTTCCACAGAGAAACTAGTAATCTAAAACTGCCAGATCATTACCCCTCAGAGCTTTTCCAGATTTACATGATTTGCTTTTTCCATAATTTGCATTATAACACAACCCCCACTTCTTCCCCTTACGCATGACCTACACCCACACAACTTTGCCATATCTGGCCTCTATAAGCTTCTCCACTTTTACTTTGAGGTACTCTTAACTTTGTCTGCTCAGCCATTCTGACTTCTCAGTTATTAAAACCTGTGAGACACTTGCTATTTTATTATTCATGTACCTCCCTTGTGATTTTTGCCATATCTGAGTATGCAAAATATTTAACACTATTTTTGTTTTTATTTATTTTTTGAGATAGGGTCTCACTGTGTCGCCCAGGCTAGAGTGCAGTGGCACACTCA
>NW_012116143.1:1812183-1813829 GCF_000951035.1 Colobus angolensis palliatus | reverse complement strand
TAGTCAGGATGGTCTCGATCTCCTGACCTCGTGATCCGCCCGTCTCGGCCTCCCAAAGTGCTGGGATTACAGGCTTGAGCCACCGCGCCCGGCACTTACATTTATTTTAAAATAAAACTTTGTTCACTGCTATAAATGGAAAACCATAATCCCTTGAAACAAACAAAGCATCTGTAAAAATAAATACTTGAGTATGAAAATTACCTCACTCTGCACCAGGAATCCTACCCATGCCACACTTAAGCACTAGCTTAATGTCCGTGCATCTGGATGCTCTGCCTGGAAGGTTCTGACATGGACACTCTCCATGACAGTTTTTTCTCTCCTTCATAACTCATAAATATTACCTCCTCAAGTCTTAGGCAACCATCCTGTAGCAGAATTACTTCTCCCCATTATCAGAGTACTCAGTCATTTTTGTAGCACTTTGCTCTATTTCTTTATGGTGTTTTCCCAAATATAATATAAGTTTCATAAGGGCACAGGCCATATGATTCACTGTTGTATCGTTAGTATCCAGCACAGTGACTGGTATGTGGAGATGATCAATACCGAATTAATGTTTTCCCAGAACCACATTGGCTGCATCTACCACCTTAAAAAGTTAATCTTGGCCGAGCGCCATGGCTCATGCCTGTAATCCCAGCACTTTGGGAGACCGAGGCAGGTGGATCACCTGAGGTCAGGAGTTTGAGACCAGCCTAGCCAACATCATGAAACCCCATCTCTACTAAAAATACAAAAAAAAATTAGCCAGGTGTGGTGGTAGGCACCTGTAATCCCAGCTACTCAGGAGGCTGAGGCAGGAGAATCGCTTGAACCTGGGAGGTGGAGGTTGCAGTGAGCCGAGATCATGTCATTGCACTCCAGCCTAGGCGACAAGAGTGAGACTCTGTCTCCAAAAATAAAATAAAAAGTTAATCCTTCAGAATCTATTAAACCAGAGAGTCCCCTGGGCCATCTTATTTTCATGTCACATTGATTAACCTGAGGCTATACAACAGGTTCCCAAGTGTAGGCCTGAAGATTTGAAAACATGTCAGAGAAAGTGAAGCCTGGAATTTGAAGACATGCAAAAAAACACATTTCTCATTATCAGGCCAGGTGAAGGTTGAAAGCAACTTTTATATTTTTTAATAATTTTTAGAGACAGGGTCTTACCATGTTGCCCATGCTGGAGTACAGTGGATGTTCACAGGCACGATTGTAGTGCACTATAACCTCAAACTCCTGGGCTCAAGAGATTCTCCCACCTCAGCCTCCTAAATAGCTGGGACTACAGGTACATGTCATGTCACCCAGCTTCAGAGCAGCTTTTAGCATCATCATTTTAAGTTTTTGTGCTACAATATAAGTAACTACTAAAAAGTATTTTATTTTTGTTTTGAGGCAGTCTTGCTCTGTCGCCCGGGGGCTGGAGGGCAGTGACATGATCTCAGCTCACTGCAGCCTCCGCCTTCTGGTTCAAGCGATTCTTCTGCCTCAGCCTCCTGAGTAACTGGGATTACAGGCTCCCGCCACCAGGCCCCAACTGATTTCTGTATTTTTAGTAGAGACGAGGTTTCACCATGTTGGCCAGGCTGGTCTTGTACTCCTGACCTCAGGTGATCCACCTGCCTCGGCCTCCCAAAGTGCTGGGATTATAG
>NW_012116143.1:1808670-1809348 GCF_000951035.1 Colobus angolensis palliatus | reverse complement strand
TCTATACTTTGTCTCTGTGTCTCATTTCTTTTCTCAAGTCTCTCGTTCCACCTAAGGAGAAACGCCCACAGGTGTGGAGGGGCAGGCCACCCCTTCAAACATATAATAGTGTAAATAATTATCACAATTCAAACCCCTCTGTGATCAGGAAGAAGGAAAGGATGTCCTCTCACCACTTCTATTTAACATTGTGCTGGAGGTTCTAGCCAGGGCAGTTAGCCAAGAAAAACAAAAAGAAAAACCATACAAATTGGAAATGAAGTGAAACTCTGTTTGTATGTGACACCGTCTTGCATAGGGAAAATCCTAAGGATTCCACCAAAAAAAAACTGTTAGAACTAACACAAGAGTTCAGCAACATAGCAGGACACAAGATCAATATACAAAAAATCAGCTGTATTTCCATGTGCTAACAATGAACAACCTAAAAATGAAATTAAGGACAATTCCACTTACAATAGCATCAAAAAATAAATAAATAAAACGTTAGGAATAAATTTAACAAAAGAAATGTAAGACTTGCACATTGAAAACTACAGAGCATTGCTGAAAGAAATGAAAGGCCTTAAATAAATGAAACATCTCATGTTCAAAGTTTGGAAGACTTAAGATGGCAATACTCCCCAAGGTGATCTACAGATTTACTGTTAATTCCTATTAAAATCCCAGCTGCGGGCC
>NW_012116143.1:1797543-1804400 GCF_000951035.1 Colobus angolensis palliatus | reverse complement strand
GAGCCAACACAATCCTGAAAAAAGAACAAGGACACACTTCTTCGTTTCAAAATTTACTACAAAGCTATAGTAATCAAGATAGTGTGGTACTGGCATAAGGATAGACATATAGATTAAAAGAACAGAACTGAGAGTACAGAAATAAACCTCTGTAATGATGGTTAACTGATTTTTGGACAAAGCTGTCAGGACAATTCAATGGGAGAAAGAAGTCTTTTAACAAATGATGTTAGGACACGTGGATATACACATGCAAAAGAATAAAGTTGGACTCCTACCTCATACTATATTCAAAAATTAAAATGGATCAAAGAATTAAAGAGCTAAAACTATAAAACTCTTTAAAAAACATAAATCTTTGTGACTGGGTTTTCAAGATGAACCTTGAAAACATTAAGCCAGTCACAAAGGCCATATATTGTATGATTCTGTTTATATGAAATGTCCACAGTAGGCAAATATATAGAGATGAAGTAGGTTAGTGACTGCCAGGGGCTGGAGAGTAGGGGGTGGAAAAGATGGAGAGGGATTGCTTATGAGTTTAGGGCTTTTCTTTTTAGGGTGATAAGTATGTTTTAAAAATAGTGATAGTAGTGATACTTGCACAGCTCTGTGAATATATTAATACTTAAAACACCACTGAAGACTTTCAAAGGGTAGATTTTATGTATGTGAATTAAATCTTAGTAAAACTATGACTTCAAAAGTGTTCATGCAATGTCTACACTTTATTGAATAAAGTATAATAAAAATATGCATTCCTACAATATTAAAATAAGTTCACTTCAACATCAGATGCTGTTGGTTCCAAGCTATCAGAAGTTAGAATTTCCAAATAAAATATTAGTTTGAAATACATAAATGCTTACATGTAGCACTTTAGCAATCAATTCTCCACCTTCAGGCCCAATATCATTAAACATGAGGTTTAAGTAAATGAGATTAAGTTGTTTCTATAAGAGAAAATAAGCTATTACACATTATTATTATTATTGGAAATTGATCAGTTTTACATACATACACACAATATATATATATATATATACACACACACACACACAGTATATACTTTATTGAATAAGTGTTTTCCTCCAAAGAAAATCTTTATAACCAAGAAAAACTGTATCCTAGCAAAAACAACTACCATTAAGGAAAAAAAAAAAATCATTCTCATGTAAACAAAATATAATTACAATATAAATGAAAGAAAAACTTTCGAGGCCGGGCGCGGTGGCTCAAGCCTGTAATCCCAGCACTTTGGGAGGCCGAGACGGGCGGATCACGAGGTCAGGAGATCGAGACCATCCTGGCTAACACAGTGAAACCCCGTCTCTACTAAAAAATACAAAAAACGAGCCGGGCGAGGTGGCGGGCGCCTGTAGTCCCAGCTACTTGGGAGGCTGAGGCAGGAGAATGGCGTAAACCCGGGAGGCGGGGCTTGCAGTGAGCTGAGATCCGGCCACTGCACTCCAGCCTGGGCAACAGAGCAAGACTCCATCTCAAAAAAAAAAAAAAGAAAAAAAAAGAAAAACTTTCATTTTGATCAATCTGAAAGATGGATGTGGTGTATATATTTAATCATGGTGTACAAGTTTTGCAAAAGAACTCAGGAGCTCTAGCTACTGGCTCCATTGAGACCAAATTCACAGTGGGTTTCCAGTATATTTCAAGTGTTCTAGCACAGAGTCGGGACCCTTGACATCGGGTAAAACTAGTGTTTTATGTGTGTGTCATTAGACTAATTGGTTTCACTGTAAACGGAACTAAGGACATTTTGTAGTAAAATAATACCTGAACCAGTTTCGCAGCATAGTATGCACCAACATCACTTAGAAGGTTATATCCAACATCCAAACCTGAAGCACAGATGAATAGAGCTGATATTCCTTATAAAGAATACTTAAAATCAGATCAATGAAAAGCAGGAGGTATTGATTCTTATGGAAACATACCATTAATATACAGACAATTCTTTAAAATTCTGGAAAGAATCCAAAAATCTTCACCTGTAATTCTTTCTACTGGCACTAAGTGATTGTTCCCAGCAATGTTTAATGTGATTCCTGCTGCTAGCCTGTTAAAATGAAAAAAAAAGATTTTGAAATAGAAACCCAGTAAAGAATTAAAGTATGTTTCCTTCATGTATAAATAGTCATATCACAGATAACAGTTACTGGAAGCAAGCATATAGTAAGTAGACTTATATAGTATATTTATAACAGGTAACTTAAAACTACTGAACATTCTGCAGACTGCAAAGTGCTTTAAAAGATTCCATATAATTTCTCTCTCACACACACTCACACTCACACAAACAGTATCCCCACTTTATAGATAATAACACTGAAAACTTCAATTATTTTCTTAGACAAACCCAGCTCAGGTCAAGCGCGGTGGTCACGCCTGTTAATCTCAGCACTTTGGGAGGCCAAGGCGGGCGGATCGCCTGAGGTCAGGAGTTCAAGACCAGCCGGGCCAACATGGGGAAACCCTGTCTCTACTAAAAATACAAAAATTAGCTAGGCATGGTGGCGGGCGCCTGTAATCCGAGCTACTCAGGAGGCTGAGGCAGGAGAACTGCTTGAACCCAGGAGACAGAGTTTGCAGTGAGCCAAGATCATGCCACTGCACTCTAGCCTGGGCGACAGAGGGACACACTCGTCTCAGAAAAAAAAAAAAAAAAAAAAGATTCACCCTGCCCACATATACAAAAAAAAGATTCACCCTGCCCACAGAAGTTAAAGATCACTCTGGAGCCCAAGCGTGGGTACTCCCGGTCTAGTGCTCTTTCCTGAATGCTATACCACCTCTAAGACCTACTAACAGTGTTGCTCGTCTGCTTACTTACCTGAATGAAATGGTGTATCCATTTTACCAAGCATTTTCAAATGGCTATAAAATCACTCAATATGTTAGGATTTTCACACACATGAATATAAGCAAACACTATTAATGTAATCAAGTATTTGTCTTTCTTACCCCTTTTTAATTTCTTCATCCACTTCTTGGAGTATACGCAATATAAAAGGATTAATTTTCTGGGATTTTTCCATACACAGGTTAGAATAATGTTCCTGGAGACCAGATTCTGGAGATTCTGAAAAATATATGCATCCTCCATCACATATAAATTATTCTAGAAACTTTTTAAAATACCATAAAAACTATACTTATTTCAAAGATATGAGTTGTATGTGTGTATAGTGGGGGTAGGGAAGAAAAGGAAACAGAAATAAGGTTAGAAAAAGAGAAGAGAAAAATAATGGGATAATTAAAACGCTGTTTGGAGAACTAGGGCCACTGAACCACCCACTGAGGCTTGGCAGACACTGGCTCAAGTGAGCACCCTACGTTGGAAGTGACATTAAGGGAGAACTAAACTCCATTATGTGCCAGGCCTGGTAGCTGAGGAAAATGACTTCCAAAGAAATTATATATTTTGTCCTAAACCATGCAGCTAATAAGGGCAGAGTGCAGAATCAAACTGATTCCAAAACCTCTTTCCACTGTGCCCTATTGGGTTGCAGTGACTCAACATTTCTTTCTTTCTTTCTTTCTTTTTTTTCAGTATCTCAGCATCCATCAGAGGAAAAGGTTTCTTAAAATAGCTTCATATAAAAACAATTTTATCTAATAACCTACCTCAAAAGGGATCTGAAAAATCACCTACTCCCACAAGCTTCTTGGATACCCTCTACACCATCCCAAGTTTGAATGTAACTGTCAGTTCTTCATACCAAATCGAGGCCTGGCTCACAGAAGCTCTTCTCCTACCCAGCCTTCCATTTCCTCTTTCTAAAGGTGACTTTTCCCTAAGTTCTTAAGAAGACAGAAACAAAGCAGGAATTGAGATCTCCTTTCTGTTATACATGCAGCTTTCCTTAATGACCTTACTGTTTTCAGTAATACCTCAAAAGCATCTTCTGCAAGGCCTACGTCTTCTGGGGTGGAAGTTATGCTGTTACTTTTCTTAGAAGCACAGGCCACTGTTTTTGTTTCTATACTTCTACCTTTTGTGGATGTCTTTTAAAAATTTGTGCACAGAGATCTCATTGCTCAACCAGCCTAGCTTTTTAGGAGCTGGCTTCTCTTCTAAGTCTCTATATCTCAGAAATGTTGTTTACTGAGTGTCCTTTGCACTCTGAAGAATAATGAGTTTGCTAAATGGATCTGCAGAACAAGATTTAACATGAGGAACATTATATTTCAGATGAAAGCAATCAAAATTTTCTTATAGTTTTTATTTTTATTTTTTTTAAGATGGAGTCTCGCTCTGTCGCCCAGGCTGGAGTGCAGTGGCCGGATCTCAGCTCACTCTTACAGTTTTTAATAACCTTTTTAAAAATAAATTTAATATACTTATTCCAGACAATTTGGAAATTTTTTTTTGAGACCAGTTCTCAATCTGCCACCCAGGCTGGAGAGCAGGAGCGCAATCTCAGTTCACTGCAACCTCTGCCTCCCGGATTCAAGCGATTCTCCTGCCTCAGCCTCCCAAGTAGCTGGGACTACAGGCACACACCACCACACCCGGCTATGAAGACAGGGGTTTCACCATGTTGGCCAGGCTGGTCTTGAACTCCTGACCTCAAGTGATCAGCCTGCCTCAGCCTCCCAAAGTGCTGGGATTACAGGTGAGCCACTGTGCCCAACCGGAAATTTCTAATATTAAAAGAAAATACATGTTACTCTGCAATCCCACTGCCAAAGAACAACCACAATTGAGGTCTAGGCATACATACTTCCTATAGTTTTTCCTTCATATGCATATTAAGTATTTTTTAAACAAAATTGGAATCTTTGGATATAATTTTATATGCTGTTTTTTTCAATTAACGTTATATTGTAAGCAGTTTTCCCATGTCACTAAATAATCTCTGACAATTTTAAATAGTATAATTTCTGTCATGTGGATAGATGTACATACTGAAAAAGCTTCACCTATTTTGGAAAATTTTCATGTATTTAAATGATATTGTAGCACAATATTTCCCAAATTGTATTTTGTGGAATATTCATGTTCTACAGGATGATCAAAGGGGTTCCAAACAGAATAGGTTTTATTATCAAGTAAGTTTGAGAAGTCCTAAAATAAACAAAACTATACAGAGACACAACACTTCTCAGAGTATTTAAAACATGTGCACACTCTTCAAACTGTTAAGCTTGAGAATAGGGAAGATAAGAATGCTGCATTTCCGGCCGGGTGCGGTGGCTCATGCGTGTAATCCCAGCACTTTGGGAGGCCGAGGCAGGTGGATCACTTGAGGCCAGGAGTTCGAGACCAGCCTGGCCAACATGGTGAAACCCTATCTCTACCAAAAAATACAAAAATTAGCCTGTGTGGTGGCGCGTGCCTGTAATCCCAGCTACTTGGGAAGTTGAGGCGACAGAATCGCTTGAAGGCGGGCGGTGGAGGTTGCAAGATTGCAGTGAGCGGAGATCGCGCCACTGCACTCCAGCCTGGGCGACAGAGGAGACTCCATCTCAAACACACACATACATACACACACACACACAGAAACCTCACTTGGAATGCAATCTACAAAATGCTGCTTTAGCGTCCTCCCCAGGAAACAAAGCAAGTAGATCCCAAATAGAAGATGGAGATGAGCTCCCAGTAGGCTTCTTTCTTCCCTACTCTCTTCCTTGGCATTAAGAGAAAGATTGCCCTGAGAATCTCCGAGATTCAGCGCTGCCCACACCACAAACAAGGCACAGAAATATGTCAGACTACAATTCATTTTCGCGAAGGCATGAAGGAATCTTAGACTACGAGCTAAATACAGCTAAACAAAATTATGGAAATATTCTTATTTAACAAGCTAGCCACAGATTTACAGTATTTAAAAGTTTCTGCTACCCTTCCTTTGACTTAAAATTCACCTATGTATTTTGTATGCCAGGATTTTATGGCACCAATGAATTGATTTCCTATACTGTATTCACATTAGAAGGAAAATAGCCTTCAAATTGTAAAGTAAAAACTAGGAAATAACCCAGCTACGCAGAAAAATGTAAAGAACCTGTAACCCAAATTTCATTTTTTCATCCACGACTCTGGCAGCACGTTTTACAATTTCCAGAGAAAGGACTTATTTAAGAGGCAGATCCCTCCAAAACATGCTTTTCTATACTTAGCCAAGCACTGGGAAATCCAAGAGATGAGCATGAGTCAGAACGTGGGTGCCCCACTCAGAATCCGCAGTGTGTACATTTGAACAAATTGTTATCCCAGCTTAAATTTCCTCTCATGCTAAAGGCAGAGCCTAACACTGCCCATCTCCTGGATGCAGTGAGTACTATTAAGCCAGCCTCCGAACACAGTTCCATATCCACAAACATACTTTAAAACAAGCATATAAAACGGAAATGGCGTGTAAGGGGTGGCCCTTCAGGGTATGCTTAACTCGCTAAAGATCATTCATGGGCGCAGAAATATTTAAAATGGAGATAGTACAGAGGTGCAAAGTCAGAAACGGTATCAAGACCCTCATGCCCACCTGTGACCTGCTCTCTGGGACTTTCACAAAAAGGGGTCTGAGAAGAGCCCCCCAGCCACACCCTCCCGGAGGGAGACCCTGGAGATCCCCAGAGCACGGCGACAGACACCATCTGCACAACCTATCGCACAAACGGCGGGGACTCCTCTCCTGCCCTCGTTTCGGGGCGCCCCAAACCTCTGGTCACAGCTGGGGTTCCCAGGGGCACTCTCCCTCCGCGCCGCCTTGGCCTGGCGGGCTGCTAGGACTCCGGCCGTGGGACCCTGGAGATCCCCAGAGCACGGCGACAGACACCATCTGCACAACCTATCGCACAAACGGCGGGGACTCCTCTCCTGCCCTCGTTTCGGGGCG
>NW_012116143.1:1778041-1797438 GCF_000951035.1 Colobus angolensis palliatus | reverse complement strand
GCCGGGGACCTGGCCGGCGCACGGGCGGCCTCCTGGGGGCTCCCCATGCTCCTCTCACCCACTGGCTTCGGCGGCTGCGCTGCCATGGCGACCGCGCGCGCGCTTAGTCTGCCTGCAGCTGTGAGGCGGTTACAAGAGCTCCGCGCTAGCCTGCGCCGAGTCCCGCCAGCTGTTCCTGCCCGGGCCCCGAGGCCTAACTGCTAAGGCAGTGACCGCGAACTCTGTGGAGGTCCTCTGTCACTCTGCCCTGGTTAAAGGCAGCCTGAGGGAGGGCGTCCTGGCTCCTTTGCAGGGAGGAGTTCCCGAGGTTTGAGGGGCTCCGCTGCTGAGCTAGGGCTGGGGCTACAAAGAAGATTATGACAAAGCCCCCTCCTGCAAAGTGTTCAACGGCCTGCCCGGCCAGCGAAGAAGCAGAGAGTAGCATCAGCACATGATAAAGGTGTAGGGCTTTGGGAGCATAAAGGGTTTTGTGCTCCCAAAGGGCGGGTCTACCTCCCCAAAGGGAGGGCTTCTTGAAGGAGGTGATATCTGGATGGTCGGAAGGAGGCTGCCAGAGGGCAGAATGCTTGGTGCGTTCTGGGCATGCGCAGGTACTTGAATGTACTCAGATCGGTACAGACAACCCCGAGGCGGGCGGGGCCCGATCTACATGTGTTACTAAAAGGCCAGGGCTTGCGTCTAGATCCTGCTGCTCCTGGCACAGAATGCCAATCACTGAAACAATGAGAATTGCCAGGGAAGAAGGCAATTGCCAGGGAAGAACAAGATTTAACATGAGGAACATTGTATTTCAGATGAAAGCAAACAAAATTTTCTTATAGTTTTTAATAACCTTTTAGAAAATAAATTTAATCTACTTATTCCAGACAATTTGGAAATTTCTTTTTTTTTTGAGACCGGTTCTCAATCTGCCGCCCAGGCTGGAGAGCAGGAGTGCAGTCTCGGCTCACTGCAACCTCTGCCTCCGGGGTTCAAGCGATTCTCTGGTGCTGCAGCCGAGGAGATGGGAAATCAGTCTCAAATCTGTCTCCCCAACCAACTAGAATCAGGGGTTTATATAGCAAGAAAGAAATGTGACCACTTGCAGGAAATCAGGAATTAGGGAGGGGTAAGGAAGAGGAGTTGGTCAACAAGAAGAGGTAGTCAATTAGGCAATCATTATAGGTTAGTTAACTGGTGTCTCATTGTCCAGATGTGATGATCTGGTAGGTTTCATTTCCTTAATACTGAAACGGTAATAGTTTCCTTATCACCCTTGCAAGGCATGTGATGGTGAGGCAGGAAAATAGGGTCTGGAGGTAGGGATCATAAGGCCAATTCACACTTCGGCTGTAACAGGAAATATCCTCTCCATAGGGTGTACTCCATAAACGACTTTGTAACCTTACTTCATCCTCTTCATTTACACAGGGCGTACTCCAAGTAACCAATGGAATCCTCTAAGGGGTATTTAAACTCCCAAAAAATTTGTAACGGGGCCTTTGAGCCCCTGTGCTCGGCCCACTCCCACACTGTGGAGTGTACTTTCATTTTTAATAAATCCCTTCATTCCTTCCTTGCTTTGTTTGTGCATTTTGCCCAATTTTTTTGTTCAAGACGCCAAGAACCTGGACACCTTCTACCGGTAACAATGGGGGTGTGGCTTGCTTCTTTGGTGCTCTGCTGAAACCCTTGGGGGAGCGTGCAGACGGGCAGGTTGTGGGGCACGTGAGCTCGGAACCCAGGGCAGTGTCTAGGAGCGAATGCTTACAGCTTCTGAAGCGAAGCTCTGGTAGGCGTGTGTTACAGGTGCTCTTTTAGTTTTGCTGTCTATAGGCGGATTGTGTTAATCAGCTCAGTTAGACCCTCTGTCTTATCGCAAGGACAGAGGGTTTTCTGCATCCTGGGGTTCTTGCCTTGTTGTACCGGTAAAATCGGATCACACAATGGGCTTGGAGAATGAATGCAAGGTTTATTGAATGGTGGAAGTGGCTCTCAGAGATGGATGGGGAGCCAGAAAGGGAATGGAGTGGAAAGGTGGTTTTCCCCTGGAGTCCCCTGGACTTTCCCCTGGACTCTCCGCTGACTACGCTGGCGAAATTCCCCTCAGTGTACGCATCATTCTACCTGTGGATGGTCTGGCAGTGTCCGCTGGTGCCTGTCGGTGTGCTCTTCTGCTCCTCTGCTCCTCTCAATGTCCAGCCACCTGTGTGCTCCTCCACTGGTGTGTTCCTCTCAACATACAGGCGCTTGTGTCTGTGCCTACTAGGGTCTCTGGGTGTTTATTTGTTTGTTTTTTGAGACAGTCTCCCTCTGTGGTCCAGGCCGGAGTGCAGTGGCATGATCTTGGCTCACTGCAACTTCTGCCTCCCAGCTTCAAGTGATTCTCCCACCTCAGCCTCCAGAATAGCTGGGATTACAGACGCCCACCACTATGCCCAGCTAATTTTGCACTTTTAGTAGAGACAGAGTTTCACCATGTTGGCCAGGCTACTCTCAAACTCCTGACCTCAAGTGATCCACCTGCCTCTGCCTCCCAAGTGCTGGGACTACAGGCGCGAGGCAACGTGCCTGACCCTTTAACCCATTTTGGTTTGATTTTTGTATGTGGCAAGAGATAGGGGTCTAGTTTCATTCTTTTGCATATGGATATCCAGTTTTCCCAGAATCATTATTGAAGAAACTATCTTTTCCCCAATGTATGTTACTGATACCTTTGTCAAAAACGAGTTCACAGTAGATGTATGGATTTATATCTGGGTTCTCTATTCTGTTCCATTGGTCTATGTATCTATTTTTATGGCAGTACCATGCTATTTTGGTTACTTTAGCTCTGCAATACAATTTTAATTTAGGTAAAGTAACTCCAGTTTTGTTCTTCTTGCTCAGGTTAGCTTTGACTATGCTGGGTCTTTTGTGGTTTCATATAAATTTTAGGATGTTTTTTCTATTTCTGTGAAGAAGGTCTTTGGTATTTTGATAGGAATTGCATATAATCTGTAAATTTCTTTGGATAAAAATGGACATTTTAACAATAATTATTATTCTAATCCAAGAACATAAAATATCTTTCCTTTTGTGTCTGTGTGTGTCCTCTTTAATTTCTTACATCAATGTTTTATAGTTTTCACTGTAGACATCTTTTACTTCTTTGGTTGAGTTTATTCCTAGGTATTTTATTTTATTTTTAGCTACTGTAAATGAGATTATTTTCTTTTTATGATTGTTTGCTGCTGGCATATAGAAATGCTACTGATTTTTGTATGTTGATTTTGTATCCTACAACTTTACTGAATTTGTTTATCCATTCTAATAATTTTTTTGGTGGAGTCTTTAGGATTTTCCAAATATAAGATTATATCATCTGCAAACAAGCATAATTTGAGTTCTTCTTTTCCAGTTTGGATGCTCTTTATATCTTTCGCTTGTCTACTTACTCTAGCTAAGACTTCCAGTGCTACATTGAATAATGGTAGTTAAAGTGAGCATCCTTGTGTTGTTCCAGATTCTAGAGAAAAGATTTTCAGTATTTCCCATTCGGTATGATACTACCTATGGGCCTGTCATATATGGTTTCTATTGTGTTGAGGTATCTTCCATCTACTCCCAGTTTCTTGAAGGTTTTTATCATGAAGGGATGTTGAATTTTATCACATGCTTTTTCAGCATCAATTAAAATGATCACATGATTTTTGTCCTTCATTCTGTTGATAGGATGTATCACATTGATTGATTTGTGTATCTTGAGCAATCCTTGCATTCCTGAAATGAATACCACTTGGTCATGATGAATGATTTTTTTTAATGTGTTGTTGAATTCAGTTTCCTGGCATTTTGTTGAGGATTTTTGCATCAAGGTTCATCAGGGACATTGCCCTATAGTTTTCTTTTCCTTTCCTTTTTTTTTTTTTTTTTTTCTTTTGGTGTGTCTTTATCTGGGTTTGGTGTCAGGGTAATAGTGGCCTCATAGAATGAATTTGAAAGTAGTGTTTCCTCCTCTATTTTTCAGAATAGCTTGAGTAGGATTGGTATTAGTTCTTTAAATGTTTGATAAAATTCAGCATTGAAGCCATTGGATCCCAGGCTTTTCTTTGCTAGGGTAACTTTTTATTATGACTTTGATCTTTTTACTTGTTATTGATCTATTGAGGTTTCAGATTTCTTCATGGTTCAATCTTGGTAAATGGTGTATATCTAGGAGTTTATCCATTTCTTCTAGGTTTCCCAGTGTGTTAAAATATAGTTGATCCTCAGAATTTCTGCTGTATCAGTTGTAATGTCTCCTTTTTCATCTCTGATTTTATTTATTGGGTCTTCTCTCTTTTTTCCTAATCTGGCTAGAAGTTTATTGATTTTGTTCATCTTTTCAGAAAACTCAGCTTTTCATATCATTTTATTAATTTTTTGGATTGTTCTTTATTTTAATTTCATTTATTTCTGCTCTGATTTTTATTTCTTTTCTTTTCTTTTTTTTTTTTTTTTGACAGCATTTTTCTCTGTTGCCCAGGCTGGAGTACAGTGGCATGATCTCAGCTCACTGCAAACTCTGCCTCCTGGGTTCAAGCAATTCTCATGCCTCAGCCTCCTGAGTAGCTGGGATTACAGGCACACACCACCACACCTGGCTAATTTTTGTATTTTTGGTAGAGACGGGGTTTCACCATATTGGCCAAGCTGGTCTTGAACTCCTGACCTCAGGTAATCCACTTGCCTCAGCCTCCCAAAGTGCTGGGATTACAGGCATGAGCTATCACTCCAGCCTTCTACTAACTTTGAATTTGGTTTGCTCTTACTTTTCTAGTTCTTTAAGATGCATCATTACATTGTTTATTTGAAGTTTTCCTGCTTTTTTGATGTAGGCCCTTAATTCTATAAACATCCCTCTTAGTACTGCTTTCACTGTATCCCACAGCTTTTGTTATGTTGTGTTTCTATTTTAATTTGTTTCAAGAATTTTTTAAATTTTCTTAATTTTTTTCATTGACCTACTGGTTATTCAGGAGCATGTTGTTTGATTGCCACGTATTTGTATGATTCCCAAATTTCTTCTTGTTATTGCTTTCTAGTTTTATTCCACCATGCTCAGAGAAGATATTTCATATGATTTTGATATTTTTGAAATTTTTAAGACTTGTTTTGTGACCTAAAATGTGGTCTATCCTTGAGAAGATCCATGTGCTGAGGAAAAGAATGTGTGTTCTGCAGCTGTTGGGTGAAATGTTCTGTAAATATCTAGGTCCATTTGGTCTATGGTGCAGATTAATTCCAATGCTCCTTTGTTGATTTTCTGTCTTTATCTGTCCAATGCTGAAAGTGTCCAATGCTGAAATCAACAGCCATTATTATACTGGAGTCTATCTCTTTCTTTATCTCTAGTAATATTTGCTTTACATAACTAGGTGATCCAGTGTTGAATGTATATATATTTACAATCATTATATCCTCTTGATGAATGAACCCCTTTATCATTATATAATGACCTTTTTTGTCTTTTTTTATAGCTTTTGTCTTGAAATTTATTTTGTCTAGAAATCTATTTTGTCTAATATATGTGTAGCTACTCCTGCTCTTTTTGTTCTCCATTCACATAGAATATCTTTTCCCATTCCTTTATTTTCAGCATATGTGTGTCTTCATAGGTGAAATGTATTTCTTGCAGACCACACATCGATCACTGGGTCTTGTTTTTTAAAATACATTTAGCACCTCAAGAGCAATTCCTCAGAGCCCAGCACAGCATCAAGATTTGCCCAGGAATTGCAGTCCTTGTGACCTGGACTGCCTTTCAAGTTTATTTAGAACCCCCAGAGCACTTTATCCCACAGTGTTGGGGCTAGCCAGAACTCAGGTTCCACCCACTGGCATGGACAATTCCCCTCTGGCTAGGGCTGATCTAAATGCTCCCTCCATGAGCACCACCTGAATTCTACCCAGTATTGCTTTCCACTGTGACAGGCAGCACTGAAGTTCATTACAAAGCCCCACAGTCACTTTCCTCTCCCTCTCCAAAGCACACATAGTCTCTCTCTGTGCCACGTGGCTGCTGCTGGGGGATGGAGGAGGGATGGTTCTGACAATCCAGGACTGTCTTTCCTACCCTCTTCAGTGCCTCTTTCCTTGCTATGATGTTAAAACCAGGGACTGTGATTGCAAACTCGATTTTCGGTTCTTATGAAGGTGCTTTCTTTTGTGAATAGTTGTTCAATTTGGTGTTCCTGTTGGAGGGGATGATTGCTAGAGGGTTCTATTCAGCCATCTTGCTCTGCCTCTAGGAATTTTTTTTTTTTAACAAGATGTATTTGTACAGAATTCTCTCAGCTATGACTCCCTGTTGAAGAATTTTCTTTCTGGTATAGGGAAGGCATGTTTTGCATGGGAGGTTTTAGCTCCTGTTTTCAAGGAGGGAAAAGGAAGATTAGAATACACTTCTTGCATCTGCCATTTTTCAAGTGTCTTTAGCTTAAAGTAATCCTCATACTAAAGTGGCATATTTTGGAGTGGCATATTCTGCCACTCTTTATTACCATTACATGAATTTCCAGTCTGAAGTCAATTAAGGTTACTTTTAGTTTGTTTGTGGTTCACCGGTTTTTAGAAGGAATAGATCTGCTGAGTGAGATTTTAAGCAAAATCTTGAAATTCTTTTAACTATAAATGGGTTTTTATGCTAACAGAGAGAGTCGCGCACCATATTGACCTCAGGAACCTAGTCTTACCTATCCAGTTTGTGCATAGACGGACTTGGAAACAAAAGCATGAACACTCACTGTAAATTTGAGAGGGCTGATTAGTTTCTTAAATGATTGTCTCAGGTGTTGGAGTTACACAAAGAAAGCTAATTGTTAAACTATCCAAATCTTGGCTCCTTCAAATGAAGATGCAACAGTTATTTAATTTAGAAACCACCCCACCATAATATTGGATTGTAATAATAAGTAAATTAGATCACATTTGGGTAGCAATCCCTAGGGAAAAAATGGCCAATAAAGACCAAATCTTCCCCATTCTCATTTACTGTGGTGGAATTACTGGCAAAGCTATTGCAAATCCGGGCTTTACAATCTCCTTTTATTAAATCCACAAATGAATGTGAAATATGGGCATATATATAGCTTTCAGGGGGCTGTCAAATTGATGGGATATATGATTAAGGTGAGATAACATACACACACAATTAGATATTCTAAGCAGGTCTTATTATGGAGAAAGATGAATGTTAAGAGAAATAAGTTATTTCATGTGTCTGGAAGCCCAGACACCCTCATATTAATTCTAATCCACATAAATTTCTCCCAAGTGACTTTGCTGTAATGCTGCACAGTAAAATCAAGTCTAAAATCTCACACCCAAGAAGAATGATTTTAATAAATGCCAGGTTTCCTGTAAACGAGTGATGTTAAAACTCTAGGTGAGGTTGTGTCCAGTTCTCTGCTCTTACTCACACTTCCTACGATGTTCTGAGAAGAGCCCTTTCAGTTATACAATTTCTTTATCTGTGAAACAGGACTAACAGTGATGCCTCCTGCATAGGATTGTTGTAAAGATTGATTAGGTTACTTTAAGTAAAGACTGGAGTACATAATCATTGTTCTAGGTGTTCCCTATTTTTATTTGTATTATCGCCTCAGTCTACATACTGTGGAGAATTTTCAGAAATTTGCAAGTAGGAAACTGGAGATTTTGCCTTACAGGACTAAATAGTATTAGATAAATTTAATCTGCCTGATGACTAAATGACGAAAATGTTGGAGACAGCTAGTTTTAAACAAAATCAGTGTTAAATATTTCCTTTTATTTAAATAACACTGTCTCGGAGCTGGTTTTGAGTCCAGGCATAAAGCAACAAGCTCCTGAAACACACAGTGTTGTGTTTTGAGGAACAGTAGTATTATGTATGGAACTAGAAATGTATCCCCTTCATCTAGGGACTAGGCCTCTGCGATGGATGAGAGGTCCAGATACTCCAGAAGGACTGCCTTCATCCTAAAAAGAAGTTCAAAGACGCTACCGCCAACCTTGCCACTATCATGTCATGTTGTTCTCTGCCTTTCCCCCACAGACTCTGTGTGTGTGTGTGTGTGTGTGTGTACTAAAGACTTACCCTTCTGAAATACAATATTCACATCTTGCATTTATAAGATTTATAAGCCTAGTAGTGTAAGTCTGCTGATTTTGTTTTCACTAAAGATTATCTTTAGTTCCTTTGCATTTTCACATAAATTTTAGAATCAGCTTGTTAACTTCTACCAAAAAAGAAAAAAAAAGTTTGCTAAAATTTTGACTGACATCACATAAAACTATAGATCCAATTGGGGGAATACTGACATCTTAACATTATTGAGTATTCTAATCCATGGACATGATTTGTCTCTCCATTTATTAGACTTTAATTTGTTTCTGGGTTGGGCTTTAGTTCATTTCAATTAACTGCAGTTCCAAATGTCTCGCTTAGACTGAGTTAAGCTCCTTCCAGCCAGGCTTCAGTACTTAAGGCCGTGAAACTACAGGACCTCCGTTCTTTAGTCCGGCCTGCAATTTTCCCTGTGGCCACTTAGCCAGCCAAAGACTAATGGGAAGAACTAGTTAGTGGGGAGAACGGACTTTGCATTTGGGGCTACTCCAGATTCTAATCCACTATGCCAGCCTACACATGACTGTTAAAAGTTTGGCAGGTTTATTCTTCTCCCGGAAGTTCCTTTGCCTGTGCCTATTAAAGAGTTGTTTCTCTGCCTGACAGTCCTCAAACTTGCAAATGCCATCAGCCATGAGAGGGTCTACTTACAGGTCTCTAGTTATTTAGGAAAGGCTGGTGCATCTCCAGAATATAGTGTTTTTGGGGTTTTTTTTATTTTTTGTTTTTTTGTTTTTTGTTTTTTTGCTTTCTTTGTTTCTTCGGCTCTCTGGTGGCTTTAAGGAAAAATACTACATTTTAAAGTATGAGGTTTTTTCCCTAGTGTTTTCTCAGTGTTATGGTAAGAGCAAGAATCTTTTGCAACCTTCTACATCCTACTGGAAACATTCAGAATAGGCTTTTTTTTTTTTTTTTTTAAGTGAAATTAGGCTGGGCACAGCGGCTCATGCCTGTAATCTCAGCATTTTGGGAGGCCAAGGCGAGTGGACCCGAGGTCGGGAGTTTGAGACCAGCCTGGCCAACATGGTGAAACCCTGTCTCTACTAAAATTGCAAAAAAATTTAGCTGGGCATGGTGGTGGGTGCCTGTAATCCCAGCTACTCCAGAGGCTGAAGCAGGGGAATCGCTTGAACCCGGGAGGCAGAGGTTGTAGTAAGCCGAAATCACACCATTGCTCTCCAGCCTGGGCAACAAGAGCGAAACTCCGTCTCAAAAATTAATAAATAAATAAAACCGAAGTTAATATCTTTTTTTTTTATGTGAGTCTACGTGTTAGGGGAAGGAGTCTACACTTTAATTCTTCTAACATGAAATGCAAAATCCTAAATTTTATGTTCTGTCATAGTTTCAAGCAGTAAGTTTAATCAACTAGGTTTTAATTTTATTTTTCTTCAGGATAGCAAGTCTGGTGGCATGTAAATTCTGATTTTTTTTCATCCTTTTCACAGTATTTCAGATTTTGAATATTTGAGCTTTTCTTCACAATAATGTCAAAAGACATAAAATCAGTAGAACATTCACCTAAAATTCATCAGAGAAATGATCCACAGCTTGTCAATGATAGAACATTTTTCATTGATGCCTCTAATCAGAGCTTGACTGCCATTCCGTTGGAAATCTTCACATTCACAGAATTAGAAGAAGTGCATTTGGAGAACAACCAGATTGAAGAAATTCCCCAGGAGATTCAGCGTTTGAAGAACATCAGGGTCCTCTACCTGGACAAGAACAACCTGAGGAGCCTGTGCCCGGCGCTGGGGCTGCTGAGCAGCCTGGAGAGACTGGACCTGAGCTACAACCCCATCTTCTCCTCCTCCCTTCTCATCGTCAGCTTCCTCCACGCCCTGCGCGAGCTCCGGCTCTACCAGACCGACCTGAAGGAAATTCCCGTCGTCATCTGTAAAAACCTCCACCATCTCGAGCTGCTGGGACTGACCGGAAACCACCTGAAATGTCTGCCCAAGGAAATAGTGAACCAAACCAAGCTGAGGGAGATCTACCTGAAGCGAAACCAATTTGAAGTTTTCCCCCAGGAGCTCTGTGTTCTCTATAATCTGGAGATCATTGACCTGGACGAGAACAAAATCGGTGCCATCCCAGAAGAGATCGGGCACCTGACAGGGCTGCAGAAGTTCTATGTTGCTTCTAACAACCTTCCCGTTCTGCCCGCGTCCCTGTGCCACTGTAGCCAACTGTCTGTGCTCGATTTATCCCATAACCTCCTCCACTCCATCCCGAAGAGCCTCACCGAGCTCAGGAAGATGACGGAAATAGGGCTGAGTGGGAACCCCCTGGAGAAGGTGCCATACCTCATTTGCAGGTGGACCTCGCTGCACCTGCTCTACCTGGGAAACACAGGCCTGCACAGGCTGCGGGGCTGCGTCAGGAGCCTGGTCAACTTGCGCTGCCTGGACCTAAGCCAGAACCATCTGGACCACTGCCCGCTGCAGATCTGTGCGCTGAAGAACCTTGAAATCCTGGGACTGGATGACAATAAAATTGGACAGGTACGGATTCCCTTTCTGGCTGTGACTATGCTCTCATCCAGGGTCCTTCCTGCCCTACGTTGGTTCAGTGTCTAAACAGCAAATTTAAACTGACTTTATGGGCGAAAATCCAAGATTACTAAATCTTCAACAAGGTGATACTTTGTATTACTTTCTTTTTCCCTAATAGCAGCAGTAATCATAATAGTAGCTAATGTTTATTTAGAGGGTGTATGTGCCAGTCACTGAGCTAAGTGTTTACATGGATCATCTCGTTTACCTCTCAAAACGACTGTGTCCTCAGTGATATATGAAGGAAGTGAGGGGCAGGGAGCTTAACTAACATGGCCAAGGCTACACAGCCTGTAAGTGATACAGCCGCGATTCCAGCCCACAGCTGCCAGGCTCCAGGGTCTACATTCTTTTTTTCCCCCCGCCAAGATGGACTCTAGCTTTGTCGCCTAGGCTAGAGTGCAGCTGGGTGATCTCGGCTTACTGCAACGTCCGCCTCCCGGGTTCAAGCGGTTCTCCTGCCTCAGCATTTCGAATAGCTGGGATTACAGGCACCTGCCACCATGCCGAGCTAATTTTTGTATTTTTAGTAGAGACGGGGTTTCACTGTGTTGTCCAGGCTGGTCTCAAACTCCTGACCTCATGATCCCCCCGCCTCGGCCTCCCAAAGTGCTGGGATTAGAAGCGTGAGCCACCGCGCCCAGCCCAGGGTCTATATTCTTAACAAAGACCATCTCCTGACAGAATTTCCATTAACAGCAGATGTTTCTAATACATACAGCCTTAGAAGCCTAAAGTTTCATCCATAGGAAACTGCAAAACCAGATCTGTCCCTAGAGAAACTGTCCCGTGTGTGCAGGGTGGCATATTCAAAAATGGTCATTTAGCATTGTTGATAATCATGAAATTATGGGAGACAATCTAAATGTCAGTAGGGGAGTGGGCAAATAAACTTCAATATAATCATAAAATGAAGTTATATAGTAATTTAAGTGAACTGGTACTGTATGTGCCAATATGGATAGATCTCAAAATTGTGATGTTTGTTGAAAGGAAAACCTAAAGTTCTACATCATTGCAGAACATTGTGATACCATTTATAAATTTTAAAATCATACAAAACTATATATATAAATATATATATACATACACACATATACACACAACACATATTTTATGGATTTTTTTTATATAATGAAAATATAAAATACTAACTGGAAGAAAACTAAATTCCTGAAGGTGGCTGCCTCTGGGAAGAGAGAAGGAAGTCAACAAAATAGAGAAGCAGCTGGGTGCGGTGGCTCACTCCTCTAATCCCAGCACTTTAGGGGGCCAAGGAGGGAGGATCATTAGAGGCCAGAAGTTCAAGACCATACTGGGCAATGTAGGAATGTGCCTTTAAAAACCAAGAAAGCAAATGGGGAAGAGATCCTAAGGGGACTGAACTTAATTGCAGTGTTTCATTTGGTTTATTAAAAGATTTGGGCAGTTGGGCATGCGTGGGTTTATGTTTCTTTATTATTTTATAATACTCTATTTATTTTAATTTTATTTATTTATTTTTGAGATGGAGTCTCACTCACTCTGTCACCCAGGCTGGAGTGCAGTGGTGCTATCTCGGCTCACTGCAACCTCTGTCTCCTGGGTTCAAGCGATTCTCCTGCCTCAGCCTCCCAAGTAGCTGGGACTACAGGTGTGCGCCATCACACCCGACTAACTTTTGTATTTCTAATAGAGACTGGATTTCACCATGTTGGCCAGGCTGGTCTCAAACTCCTGGCTTCAAGTGATCTGCCCGTTTTGGCCTTACAAAGTGCTGGGATTACAGGCGTGAGTCACCATGCCTGTCCTATAATATTTGATTTAAAAAGAAAAAAAACAGTTGTTAAGAGCAAAAGACAACTGTAGAGGGAGTAAAAAGGGGAATTTGGAAATCAGCAACTGTAATCAAATAATAGGTCTGCTTTACCTGGCCATGGACACCAGTCTCATGTGTTCCCCATACATTACAAAAGTCCTGGTCCTTACAGGTTTATTATTAAAAATCTTTTTTTTTTTTTTTTGAGATGAACTGTCGCTCTGTCGCCCAGACTGGAATGCAATGGTGCCATCTCGGCTCACTGCAATCTCCACCTCCCAGGTTCAAGCGATTCTCCTTCCGCAGCCTCCTGAGTAGCTGGGACTACAGGCGCCTGCTACCACACCCAGCTAATTTTTGTATTTTTAGTAGAGGCAGGGTTTCACCATATTGACCAGGCTGGTCTCAAACTCCTGACCTCGTGATCCGCCCACTTCAGCCTCCCAAAGTGCTGGAATTACAGGCATGAGCCACTGTGCCCAGCTGCTAAAAAATCTTTTATTTGATTTTTTATTTCTAGAACTTTTTTCCCCGAATTGCTATGGGGTTTTAAAGCTGCCTTTCAGGAAGTAAACATTTTGATGGTAACTTGTAGATTTAGGACGAAATTCTAGGACTTAATCTCTACTGATGTAGCAACTCACCTTGGAGGATTTTTGAGGTTCCGTGACAGCCCATTCCACTGAACTATTCCACTGCTGATGTAAGAAATTCCTTTTGGTGGATAAGTCTGTCATTCTGCAGTTGGAGTGAAAGACTTAAAATATAAAGTACATATGGGAAGGATGACACATTATACTGAGCCATGAATAATACCAAATCCTGTTCTGAGAGAAATTTTAAGAAATCAAAGGAGCGAATCACACACAGACTGCTTGTTAAAAATAAACTTCGGCCGGGCGCGGTGGCTCAAGCCTGTAATCCCAGCACTTTGGGAGGCCGAGACGGGCGGATCACGAGGTCAGGAGATCGAGACCATCCTGGAAACCCTGTCTCTACTAAAAATACAAAAAAAAAACTAGCCGGGCGAGGTGGCGGGCGCCTGTAGTCCCAGCTACTCCGGAGGCTGAGGCAGGAGAATGGCGTAAACCCGGGAGGCGGAGCTTGCAGTGAGCTGAGATCCGGCCACCGCACTCCAGCCCGGGTGACAGAGCAAGACTCCGCCTCAAAAAAAAAAAAAAAAAAAAAGCTTCATCCAATACCAAGTTTTGCCACAAGTCACACTGCACTGAAATGTAGACATGTTAAATATTACTGTATTGAACATGACAATCTCTATGTACCATTGCTTTTTCCTCTTCAGTTATTCTGATGGGCTTTGTGTGTGTGTGTGTGCATTTGTCCTCCCTTCTCAATTTCCTCTCATGCTAATACCACCTTCCAATGCATTTCTCTCCTTAATGAAATATGGCCTTGAAGCCAGCTCATTATCTCTCCCTCCCCAAAGACTCAACTCATGGGTTACTAGCTCTTAAAGCCTGACCAGTAGCTTCTACTTGCCTGTGTGCATGCTAAAATATCTGATTTTCAATGTGCACCTAGATGGATTTTATTTGTAGAGTATACTTCTAAAAGGAGAAAACCAGGCCAGGTGCGTTGGCTCACGCCTGTAATCACAACACTTTGGGAGGATGAGGCGAGTAGATCAACTGAGGTCAGGAGTTTGGCCAACATGGCGAAACCCATCTCTACTAAAAATTCAAAAATTAGCCGGGCATGGTGGAGGGCACCTGTAATCCCAGCTACTCGGGAGGTTGAGGCAGGAGAATTGCTTGAACCCAGGAGGCAGAGATTGCAGTGAGCTGAGATTATACAATTGCCACTCCAGCCTGGGCAAGAAGAGTGAAATTCCGTCTAAAAAAAAAAACAAAAACAAAACAAAAAAACACAATGTACCAGATCCCAAAATGGCTATATGTCAATTATAGTGTCATCAGTAATTGTCTTCATCTACTGCTCTACAGATTTTCTATCCTATACATCTAGATTTCTTTTCATTATACTTTACTATGACTATGATGAAACTAACTACTGGATCTTAAATATTCTGAAAAAATTTTTTGAACATTCAATGTGCTTTGAAAAAGAAAAGCTAAGCCTTTATGAGTTAAGTAAACAGCAACAAGAGTGAAATTTCTAGGTTATAATAAAACGGTTAGATTGAAAAATATTTTTTCATTGTTTTGGACTGCACAGAAGGCAGGCATTTTGTATTGAAGGGCGCTAAGTGCTTGATGAAGAATTTTGAAATAGCCAAAAGGAAAGCTTAAACATCAGTTTCTCCAGAGACTGACTTGATCTAATTAAAATATACAGGTAAATAAATAAAACTGGAAAACTGTTACAGCATTTTTAGGAAAATGAGTCCTTACTCTACACAAAAAAGAGAAAAATGCATTATTTTTCCAAGTATGTGAAACTTTTACAGATAGGTTGTCTTACAGTGAACTTTCTTTTTTCTCCAACTGTAAGTGGCCCATTCACCAATGACATGTCTGTTCCAGCTATCAACAGAGAGGTGGGGTGGGAGCAGCTCAGCTGTGCTCTAGCCAGAATGAAAGTCGGGTGACTGACTAGCGAATGGCCGGGAAGAATGTCCATGAGCTCAAGCAGGGAACTGTGGGGAAGGATTTCCCAGTTAAGAATTAAACTAGATAAAGGAACATATGAGTTAAGGAGCTGTTGAGCTATATAGCTGCGATTTCTTTTTCTACAAGAAAATAAGGCATCTCTGTAACCCAGTCAACAAAGTGATTGTCACATATTTTAAGAATGAAATTTTTTCCCATATGGTTCCCATGGTCCAGAAGGAAACTGATAGGCAGACAAAATGGTGAAGCTGATTTTGGCTGTACTAAAGTGGGAAATCTGATGGTTAGAAGTAGCCACAGAAGACAATGAGCTTTTCTTCACAGGAGTTGGTGTTCAGATACAAACGGATGGCTCGCTATAGAATGTATGCAACCACTGTATTAGAAGGTTGAAATAGAGAACCTTCTTAAGGCCTTCCAGCCCGGAAAGTGTGGCACTCTGTGAAATGCCAACCCAGTTCCCACATAGGGTACACAAGCCTGGGTATTCACTGAAAAGGAGAACACAACACGATAGGATCATAATGGAGTTCACTGAACACTGATTAAATGGTGTGAATATATGTTTGCCTCCAACTGGTATTTCAACTGAAGTTTCAAAATTATTAAAGCCTTTTAGGATGAAGAGTCATATCACTAAATGTATTAGTTCCAGTAACTGAATTTATTATGAATATTATTATTGCATTATTAGTCATATCACTAGAGTCATATCACTAAATGTATTAGTTCCAGTAACTGAATTTATTATGAATATTATTATTGCATTATTACACATGACTTTAGTATTTTTCTTTCAATAGTGTCAAGCAGTTGCCACACTACAGTCCATAAATGGCAAGAACGTAGGTTAAAAATTGCTCCAAATTTTTTTTTTGAGACAGCCTCTCACTCTGGCGCCCAGGCTGGAGTGCAGTGGCACAATCTCGGCTCGCTATAACCTCTGCCTCCTGCCTTCCAGAGATTCTCCTGCCTCAGCCTCACAAGTAGCTGGGATTATAGGCACCCACTACCACGCCCAGCTAATTTTTGTAGTTTTTAGTAGAGACAGGGTTTCGCCATGTTGGCCAGGCTGGTCTTGAACTCCTGACCTCAGGTGATCCACCGGTCTTGGCCTCCCAAACTGCTGGGATTAAAGGCATAAGCCACCGCGCCCGGCCACAAAAAATTGCTCCAGTTTAAAGTGGTGCATAAAAGTGAAATCAGAGACTTTAGATCCAAAGTATAAATACTGTAATGCAGATACGTGCACAAATTTTTCATCAGTAGGAGAGGCTAAGTTACTCCACTTGTTTAGCAGTCTGCCTCAAAACCAAAAGCCCAATTTATCTCTGCTGACTGTTAAAAATAATCTTGACCTGAAACTTATCTTTTTGGAATACTTCTAGTTACCTTCAGAATTGGGCTCACTTTCAAAACTGAAGATACTTGGACTAACAGGAAATGAGTTCCTTTCCTTTCCGGAGGAAGTCCTTTCTTTAGCATCTTTAGAGAAATTATACATTGGGCAAGACCAGGGATTCAAACTTACCTATGTGCCAGAACACATTAGGAAACTGCAGGTAAGCCTCCCCAAATGAGCAGGCTGAGGCACCTGCCACTGCCTCTTAAATTGACTGAAACTGAGAAAATATGAGGTCTCCACAGGGTAGATGTAGCATCATCCATACTAGATTTCCAGCTTCAAACAAGCAATCATTTTTACATTTTGAGGTTTCCACTGTCCGTGAACAACCCTTCAACATTTCATTGTGATTGCTGCTGGATATGTCCTGCCACACTTCTTTCCACTGTGTGATTTGGTGTGCTTCAGTTACAGAAATTGGGTCTACCTCTTTCCATTTAATTTCCACTTTCTATAAGTAGCCCCCTGAAAACTGGACTATTTTGAAGTTAAAGAGTATCATACAAGTGACATGCTAGTAGCCTGCATTTTGGTGCCCAGGATTTCCTGTAAGGGGAAGTGTGACCTCTCTCCCTGCTTGGAAAAGGGAAATCATGTTGCACCAGCTTCCTGGATCTACAGGGCTGTGAGGAATACTTGCAAAGCAACAGGATAACTTCATTCAAAGTAGCCATACTAGGGTATCTTCATGTATTCATCCTTTAAAGAACTATTTTTTTTATGTTCCTGTTGTTGCACATTTTTTTTTTTAGACAGAGTTTCACTCTTGTTGCCCAGGCTGGAGTGCAATGGCACAATCTCAGCTCACTGCAACCTCCACCTCCCGGGTTCAAGTGATTCTCCTGCCTCAGCCTTCCAAATAGCTGGGATTACAGACGCCCGCCACCACACCTGGCTAATTTTGTATTTTTAGTAGACAGGGCTTTGCCATGTTGGCCAGGCTGGTCTCGAACTCCTGAATTCAGGTGATCCACCCTTCTCAGCCTCCCAAAGTGCTGGGGTACAGGTGTGAGCCACCGCGTCTGACCTGCTGCACTCTTAACCATGATAAAGTAGGCGTGGGCTGCCACATAACCCCCAGCCATGCAATGCTATGTACAGCATAGGTAATTCTCACTATGACACAGGGAGTCTATTCCTAATTCTCCATTCCTTTGCCCTGTGTTCACAGAACACCTTTCATCATCTTTTCCTTTGTACCTGTACATGTACAAACATCAGATTTTTGCCCAGTGAAGTTGAAAATAGTTTTTTTGAATACATTCAAACCCATTTCCTGTGCATTTTGGCTACTTTCACATGAGGCAATATTGCGTTGATAGTTGAAGCAATTATCATTCTGTAGCAACTGCCACAGATAATTAGCTATTAAAAAAGAGTTAATGATAAATGTAGTTAATTATTCAAATTATTTTTTCATAAAGTTTTGGTGAAACAAATAAGCACTAGATGTCTGTAGTCTGTTTTCCCTGCATAAATGGAAACCAAGTCTAATGGATTTACTCAAAAATAATTTTATGTCTTGATGATGGTCCTTTAGACATGCTTTTTCCCTTTAACCCAATGCATTATCTCCCCATTGAAAGTAAAAAAAAAAAAAAAAAAAAATGCATGGGCACCCACAGGTGATTCTGGTCACTATAATTAATTAATTAAGGTATATTATTATGGTATACTCATGTTATTTCAGAGTCTTAAAGAGCTATATATAGAGAACAATCATCTGGAGTACCTGCCCGTATCCTTGGGGTCAATGCCTAACCTAGAAGTTCTTGATTGCCGGCACAATTTGCTTAAGCAACTTCCAGATGCCATTTGCCAAGCACAAGGTGAGGAAACTTAGTAGATTCACAGCCTAGTAGAGTTTGTGGCCAGTATTTCCCATGGCGAATGGCTTCCTTGCTTTGCTAAAGACCGATCTGAGTGTTGGGAGAACTGAGTCTATCCCATTACTTCCTTGCAGGGCTCACTCAGTGACATGGGGGAGGCCAGGTGTCCTGATTAGTATAGCTAAGAGTCTTGCAAAGGCAGTTAAGTCATTTATTAGAATGGAAAAGTAAATAGCAACTGCTAAGAAAATTAGCATTCACCCATACATTCATTACACTACAACAAGAATTTACTGTACACTTACTGTATGCCAGAATTTGGAATTGGGATCCTGCAGTAAATTTCATCTAGGTCATTGAGTCACTTGAATGAAAGAAAAAGTACTGGCCCACAGTGGTGAAATTAGCAAGGGACTTTCTTGGACCTACATGATTGACCTGGAAAACTATGTATGATTCCTATTTAAACAGCCAAACATTTTCTACTAGACTAAGCCATTCTTTGTCTGTACATTCATCCATTCACTTAACATGCTTTTGCTGAGTACCCACTGGGATCAGATTTTAAATGTTTCTTTTTTTTTTTTTCTTAATCCCTAGGCTTATGCACATGTTTTCAAACTACAGCGATTTTTTTTCTTTCTTTTTATTTTTTTAGACAGAGTCTCGCCCTGTTGCCCAGGCTGGAGTGCAGTGGCAAGATCTCGGCTCACTGCAAACTCTGCCTCCCAGGTTCACGCCATTCTTCTGCCTCAGTCTCCTGAGTAGCTGGGACTACAGGGGCCCACCACCACGCCCGGCTAGTTTTTTGTTTGTTTGTTTGTTTGTTTGTTTGTATTTTTAGTAAGGACAGGGTTTCACCATGTTAGCCAGGATGGTCTCGGTCTCCTGACCTCGTGATCTGCCCACCTCAGCCTCCCAAAGTGTTGGAATTACAGGCGTGAGTCATTGCACCCGGCCCAAACTATGGCTATTTTTTAATAAAAAAAAAGAAAAAATATTAGAGTGGAAGCTGATGCCTACTCATAAGACATTCAAAAATTGGGGGCAAGGCCCGGCACAGTGCTCATGCCTGTAATCCCAGCACTTTGGGAGGCCAAGGTGGG
>NW_012116143.1:1747000-1777991 GCF_000951035.1 Colobus angolensis palliatus | reverse complement strand
TTTGGGAGGCCAAGGTGGGCGGATCACCTGAGGTTAGGAGTTCAAGACCAGCCTGGCCAACATGGTGAAACCCCATCTCTACTAAAAATACAAAATTAGTTGAGTGTGATGGCACACGCCTATAATCCCAGCTACTTGGGAGGCTGAGGTAGGCGAATTGCTTGAATCCGGGAGGCAGAGGTTGTAGTGAACCAAAATCACACCACTGCACTCCAGCCTGGCGACGGCGAGACAACACCTCGGGGGAAAAAAAAAAAAAACTGGAAGCAAGGGGTTGTATGCAATACTCCTTAGTAATGCTCCTGACCATAAACTTTTATCCTGTCCTTGGTCCCTGGAGGAGTGAAATATTCTCAAAATTTTCAATGTTTTCTATTTTTCTGTCTCTAATATTTATGGACACTGGCTTCAACAACTTTGAATTGTTATAAAGAAGTTGTAGGCTGGGTGCGGTGGCTCATGCCTCTAATTCCAGCACTTTGGGAGGCCGAGGCAGGTGGATCATGAGGTCAGAAGTTCGAGACCAGACTAGCCAATACAGTGAAACCCCATCTCTACTAAAAATACAAAAATTAGCCGGGCGTGGTGGTGGGTGTCTGTAATCCCAGCTACTTAGGAGGTTGAGGCAGGAGAATGGCTTGAACCTGGGAGGCGGAGGTTGCAGTGAGCCGAGATTGCGCCACTGCACTCCAGCCTGGGTGACAGAGCTAGACTCCTTCTCAAAAAAAAAAAAAAAAAAAATAGCCAAATGTGGTGGCGTGTGCCTGGAATCCCAGCTACTCAGAAGGCTGAGGCACTTGAATCGTTTCAACCTGGGAGGCAGAGGTTGTAGTAAGCCCAGATCATGCCACTGTACTCCAGCCTGGGCAACAAAGTGAGAGACTCTGTCTCAAAAAAAAAAAAAAAAAAAACAATAGCCCGCTGACCTTAGGAGCAGCAGGGTCTGAGAGTTATTTTTCCCAGTGGGCTGTCAGTTTCAGCTAAAAACTGTTGCTCTAAACAAACAAAATATTTGGAATATCTGGAGACTGAATTCTGTTCTCTTCATTATGGGAAGGAGCAAACAGAGCTAGAACTTTTATTAGATGGTAGAAAAAGTTTTGTCGGATCTTGTGCATCCTTCCTCTCATTCTTTTTGCAAATGCAGAATTGGATCCTTCATCTATGTGGGCAGGATTAGGTGACAAGTTAATATTGTTTGTTCTAAGATGGATCCACCATTTAAAAAAAAATCTTTTCAGCTTTGAAAGAATTACTGCTGGAGGACAACTTGCTCACCCATCTTCCGGAGAATTTGGATTCCCTAGTGAATCTTAAGGTTCTGACACTGATGGACAATCCCATGGAAGAACCCCCAAAAGAAGTGTGTGCTGAAGGCAATGAGGTCATATGGAAATACCTCCAGGAAAACAGAAATAGGAATATAATGGTAACAAAGGTAAAATCAGCCCAGATTGTTGATAACAGTTGCTTTAGAGGGAGTCTAATGGTAAACACATTACAGATTCCTGTGGAGCAACTCCTTACACCCTTGTCCTGCTTCTGAAAAGAGAAGTTACTTAGTAACTTTTATGTCCCCAGGGCTAAGGGTAAGAAGATTTTTTAATGTCAGCCCTAGCATTTTTGTCTTTTATGTCCCTTATTTCTTTGTCCAATAAGAAGCCAACAAATAGGCAAAGGAAACCAAAACTTCAAAATTTCAAACAATCTCAAATTCTTGGACTATTTCATTGGAATGAAAAAAGCTTGTATTCGCAAAAGCAGTAAAATAAATTTTAAAAATTAGAAATGAAAGCATTTATAGATGAGAGGCTGAGCCCAGGGTTCTGAGCTGCCATTAATTAGGATCAAAGGGCTGAGATCCTTGTAGTTCTGCTCTAGCCCTTTGAGCCCATGGAGATGTAGGACAGTTCTGGAATGTGTCCACTTCAGCCAGTGTTCTTTATTCTCCAACTGGCCCAAGTCCCCATCACCTCACAGCCGGATGACTACATAAGCCCTTTGACTAGTGTCCCTGCTTCCATGCCAGCTCCCCTACAATATACCTTCTGCTCAGCAGTAGCACTGATGCTGTTAAAACATGGGCTAGAGCTCACCACTCCACTGAAACTGGCAATCCTCCATTTCACTCAGAGTAGGAGTCAAGTCTGCGGTCCGTAAAATCCTCTCTCAATAGCCCTCAACCCTATCAGACCTAATGTCCTCCCTTTTATGATAAATCTTTTGTGATACCTCTTTTACCATTCCAAAATAAATTCAGAGATAATAAAAACCTACAAAAGCACATACTTTTAATTGAAATAATCCCTGAGTAGCAATTTAAAGGAGAAAGAAAAGTAATTTATATACAAATATATATTTCAGGCTGGGCGTGGTGGCTCACGCCCGTAATCCCAGCACTTTGGGAGGCTGAGGTGGGTGGATCACTTAAGGTCAGGAGTTCAAGATCAGCCTGACCAACATGGTGAAACCCTGTCTCTACTAAAAATACAAAAAATTAGCTGGGCATGGTGGTGTGTGCCTGTAATCCCAGCTACTCTGGAGGCTGAGGCAGGAGAATCGCTTGAACCCAGGAGGCGGGGGTTATAGTGATCCTAGATTGTGCCACTGCACTCCAGCCTGGGCGACAGCTATCTCAAAAACTAAAATAAAAAATTATTTCAATGTGTATATGCTCAGGATGGATTACACTTGAAAGAATGAAAGTTGTGGTTTTTAATTGAATACTTCCTGAAAGCATTTTGAAAAACCATGCACCGGCCGGGTGCAGTGGCTCAAGCCTGTAATCCCAGCACTTTGGAAGGCCGAGACGGGCGGATCACGAGGTCAGGAGATCGAGACGATCCTGGCTAACATGGTGAAACCCCGTCTCTACTAAAAAATAGTTTGAGACTATTTGAGACTCCGTCTCAAAAAAAAAAAAGAAAAAGAAAAACCATGCACCCTCTTGCACATTCTTAAAATGATATTTAATATATTGCTGGCCACAAGTTTAAATCATTGCAAAGGATGTAATTTCCAGTGAATTTTAAATGTTGACATTTTAAAATAGAGCTGTTAGAACAATATTTTAACTGTATCCAGTGGAAACTGAATATCATTATGATTTGTCAACACCAATTTACAAATACTTAAACAAGTTATTATTTTATAGGCAGAATTTTTATATCTTTTTTTCTTTCTTTTTTTTTTTTTTTTGAGACGGAGTCTCGCTCTGTCACCCAGGCTGGAGTGCAGTGGCTGGATCTCAGCTCACTGCAAGCTCCGCCTCCCGGGTTTACGCCATTCTCCTGCCTCAGCCTCCGGAGTAGCTGGGACTACAGGCGCCCGCCACCTCGCCTGGCTAGTTTTTTTTGTATTTTTAGTAGAGACGGGGTTTCACCGTGTTAGCCAGGATGGTCTCGATCTCCTGACCTCGTGATCCGCCCGTCTCGGCCTCCCAAAGTGCTGGGATTACAGGCTTGAGCCACCGCGCCCGGCTATATCTTTTCTTCTTAAACATGTACTTCCATTCTACTTTCCCCTCAAAATTGATCCTAAGGTTATATATATACACATATGTCTTTCATAGATTGCTCTTTTGTACTTCTAGGCAACAAAAATATTTATATAAATTAAATTTTAAAAATTTAAAAATGTATATACATTATAACTATTAGTATAAAATCACCTAAAACAACATAAAATTTCTTACAAATTTTAAAAATTATTAAACATATAGGATTTTTTACCAAAATGAGAGGGATTTTTTTAGTGTTGTTTATATATTCATGCATAAATCTTGATGATTAGTAGAATAACACAGGGTTTATTACAGATTTTACTCCTGTTTTTCATTTTACAGATGAAAGCCTTGAGAAAACTTGTTCATGCAGATTAGTTAATGAGAACGGAAGAAGCTTTTTTTGCCTGTAATGTTTTATTTTAAAAAAACAATGCTTCATACATCTCTGAACTTCTTCCAGATTTATATCCCCCAAATTGATAGCAGGTCTTAGCTGACACGTCAACTAGGTTTCCCTTATTTTTCTTGAAGGTAGAATTAGAAACCACCTGTCTTGCAAAAAGGATTGGTTAACCAATCCTTAGAGTCATTCATTTTCTCATCAACACTTGTACTTTGAATTGTCTTGTGTGTGTGTGTGTGTGTGTGTGTGTCCTAATGATTTTTGGAATCCAGGACAATGCACTATAGTGAGATTCAGGTGGGTTCAAGGCATGCCCTTCCTCTGTAGAGCACCAAAGGGGCAACTGGGATGGGGGATCTGCAGTTACGTTCTCGGGATGATTTTAGGAAGGGATGCATATGGAAGCTGAAGCTCAGGAAATGGACTGTCTTCCACCTATCCATGCCTGCACACCGTTGGAAAGGCTTTGTAGACCAGGGTACAGACCACACAATTGAAGACTACTTAACCTTAAGACAATAAAAAGTCCCATAAATTTCTAAACTGCCTCTAGAGAGTAGTGCTGTTCCCTGGATCCTGATCAGTCTGCTGTTTTCACTACCCATCTCATCTTTCCTACTCTCACTGGGCTTCAGTCACAAGCAGATACCTGGTGTTCTTCCAAGGACCAAGCGTGCTCCTGGCTCAGGGCCTTAATACTGGCTTTTCCTGTGCCCAGAGATGCTTCCCTCAGATACGGGCAAGATTCTGGCCCTCACTTCATTCCATCTCTGCTTAAACGTCCTCTTATCAGAGAGCCCTTCCTTGATACACCTTATATAAAACAGCATACCCCCAGCCACCTCTTTCATTTGTTCATTCATTTAACAAACATTTATTGAGCTTCTACTATGTACCAGGCACTGTTCTAAGCACTGAGATACATCAGTGAACAAAACAAATATTTATGTCCTCACAGCACTTAAAATCTAGTAGGGGGGAAATAAAAGCATGAAATATAAAACATAAAATTAAATACTACGTTAGAGAGTGCTACTGTGGGAAAAAAAAAACAAAAAACAAAAAAAACAAGGTCACCCTAAGGGGAACTGAAATTGCCAGTAGTGTTTGGAGGTGGGGAAGTGGGTAATTTAAATAAGATTGTCAGAGTAGGCCTCATTGAAAAGATGACAGTCTTAGCTTAGGCTGCCACAACAAAATACCATAGAACAGGTGGCTTAAACAACGGAACTGTATTTTCTCACAGTTCTGGAGGCCAGAAGTCTAAGGTCAGAGTCTGATTGGAGTCTGGTGAAGGCCCTCTTCCTGGCCTGTAGAAGCTGACTTCTCCCTGTGTCTTCATATGGCAGAAAGAGAGAGACAGAGAGAGAGAGAGAGAGAGAGAGAGAGAAATTGCACTAGAGAGTGCTAACTCTCTGATGTCTCTCCCTATAAGGCCACTAATCTCATCATGAGGGCCCCACCGTTATGACTTCATCTAAATCTAATCATCTCCCCAAAGCCTCTTTTCCAATTTCCATCACACTGGGGATTAGGGCTTCAACATATGAATTTGGGGCAACACAGTTCAGTCCATAGCAATGACAATCGAGCAAACCCTTGAAGCAGCGGAGAGGTGAGCCATCTGAATACTAAGAAGAGTTCCAGGCAAAGGAAGCAGCGAATGTACAGGCCCTGAGTCACAACTATGCCTGTGTGTCTGAGCAGGGAGGAGGCCTACATGGAGCAGAGTGAGCCAGGGAAAGGGGAGTTAAGAGGTTAGAGGGGTCAGAATTGAGGAGGCAGATCAGAGAGGGCCTTGTAAGCCATATAAGGACTTTGGCTTCTATTCAGAGAGAAATGGGGAGCCACTGGACAAGTCTGCTACTAGAGGAGGGGTGTTGCTGGGTAGGTAGGAGGGAATAGGATCCAGGGAACAAGTGAGGGCTGGCTTTAGGCAGGAGCACAGACAGCCCAGTAAGGAGCAGGAAGGCAGGGCATAGGCACTCAGATCCCCTCACCATGCATGGTCGCTCTCCATAGCACTCATCACCGTCTGTCAAATTAAACATTCATGTGTTTATTTTTTACCGTCTCTTCCCTCACTGGAATGTGAGCTCCATAAAGTTGAGACAGTTATTTCTCTGCTGTTGCCCAAAAGTCTAGAACAGGCCCTGGCACATAAAAAGCAATAAATGCATTTTTTTTTAAATTTGTCTGAATGCCTGGCCAATTGAGAAAGATAGAAAATAAAATTTAGAGTTCTGATCACATCCCATTCTCCACATCTTCAAGACCATGTATCAGAATAAAGAGATTTAACAGTCTCCAGTTCATTGTGATACCAGCCGATGCTGAATATGGGTTTATTTTGTTTTCAGATTCAGGCGTGGTGGCGTGGAACAATGGTACGGAAAGGATTTGGGAAATTCGGTGAACTACTAAAACCACGAAAGAAAGGAAAGACTTCTCCAAAAGATAAGAAAGGAAAGAAGGATGTAAAAGGAAAACCAGGAAAGGGAAAAAAGAAATAATCCTATAAATTGATAAATTGGGGTAATGGACCTAGACGGATTAAGAAGGCAAAATATCTAGGAATTAGATGCCTACTGCATTAAAATTATTCACAAAATTATGTTTGTGTGTAAAAATAAATGATTCTTACTTTTACTGAAATATTTATGGATAAAATGATATAACACCTTGGAATTTCTTCTAAATAATATGGGAGGGGGAGGGGAAAGTGGGTAGGAGTACAAGTGAAACAAGATTGGCCATACATTAATAACTGTAGAATAAGGTGATGAGTACACAGGAGTTCGTTCTACTATTTGCCTACTTTTATTTATTTTTAATTATTTTTTAAGACAGGATCTCACTCTGTTGCCCAGGCTGGTGTACAGTGGTGCAATCTTGGGTCACCGCAACCTCCATTTCCCAGGTTCCAGCAATTCTCATACCTCAGCCTCCTGAGTAGCTAGGACTATAAGCACATGCCACCATGCCTAGCTTTTATATTTCTTTGGTAGAGATGGGGTTTCATCATGTTGGCCAGGCTGGTCTCGAACTCCCGGCATCGAGTGATCTACCCGCCTTGGCCTCCCAAAATGCTGGGATTACAGGCATAAGCCACTGTACCCAGCCAGTCTACTTTTAAAACTTTTATTCTGAAATAATTATAGATTCACAGGAAGTTCCAAATAAATATTTAGGTAGGTCCATGCACTGCTCAGCCTCACTCAATGCTGACCTCTTTCATAACTATAGCACAATAACAAAACCAGAAGATTAACATTGCACTCATTTGTGTGTGTGTGTGTGTGTAATCCTATGCAATTTTGTCACATATAGTTTTCTGTAGGCACCATCACAATCAAGACACAGAATTGTTCCATTGCCACAAGTTTCCCTTGTGCTATTCCTCTGTAGCCATACCTATTGCCTACTCCTCTCCCAGTGCCTAACCTGTTCTCCAGATCCATAATTGTGTCATTTTAGGAATGTCACATAAATGGAAACATACAGTATGTAACTGGGATTGGCTTTTTTATTCAGCATAATCCACTTGAAGTCTATCCAACTGGGGCATGGATCAGTGGTTTGTTCCTTCCTGTTGCTGAAGGAGTATTCCATAGTCCCACAGTTTGTTTAACCTTTCACTCATCATTTCCAGTTTTTTTGCTATTGTGAACAAAGCTGCTATGAACATTCATGCATAGGTTTTTGTATATGCATAGATACTCATGGAATTCATGGGAATGCTTATGGTATTCATGGTATTCTTTCATACGATGTAACCCAAAATATCCCCTTTACAGCATTCAAAACCTCCTCATCCTGAAAACGTTTTAATTTGGAATAGTGTTGATTTTAAATTTGCATGTCTTTCAGGCAGTGATTGCAATACTAATTATTAGTGTAGTAAGAAGAAAGCAAAACATAATTTGACTAGAGCGTATCAGAATAGAAAGGTGTAGACAAACCTCTCTGCCATGCAATGACTTTCATGCTCTAGTAAAAGAAAATCAAAGATTTCAAAAATAGTTTAGAGCAACATGAAAACTGTCATTAATGAACTAAATTAGTTTTATGAGCCAATTCCATTTCAAAGAAATGCCTGGAGGCAATATGTTAACAATTTTTTTAAACAATAAAAAGAAGTTTTAATGTATTTTAACAAGATGTGTTTTTCACAGTGAGTTTTAAATTTTCTAACACTTTTTACTAAGATTTATATGTCAGTGACTGTCATTATTGTTCTGGTTTGTATCTGAGATAAAAGGCACCAGAACACAAAATAATAAACCATAGAAGGGTACGCTTTCTGATAAAAACTTACATAGACCACATTAAGATACATATAGTGATAGTAATGATACATGAAACTCTTAGACAGCTAGTGCCTTTCACATTAGAATCACACACACACACACTCACGCACACCCTTATATTTAGAACATTTAACTTGTAGGAAAAGAAGAGGCACAACATTTCTGGGCAAGAGAAAAGCAGTTGCAGTACCAGAATCTAAACGCTTTTGGCAAGGCTTCTAAACAGTAAATGAACTAATTATATATCCAAAACAAATCCATTGAAAAATGCCGCCTTTGTTTCATGAGACAGAGAATAATGGCATGCTTATATTAGATATTATATACATATATTTACAAAGCTCTTGTAATATAAGTCCCATTAAATGGCCCAGAAGTTGATATTCAGTTCATGACACTGGAATTGGTTCATGTTCTTTTCCTTTGGAGAATGGTTTGTAGCTTAGTAGGCTGTGGGAAGGCAGCTTACTGAAACCCACCATGGTCAAAGTGAATGCTCCTTTTTTTATCTTGGTCAAAGCATTCTAGTTCTTCCTCCTGTGAAGCTGGGAGTATCCATCTTTTCATTCCTATCTCTGTGATCTGAGGAAGTTTGGTCACAGCACATAACAAGTGTCTAAACCATTGTCCACAATCTCGAAAATTTGATGGTCGAAGGCTAATATCCAGCTCGATTAACTCTTTGAGGAACCGCACGTTTTGGCAGAACATGGTCCACCCTGCATCACAGATGCTGTCATTGTAGCTCAGGTCCAGCTTTCGCAGTTTGGCCAGATGACCTGTCTGTATGACCGACGCTGGAAAACAAAATCACTCTAAATGCTAACATACAAGAATACTGTCTGCCATGGCTATTCCCATTTCCCATAACACTATCTCCAGGACTAGTAATGACAAGATTAGTAATTAGCAATGATTTGTTATTAGCAGCTTTATTCAGGACATCTGAAATTGGTAACAGATTTCCTCTCTGTACATCCCATCTACAGCTTTTTAAATTTCTTTTTCCAAATCCCAATCCAATAATTTTTTTTGTCAAGTTCCTGCTCTCGGCTCCACTGGAGTCCCAGCTCTTCCTACAGTCTTTCTCTAATTAAATATAAAGAGTGATGGCTCATTGGCTTTAACTAAGGACCATTTGTAAATAATCGTCTTGCTGCTTATACTGTTTAATTGTTCATTGTTCATTCAGTCATTCTTCATCCAGCAATTATTTAAATGAGCACTTTCCATATGCAGAACATACCTGGATAATTTCCAATTCACCTTAGAGACCCCAATACACATGACAGTTTTCCCTATATGGGTACTACCTACAATGGCACTTAAAAATGATGACTAATGTACAATCTGAGCTATTTGATCAGAAAATAAATAAGTTGATGAAATAAAGACTTCTGTAAGAGGAGGCAGGAGAGATAACCAAGGCAAATAGAACATGCTTCCCTTTTCAACCAAACCCAGGAATGGATTGCAGAGATCAGGTGAGTTGTGTAGAATCTTGGAGATGAAAGGGATCTTGGAAGTCTCCTTATCCAACCTCCTAGTAAATGATCAGAGAGAAATCCTTTTCACAGCCTCTCTACTGATGATCATCACAATTCTGCCTGAACCGTTCTTTCAAGTTTGCCTCAGCATTATGGAGCAGCTCCTAGCAGGAGGAAGCCTTCCCACAGGGCCCCAATCTATCTTCTGGTGTCTTTCACCCCGTGCCCCCATCAGTCAGCTGAAACATTCAGCTCCTTCTTCCTCATGTCAGCCCTGCAGTGTTAGACAACAGCCAGGTCTCCCTCAAACTTTATCCCTCTAGGACTGAACATGCCCTGTTCTTTCAGTCTTTCCTCACACACATGGCTTTCCAATCAAGGAGGATGTTCCAACTCCATCACTTTCACTTGCCTACAGTTTCATTCCACAGTGAATTTGAGAGCTCAGCCACCCGTGCACACAGCAGCTGCACTCTGTCTCTAGGTGTCCATGTCAATGTGTGTCTCTCTTCCTTCCTGTCTTGCAACATTACTCACAATATTCTCGAGACCTAACTAAGTGTTAAAGACAATGTGCATGCTTTTTCTCTTTCATCCTATTTTACTATTTTAGATTTATTACATTTTTAAAAATCTAGGTAGTGGAAACGTAGGCCATAGATATACTCTTTATAGTTTACTATGTGAAAAAATAAATGCCATTAATTATTTTTAAAATGTGCATAAGCTAGTGATTAACAAATTTTTAATGTTTCTATTAGAAAAAATATAAAAGTGGCAATTGCTAAAACCACTTATAGTAATACTTGTTTTTTGTTGCCGTTATTGTTTTTGTTTTTTGAGATAGAGCTGCTCTTTGCCCAGGCTGGAATGCAATGGCACAATCTCAGCTCACTGCAACCTCCAACTCCAGGTTCAAGTGATCCTCCTGCCTCAGCCTTCCAAGTAGCTGGGATTACAGGCACCCACCACTACGCCCAGCTAATTTTTTTTTACTTTCATTAGAGACAGGGTTTCGCCATGTTGGCCAGGCTGGTCTCAAACTCCTGACCTCAGGTGATCCACCCACCTCGTCCTCCCAAAGTGCTGGGATTACAGTTGTGAGCCACGATGCCTGACCTGTAATACTTGTTATTGACTAAAAATTCAAAGAAGGAAAATATACCCTGATGAAATGTAAAAGTATAAATTTGACCTAAGAAAAAACTGTCAGTAAAGATTAAAAAAATATATACGATGGCTGAAGACATGGCAAATAAAATTTGATGCAGACAAAAATAAAAAAGACCTAATTGAGGCCTGGTGTGGTGGCTCACGCCTATAATCCCAGCACTTTGGGAGGCCAAAATGGGCAGATCACGAGGTCAGGAGATCAAGACCATCCCGGCTAACACAGTGAAACCCTATCTCTACTAAAAATACACACACACACAAAAATTAGCCAGGCATAATGGTGGGCACCTGTAGTCCCAGCTACTGGGGAGGCTAAGGCAAGAGAATGGCTTGAACCTTGGAGGCGGAGCTTGCAGTGAACCAAGACTACGCCACTGCACTCCAGCCTGGGTGACAGAGCGAGACTCCGTCTCAAAAAAAAAAAAAAAAACCTAATTGAAGAAGCAAATTTTAATTATAAACATTAAATAAAATAACTTAAATATATTTAATGGTGTCTAATTCAGAAAAATAAATAAATAAAAATCAAAAGCTTATTTTTTAGAAGACTCACAACATCAATAAACCCTTATGATAGTCAGAATTCTAAATAGCCACCTTAAGGTTTCCATTGTGTCCCCAGGACTGAATGTGATAGATTTTGCTCCCAAGATTAGCTTAGGCTATATGGCACACCCAACTTTAAGAAAGGGAGATTATCCATATGGAGTTAACCTCATCACAGGAGCCCTTTGAAAGCAGAGAGAATTTCCTCCTACTGGTGGCAGAAGAGGAAGGAAGTTACAGAAGTCAGAGAGATTTAAAGTGTGAGAGGCACGGACAATCCATTCCAGGCTTGCAAATGAGGAGCCATGTATCAAGGAATGTGGCTGGCCTCCAGTAGCTGAAAACAGCCCCCAGCTGAGAGTTAGCAAGAAAAGAGGACCCTCAGTCCTACAGCTGCAAGGTCCTAGACTCTTGTCAACAAAAATGAGCTTGAAAGTGGATTTATTCCTAGAGGCTTCAGATGAGAACTCAGCCTGGCTGACACCTTGATTTCAGTGTTGTAATACCCTACACAGAGAACCAACACAAGTTGTGCCGGACTTCTTACCTACAGAACTGTGAGCCGGGTAAGGGATGAGAAATTACTTCCCGCATTATTCATTCTGGTGATGGTTACATCAGCACCTCAGACTTCACCACTACAATATACCCATGGAACAAAACTGCACTGGTGCCCCTTACATTTATATAAGCTTTTAAAAAGAACTGTGAACAAATACATGGATATTGTTTTAATCCACAAATTAACATGTTACACAGCAACAGAAAACTAATACCTTTGGTCACGCTAGCCAAGAACAAAGAGATAGAAACACAACTTATCAATATCGGGAATGAGACAGGAGGTATCACTATGGGCAGTAAAAGGATAATAAGGAAAACAACTTTAATTCCATAAATTCAACAACCTAGATGAAATGGGCCAATTCCTTAAAAGACACTATCAAAACTTAAAGAAGAAATAGACAACTGGAATAGTCCTAGCTCTAATTTTTTTCTATCTCTATTTTTAAAATTGAATTGGTAATTTAAAATATCCCACAAAGAAAATTCCAAGTTTAGATGGCTTCAGTGGTAAATTCTGTGAAACAGTTGAGGAAGAAATAATACCAATTTTACCCAATCTTTCTGGAAAATAAAAGAGGAAGGAACACTTCCCAACTCATTGTATGAGGCTATCTATACCCTCATAACAAAGCCAAAGACATTATAAGAAACCCAGTAGGCTGTTATCCCTTGTGAACACAGGCACAAATATCCTCAAAAAAAATTAGCAAATAACATCCAGTGCTATATAAACAAGATAATACATAATGATCATGACCAGGCTGATTTAACATTTAAAAATCAGTTAATATTATTATTATTATTAGTTATTATTAATATTATTATTCATGATATTAATGAACTATAAAGTTTTTTAAATGCTCATCTCAATAGATGCAGAAAAATAATCTGACAAAACTCATTATAAGAACTCTTAGCAAATTAGGATTCTTTAGCCTGATAAAGGGTAGCTACAAAAAAACCTATAGCTAGCGTCATACTTAATAGTGAAAAATGGAACGCTTTCCCCCTCAGCTTAGGGGACTAAGACTGGAAGCAAGGCAAGAATGTCTGCTCTCATCTCGTTCAACATCTATTGGAAATCCTAGCCGGCTAAATAACCAAGAAAAAGAAATAAAAGATATGCAGTGGAGGTAAAGACATACAACTGTCTCTAGACTGGGTGCGGTGGTTTCATTGTAATCCCAGCACTTTGGGAGGCCGAGGTGGGCAGATCACGAGGTCAGGAGATCGAGACCATCCTGGCCAACATGGTGAAACCCCATCTCTACTAAAAATACAAAAACTAGCTGGGGGTGGTGGCGAGTGTCTGTAGTTCCAGTTACTCAGGAAGCTGAGGCAGGAGAATCACTTGAACTCAAGAGTCGGAAGTTGTGATGAGCTGAGATAGTGCCACTGTACCCCAGCCTGGTGACAGAATGAGACTCCATCTCAAAAAAAAAAAAAAAGCTGTCTGTAATCATAGATGATATGATTGTCTATATAGAAAATACTACAGAATCTACCAAAAATATCCTACAGCTAACAAATGAGTTTAGCAAGGTTGCAGTAAAATGTCAATATACAAAAATCAATTGTATATCCACATACTAGCAATAACATTGGGAATCTAAAATTAAACAGTATCTTTTGTAAGAGCACAAAAATTAAATACTCAGATACAAATTTAACAAAATATAAAAACTATAAAACACCAGTGAAAGAAATCAAAGAGTACTTAAATACAGAGATAGACTGTGTTCATGGATTGGAATACTCAATATTGTTAAGATGTCATTTCTCCCTGAATTGATCTATAAATTCAATGTAATCCCAATCAAATTTCCAGATGGATTTTTAAAATAGCTATTGACAATCTGATGCTAGCTATATATGGAAATGCCAAGTAACTAGAATAACCGAAACAATTTTGAAAAAGAACAAAGAAATACTACTTCATTTCAAGACTTACTATAAAGTTTCAGCAATCAAAACAGCATGATATTGGTAAAATAAGAGACACAGAGATCAATGGAATAGAATTGAGAGACCAGAAGTAGGCCATCACAAATATGGCCAATTGATTTTTGACAAAAATATAAAGGCAAATCAATGGAGAATAGTCTTTTCAACTAATGACACTCCAATAATTGGACAGTGACATGCAGACACATTAATCTCTACCCATACCTCATACCTTGTATAACAATTAACTCAAAATAGATAATAGGTCAAAATATAAAAGGCAAATACAAAGCTTCAAGAAAAAATATGGAAAAAATTTTTGAGAAATTAGATTTGCAAAACACTCTAAGACGCAATACAAAAAATTCATCAAATTAACAAATTGATAGATCTTTATTAAAACTGAAAGCTTTACTCTGCAAAAAAACACTATTAAGGGAATGAAAAAGCCAGTGGGACAGACCCAGAGAAAATAATAGCAAATTATATTTCTGATAAAGGACTTACTTGTATTCAGAAAAATCTAAAAAGCTCTCCAAACTCATCAACAAGAAAACAAACAATCCAATTTTTAAAATTAGGCAAGAGATTTAGAACAGACATTTCACCAAAGGAGCTAAGAAATGAAAATACACACATAAAAAGATGTTTGACATCACTGGTCATTAGGGAAATGCAAATTAAAATCACAATGTTTTGTTCCATCTTCTAATTACAATCATTTTTGCTATAACACTTGTTTTGAAAACACAAGTTTATTTCAATGGGACTGAAATGTCAGGAAACAATTTGAGCATAATGCAAATTTCTTGTTTGCATTATGCACGATTTGTCCACAGGAAACACTAGGTGAACATATAAGACTGTCCCCAGCTGAATTGAGCTGCATATAGAAATAAACAGCCTGGACATGGTGGCTCACGCCTGTAATTCCAGCACTTTGGGAGGCCGAGGCAGGTGAATCACCTGAAGTCAGGAGTTCGAGACAAGCCTGGCTAACATGGTGAAACCCCGTGTCTACCAAAAACACAAAAATTAGCCAGGCGTGGTGGTAGGCGCCTGTAATCCCAGCTACTCGGGAGCCTGAGGCAGGAGAATGTCTTGAATCTGGCAGGTGGAGGTTGCAGTGAGCCAAGATCATGCCATTGCACTCCAGCCTGGATGACAGAGTGAAACTCTGAGAAAGAAGAAAGAAAAGGAAGGAAGGAAGGAAGGAAGGAAGGAAGAAAGAAAGGGAGAGAGAGAGAGAAAGAGAGAGAGAGAGAGAGGAAGGAAGGAAGGAAGGGAGGGAGGGAGGGAGGGAGGAAAGAAAGAAAAAGAAAAGGTAGACATGCACACACCTCATGAGGACAACAACCCTCATCTATCCACACACCCTCTTTCCACCAACTGAAGTGTGGACAGGCCACTTCCACAGACAAACTTCAGGTCTTTCTCAGGGGAAAGTCTAATATTTGCTCATTTCTTAACTATTTAATATGTAAAACGGTATTGCTATTTGTCATAGCTTCTGTTTTTTAAAATATGCCACTGATGAAGTATTTGAGTGCGGTGCTTCCAACCATAAGTCCTGTGGTTATTACTGAATAATTCTTGCATAACACATGATTTTTAGGCCCATGTACCATGTCATAGCAAAACTGACTAGTATATACACTAAAAACACACATACAACTACTTGGAGTGACTGTTCTGACCCTTCATTTGGAGGCGTGCTCATTGCTTTGGAATTCTGGCAGCTGATGGCTGAATAGTGACCGGAGTGTGAGGACAAGGCTAGACGGGAGACAGAGAGAGTACTCTCTGGTTATTGTTTTATAATGGGAAAGTGGAAACATAGAATGAGTTGTTGTTGTTGTTGTTGTTTGAGAAGGAGTTTCACTCCTGTTGCCCAGGCTGGAGTACAATGGTGCAATCTTGGCTCACCGTAACCTCTGCCTCCCAGGTTCAAGCGATTCTCCTGCCTCAGCCCCCCGAGTAGCTGGGATTACAGGCATGCACCACCATGCCCTGCTAATTTTGTATTTTTAGTAGAGATGGGGTTTCTCCATGTTGGTCAGGCTGGTCTTGAACTCCCGACCTCAAGTGATCCGTCAGCCTCGGCCTCCCAAAGTCTTGGGATTACAAGCGTGAGCCACCGCGCCCGGCCACATAGAATGATTTTAGGGAATATTTGGGTAGCCTCAATCCCACAGTGCAAAAGTTATTCCTTATTCAATTATCTTTCCATCTTTCTAGACTGACGTGGAAAAAGGGTCAGATTGTTACTACAGTATGCCTTTAACCCCTCTCATCTTTTTCTAATAGTGAGGAGGAGTCTCTAATCAAAGCCATCAGCAGTCTAATATCTATGAGAAGTGATACCTGCATTTCAGTTACAGTGATAATCAGCTTCTTGTTTAAATAAAAGCATTTAAATTAAAGAGTCAATTTAAAGGAAAAGTTAAGTAATAGTGCTGGAACCATGGGGATGGGTGAGATGTAGATGTCTGAAGTGGGAAAACTCACGGACCAGGGAGGCGTGGAACAGTTGTTTGCCTTCCAGGAACCGCCCCACCTATCTAAATCCATATCCTTTTAGGAAACACCCCCCACTGTCATGTGGTTTTAGAATTGCCTTTGTTCATTTTAATTAGAACTCTCCGGAGATATTGGGGAGAAGGCAATCTGCACAGAGGGCTTCACCCCAAGTCTAGTGCCTCCCCCACCTCCCCACCCGGTGCTTTGCAGGGGCGGCACCCTCTGCTCTGTGTGCCAAGACCGCTTGGGAACAAGTAGATACAAACCCAGGAGAACCACGTCCTCTGTCACCAGGGAACAGCTGCTCAGCCTCAGCACTCGAAGAGACATGTAAAGCTTTAGTGTTTCCAGAAGCAGCTTCAAGTTGCCACCAACACACTTGTTCCAAGAAAGGTTAAATACTTCCAGAGCAGAGAGGTGAACAGAGGTTTCAGCTAAAAGTGATAACGATAAGAACAGCAGTAATTTAGGTTTTCTTACAGATCATAAGCTTTGGATTTGAGGAAACTGGTCTAGGACAACACATTAATATAACTGGGATTGAGAAAGTTGTAGAGGCCATTTTCTTCTGCCTTAAATTTATGGCCTCAATTTATGTTGTCTGTTTTTTGTTGTTGTTGTTGTTGTTTGTTTTGTTTTGAGACGGAGTCTTGCTCTGTCACCAGGCTGGAGTGCAGTGTCACAATCTTGGCTCACTGCAACCTCCGCCTCCTGGGTTCAAGTGATTCCCCTGCCTCAGCCTCTCAAGCAGGTGGGACTACATGTGCGCGCCACCATGCCCAGCTAATTATTTTTGTATTTTAACAGAGACGGGGTTTCGCCATGTTGGCCAGGATGGTCTGGATCTCCTGACTCGGGATCCACCAGCCTTGGCCTCCCGAAGTGCTGGGATTACAGGCGTGAGCCACCGCACCCAGCCTGTTGTCTGTTTTTATTTGGGGAAATATTGGAAACTTTAGCAAAGCAAAACTTGATAAATTGGAATTCACTGTCCAACTGGGGTTTCTTTCCTTTATTTCACATGTAGGAAGGAGAAAGAGGCAAAGTGCTTGGACGGCTAGTCAAGATTTCAGAATGTGTCCTGGTTGGTACATATTCCACTGCACAGTCACTGCTGAGATTGAGATAGGGTCAAGTCTCCCTAAGAGTCTGAAATACCAAAACCCATTTGTGTTTACTTTACTGCAATAAATGCAGGCAAGGAAGGCAACTAATGTGTTTTGGAAACATTTTTAAAGAAAAGTAAAAGATTTTCTGCTTAATTCTCAGTTGCCCCCAAAGTTAAAATTAACCAGAATATCTTATTTCCAAGTTAATTGTACTTTAAACTATTCTGCCTTCCTTCTAGAGAATAATGTGTTTGAGGGGAAAATATACATTCTTTTATAATATCTAGTAAGAAAATCCCTTACTCATGGTACAGAGATCTACATTAAGGAGAAATGGAACTTTTTCTTCTAAAAGCAATGTACAGAAATATATATTTGCTTCATTTGCTTAATTCAAATTGAATAGTAGATTTATGTCAGATGATATAATTTAGTGTAATACCTCGTTGATCATGATTCATTGATTGTGCAGCTAGAATTAGAAACAGCTGTGCCTTCTAATGGCCACAGTTCCTTTAAAAAAACATATTTTTCCAGACTGGGCAACATGGTAAAACTCTGTCTCTACCAAAAATACAAAAATTAGCCAGGTGTGGTGTCACGTTCCTGTAGACCCAGCTATTGGGGAGGCTGAGATGGCATGATCGCTTAAGCCCAGGAGATCAAGGCTACAGTGAGCCATGATAGTGCCACTGCACTCCAGCTTGGGCAGCAGAGCAAGACCCTCCCAAAGTACTGGGATTACAGGTGTGAGCCGCTGCACCTGGCCCAAGTCCACAGTTCTTTACTAGGGGTCAGTCATCTAGGTACCCTCCACCCAGCATATACCAAAATTCCATGCTCACAAAAGAAAAGCTCATGTTCAGCATAAACCATGTTGTTTGTGCAAACAGGTTAGGCATAGTAAACCACCCTTATCAGTTAGGAAATGGTACGAACACCCCCAGATTCCAAGTTCTGGGATATCAGCTAAGGGTCGGTCTTTCTGGTTGACAGTAGGCCTTTCCAGGGATAGCAGCATCAAGTCTGCTATGTTAACTCCTTTTTGCCCCCATACACGTGGCTGGAGTTGTTGGATTTGTGTGCTTCCTGGATAATGCTAAAAACAGAATCCTTCTCTCTAACCTTCTCACCAGTGTTCTTTTTTTTTTTTAATCAGTTGGCACTTCCTTAAAAATGAATTGTACTGTCAACCAGACAAGGGCTATTATTAATGAAATAAATGCATTAAATTCATAAAAACGAGTAGCTATTTATTATTATACATTAATAAAAATAAATGCATGTTATTTACCCCCAAATTTGAAGAACACTATATTTAGGGCATTCTTGCCCTCCTTTTCAGCCTGAGTATTTTGTTCAGCCTGAGTATTTTGCTCAGCCCGAGTATTTTGCTCAGCTCCCATAGACTTGGTCCTTACCATGCCCTCTTCCCAGCGCCCCCTCAGCATCATTCATCTCATCGTCCACATCTCTGGATGGGGAAAAGTCCCAGGATATGTAGCTTTCAGCCCTGCTGTTCTAGGGCCCATGGACCCATCAGAGACTCTACAGATAGGCTTGAAGGGGTGCCTGTGAACTTCCTCAAACTGATTACAGTTATTCTGTGGGGAAGAGTATGGTACATTTTCTGTCTCCAAAACATCTGGAATTAGACTGCCTTAAATCAAATCCTGGCTCTGGCTCTTATGACCTTAGGTTACCTCATGTACTTAACATCTCTGTGCTTCGGTTTCCTTGTCTGCAAAATATAAAATGGAACAACGGCACATGCCTTATACAGTTGTAAGAGTTAAATTGGTGAATGCATGTAAAGTTCTTGGAAAGGGGCCTGGCACATAGGATATGCTCTATAAATGTCAGTTGTTAAGTTCTGCCCATTTGGTGACAAGTGCAATGTCAGCAAGTAAGGGGAGATATTGTGAAACAAAGACACTTGGTAGCACTTCTCCAAATCGATCACCCAGGGAACCCGTAGTTTGTGCACACAGTGCCAGGGTCCCCAACGCCGCCTCCCTTTACTTGCTGACACTGCACTTGTCATCAAATGGAAACTTTGTCACCAACTTTCAGATTCAGTAGGTTCCTGATGTAGGCTGGGGCACATCCGTGACCTTAAGGCATACACAGATTCCTAAGGGAGCACATAAATCCTGTGGGGAGTGATTGCTTGGCAGTTAGCTAGGCTCACACTCTAGTAAATGGCTTACTTTCCTATCAGATCCACAGCAATCCCAACTCATACTGACACTTCCGCAAAATTACAAGTTACCATGGATGTGGTGGTCCCAGGTTGGTTGTACACACATTAAATTTTAAATGTTGAATCTGCATATACCATGGCCAGGCACGGTGGCTCACACCTATAACCCCAGCACTTTGGAAGGCCCAGGAGGGTGGATCACTTGAAGTCAGGAGTTTGAGACCAGGCTGGACAACATGGTGAAACCCTGTCTCTACTAAAAATACAAAAATTAGTCGGGTGTGGTGACGTGCACCTGTCTGTGATCCCAGCTACTCTCGGGGCTGAGGCAGGAGAATCGCTTAAACCTGGGAAGCAGAGGCTGCGGTGAGCCAAGATCATGCCACTGCACTCCAGCCTGGGTGACACTCTGTCTCAAAACACAAACAACAACAACAACAAAACCCTGCACATACTAGAATCATTTTTTTTGGACTTTCAGAAGGTAACTTTTAAGAAGGCATATGTCCTGAAAAGAAGACAAATTAGTACTTCCCAAATTTGGCTGAACCTTGGAATGAAATGCAGAGAAAAAGAGGTCTCCCTCTCACATTATTGCATGGCTCCTGCAGGGATCTGGGAAATCTCTTACCGAGAGCTGTAAAAGTCTCACTCTCCAAAGCACAGTTGTTAACAACTAATGACTTCAACGCTGGTAAAAATCGGAGCCTGCTGAGTAAGTTTTCAGAAGAACTGCCGATCTTTTTGTTGGCTGATAAATCCAGTTCTTGAAGATTTGAGAGTAAAGGAATGACCTGGGCTGTTAAAAATACCAGCAGTGACATGTTTTAGGCACCATCTCACAGAGTCTTCCGGGTGTTTGGTTCCCACACTCTGTTTAATCTATCAGTCAATACAGCTCTCCCCAACCCGACCCTCCCTCCCTTACACACCGCAAACCAGCCATCTTCCCAGCATGCTGCTTGGGCTTTCTTGCTTCCAAGCTCCTTTCCAGGCTAGAAGAGCAAAGGCTGTGGAGACAGAAAACTAGATCTTGGATCTGCTACTAAAGAACTGTGTGATTTTGGACAAGTTAATTAACCTCTCTGAACTTTAGCATTCTCAACTCTAGAACTCTTAGTCTTCTCTATTTCGGTGGTCATTGGGAAGGTAAAGTGACTTGGTAAAGATAAAGTGCTTGGTATAATGCCTGGCACATACTAACTGCTCAATTAATGTTTGAAATTATAATTCTTTTCTCAGAATGTAAGTACCAGTAAGGCAATGAAAAGAGCAAACAGAACAGACACCTGTTGGTAATCACACTGGATCCTGAGGGGCCTGGCTAGGAATTACCCCCGTTCACTATCTTTTGGCTGCTTTTCCGGCCTTTGCCCCAACTCTTACCAAGGCAGAAAATGCAGTATGCTGGATCTCTACAAGGCTGGCTCACCTCCTTGAAGCCTTCCAGGGTCACCCACACCAAAGTAACCCCTTGGCCACTATCGCATCACCATATTTTATTTTCACAGCACCCAGCATTATGTGATATTTTCTTGTTGATATATTTGTTTTCTGTCTTCCCTCACTGAAGGCAAGCTCTGTGTTATAGGAACTATCTCACTCCCAGAATGGGGATCAGTATCTGAAACATCAGAGATATAAATGTTTGTGGGAGGAGGGAGAGAGGTCGGGGAAAGAAAGGGGAAAGGCAGGGAAGGCAGGCAGGCACTTGTAAAGTCAACAGGTGTAACTACTTCTCCCTCTTCCAACCCCCTCAGCATTTTGTATTTCGCCATGCAGTTTGAATATGTGTTGGTTTACTCCTGCCCCTGCCATACCGAAGTTCCCTGATAGCTGGGATTTTCTGCAGCCCCTGGCACAGTGTCCCACACCATTAGAGGATTCATCAGTAGTTACTGCTTAAAGGATCTACAATTCCATTTCTTTGGAGCGATTTACAATGATTGGATAAAAGAATGTTCAATTATTTAACAGCATAAAGTATAAAGCAGGATGTATTTTCATTTCCATCTTTTCAAAATTAAGCAGAAGGAGAACAATGCAATTCATTACACTTATCAAATAATTATTAGTTTTCCAGGGCCATTCACCCATGTCAGTGGCTGTGAACCTAGGTAAGGAAAGCCTAGTCCTCCATTATACCAGTAGGAACAATTGAGGTCCTCCAGCCCTGAGTAACAAAATGAAATGTGGTATTCATGTTATTTAGTTGTACCAAGGGAATGTGGTAGGCTGATAACTCATGAAGGTCTTCCTAGGTATGACACTCAGGCTATGATAAGTAAAGGGAATGGTAAGAACTCATAACGCTCCATGCAAAGCTCAAAAAGGGATTATTCTGTCATTTTTAAATCTTCATGAAAGCCTTGAACTCTTCTCATTTTCCCAAATATTGAGAGAAGAGTCTGAGAGATAATTTAGCAGGTTTAAAAAGATAGATGTGTTAGACCTAGAAACCTGTCTTACGGTCTTCCTCCCCAAATTGTACTATAAACAACCAAAAACTTATTTGTATTCTCATTGTGCACTCATTCTTCATTCATTCACATATTCAACATGCATTTACTTGGTGCCAACCATGTGCAGGTGCCTGTGCTTGAGCAGTGGGGAGATGCTAAATGAGATACCTCTAGCCTGGACTTGCCCATGACCTGGAAAGAGAGAGCATGGGCAAAGGGCCCAAGGCCAGAGCATGCCTGGCGTGTCTGAGAATCAGCAAGGGCTGTGGCCAGGGTGGAGTCAGTGAGGAGGAGGGGGAGTGAATGAAGTCAGAGTGATAGAGGACAGGGAGACCGTTTGGGCTCTTGCAATAATCTAAGCATAAGATAATCATTGCTTGGACCAGGGTAGTGGAGGTCTAGATGGTGAGCCACGGTCAGATTCTGGATGTACACTGAAGGCTTACTGTGGCCACAGATGGAATAAAACCCTTAATCTCAAGGCTATGCTTGCTCTGTTTGCTATGGGAAATTGCATTTATATATTACATGTTGTAATTACAGAACTATGTTTACAGTAGGAAAATAAGTGTAGCTGCCTAAAGCGGTAACATATAGCCATCACGCACCACCCCGCTGACTCTTTTTCTGTAACTTCATTTGTATCTGAGTGGCTTGACTTCACTTGTTATTCAGAAATCCTCAATACCTTTTGTGTTGGCATTTGGTTACAGGTGTGTAACCTGTTTGTAATCAGCTTTGTGACACTAAGAGATTTATTTCTAAACAGCGACATAAATTCAAAGTTTTCCCTAAGTGCCAAATCTATCATTTACAGGCATGTATAGGTGGAATTGAGATTCACTAACATTTACTGGGTGTTTAATACATGCCAAGTACTATGTTGAGACATTCACGGAACTTTTAGGAATTAATCTTTCCAATGGCTTCATAAAAAGTAAATTTATAAGTGTACATATTAAAATTTCCAAGTTTCCAAAGATAGGCCAAGATTCCAAAAGTCTTTCCTTTGCTCTGTAATATGTACTTACTCAGTGACATCACGTCATCTGCTGTTAGTGAACACTGGTGAAGATCTAGGACTTGCAGTTGCTTTAGCATGACCAACTGAGCCGACGAGTCTTCAAAACCTCCACCTAGATCCTTATTGCAGGAAAGATCTAATTTCCTCAGCTCAGCCAAATACCTAAAAGCAGCATCTACAAAGAAAGTCAGAATCCCATTCTGAGAGCTGGACACAATGGTGTACCTATAGTCCCAACTGCTTGGGAGACCAAGGTGGGAGGATTGCTTGAACCCTGGAATTCGAGTCCAGCCTGGGCAGAATAGTGAGATCCATCTCTTAAAAAAAGAAAAACCGGACCAGGCGTGGTGACTCCCATCTGTAATCCCAGGACTTTGGGAGGCCAAGTGGGGTGGATCACGGGGTCAGGAGTTCAAGTCCAGCCTGACCAAGATGGTGAAACCCCATCTCTACTACCATTCTGACATATTGCAAGGTGGTAAGAAGGTGTGGAACAGCGGTGGGGCTGTGGTGCAGTAAGGGAGGCTGAGGGAGCACACTGTGTTCACAAAAGACAAAAGGAGGAATAAGTGTAAACTTCCTACCATCTGGCCCTCTGTGGACCCGACCATGATTTCACATACACGCTCCCTAAGATCTGCATAGATTGCCGAGGGTTTTGACCTGAATCCTGCAACTACACTTGAGCATCCTCTCCTATTACACTTGAGCACTGGAGTTTACATAGATTTTTAGACTTATTCAAGCTGCCAGTGAATATTACAGGTTCTGTAAGTTCAATGGCATTTCCTATTCTCCGTAAATATGGATACTATGTACAGGGGAATAAGTTTTAACTGCAGACGCCATCGAAGCCATTCTTTTTATCCATACTGATTCCTTCCTACTACGGAGCATAAAATAATGCTGACACTTTCAGAACAGAAAACCTAGTAGTTCTAGCAGCAAAGAAACTTTATTTTTCCCAGTGTTTATCTCAACCTAAAATATACTGGCCTTTTCAGAGTCAGTCATATTAAAGGCTCATTTTTATAATCATGAAAGTGTATGTTCTCTGTCAAATATTTAGAAAATAAATAAAATATAAAAAAGATTTTTTTTTTGAGATGGAGTCTCTTCTGTCATCCCTATCAGCTCACTGCAATCTCGATTCCTGAGTTAAAGCGATTTCTGCTGCCCCAGTCTCCCAAGTAGCTGGGATTACAAGCACACGTGTCACCACACCCAACTAATTTTTGTATTTTTAGTAGAGATGGGGTTTCATCATGTTGGCCAGCCTGGTTTCAAACTTCTGATCTCAAGTGATCCACCTGCTTGGGCCTCCCAAAGTGCTGGGATTACAGGTGTGAGCCACTGCGTCCAGCCTAAAGGAGATTTCAATTACCCATAATCTTATTCCCTAGCACAACCACTATTTATATTTTGCTATATTTCCTAGTAACTTTTCAATATATATATTTATATGTATATCATATATATTTATACTTGTAATCTTAAATCCAGCCATTGTTAACTCACCCAATACTTTGACACTTTTTTGTGATAATCCACATGAATGTAACTTCAGTACTTTAAGATTTGACGTGCTTTTTAATCCCTGAGCAATACTGTTCAGACTGCCACCAATGTCTCTGTTAATGGAAAGATCAAGTACCTCAAGACTTTGCAGCATAGGTAGCAGTTGACCTAGAAAATAAATCCAAATAAGAAGGGTATGTAGGAGGGGAGTGGAGTTTTATGTCACCTGGGGATATAGTGACGTAAAACTCCACTCCCCTCCTACATACCCTTCTTTAAATTCAGGATAAGACAAAACACAGCAAACTTAGATTCCCAAGCTATCCAATGAGCATCTTCAATTTTTTTTCTCTTCAAATTCCACTTACCCAGAAATGTCCCATCTTCCGACGTAAGAGTGCAATCCACAAGCTCAAGCATTTGTATCTTGCTCCCTTTTTGGAACTTCTGAAGGATCAGAGGCAAATTTCCTCCCACTTTACTGTTCCAAGACAAATTTAGCTCTTCAAGTTCAGGAATCATCTCAAGTGCTTCTCCTATTAGCAAATGGCCCGAAAATTCTGTTAGTCACTAGTCAGAAAAGCAGGGAATTCATTTCAGAATCAGCACAACCATGATTAATGGAGTGTGGAAACTGGGCCAGGTACTGTCCTGTTTGGCACAGAGGAACAGAGAGAAGGAAAGAATCTAGTTCCTTCATAGCAGGGCGCGCTTCTCTAGATTTACACGTACAGTCATTCTAGTCCCTCCAAAATTCTGAAGTCATGCGTATGAGCTAAACAATCGTTGTTGTAGAAAAATCCACCTATTGGTAGGGTGGTTTTAGGAAGCTGCTTTTGTGGTGGTTCATCTGCTTTCCCTTAGCCCCCCTCTCTGGCATCAGCATTTCTGAGAAGTTTGACCAGGGATAGAAGTGAGGCAAAGCAGATAACTGGCCGCCACAGAGGTAAAGCTCTCTCCAACGTCAAGAATATCACAAGCCTGTATATATAGTAAAGCTCTCTCCAAAGTCAAGAATATCACATGCCCATATATAAGGAATATCACATGCAACCTGAGCTGACCACTACACAGAGAAACTAATAATAGAGCATCAGGCACTAGCATCTTATAACAGCCATGCTGCCTTAAGGGGTAAAGAAGGGTGCAGTGAAACAGGGATGAAAACTAACATTTCTGAAACCATTACACACAGGAAAGCTCCCAGGGCTGCAGAGTGGAGGCTGGGAGAAAACAGGAGAAGCGACCACACAGATCAGCCCTTAGGAATGATTTTCCCTGCCTTGGGGGTAGACACATACATGGAAAATGTACTTTCTCAATGTGCAAATAATTAAGCATTCTGGCAAGTCCCCTGTATCTAGAAGCCTCTTTACTACCCGCCCCTGGGTTTGAACTTCTACCATTGTTTGTTCATTCCATGGATTAAGGTTTTAGAAATCCAGGAACCCCAGGCTAAAATGCATATTCTCCAGCAATTATAGCATCTTAAGCCAGCAATGAACAGGCATCATTTTGTGTGCACTTGCCAGTCAATTGGGGGTGACCTTCTATAGTTCTGAGGTGTTCCCCAGGATCAGGGAGAAAGAGCTCATGATTGATTAGTTATGTCTGCAGTGGTCATGGTACTGGAGTGCCATGCATTTGCCACCTGGTACTAAACTATTATAATGGGTGTAACAATTTTGAAATGCCTTCTGGTTTATGTTCTCTTATCAAGAAACCATTTATTTTCCCTATACCCCATTTACATTAAGACTGAGTGAAGAAGACAGAGTATGGATGATAGATAGGTAAGCCCCTCCTGATGGGAGAGGATGCAGAAGTCCTTCCAGAGAAGAAATAACTCTGGGAGAGGGAAAAGGGCACAAACATCAGAACAACAACAGTACACACTCCCTCCTCAACCAGGTAAGTTTGGAACAGGTCCCAGGCAGAAATTTCATTTTCTTGTTTTCTAAGGATGGAGGATCAGGAAAAAGATCAGGTTAATCATAGAAAATAAGAAAGTTGTCTTTTCACACGTGAGTAATGGTATGTTAAAATTGTGAGTCTGCTACACAATAACCAGCTGCTTAATGTGGGGCTAAACTGCTCATGTAAACCCAAAGAAAGGTGATCTTAGATGACAGAATGGAGAAAGAAGGACTATCAGTTATTGAGCACCTATTATGCACCAGGCATGCAGTAGGTACTTTAAAGAAATTGTTTAATCCTTGCAACAATTTTTTGAGAGGGAAGTTATCCCTATTTCAGATATAAGAAAACTGAGGCTCAGAAAAGTTAAATTATTTGTCCATGTTCACAAAGCTAGTTAAAAGTGGCAGTAGGGGCCGGGTGTGGTGGTTCATGTCTGTAATCCTAGCACTTTGGGAGGCCAAGGCGGGCAGATCACTTGAAGTCAGGAGTTCAAAACCAGCCTGGCCAGCATGGTGAAACTCTGTCTCTACTAAAAATACAAAAAAATTAGCTGGGCATGGTGGTGCGCGTCTGTAATCCCAGCTACTTGGGAGGCTGAGGCAGAAGAATCACTTGAACCAGGGAGGTGGAGGTTTCAGTGAGCCAAGATTGTACCACTGCACTCCAGCCTAGGCGACAAGAATGAAACGCCATCTCAAAAAAAAAGAGGGGGGTGCTGGGAGATAGACACTAAGATTTGAAGTAGGATCTACTAAAAATACAAAAAATACAAAATAATTATAAAAATTAGCCAGTCATAGTGGTGCACGCCTAAAATACAAAAAAATACAAAAAATTAGCCGGGCATGGTGGTGCACTCTTGTAATTCCAGCTCTTGGGAGGCTGAGGTAGGAGAATCACTTGAATCAGGGAGGCAGAGGTTTCAGTGAGCCAAGACTGCACCACTACACTCCAGCCTGGGTGACAAGAATGAAAAGCCGTCTCAAAACAAAAAGGCCAGGGGGGCGGGGTGAGCACTAGGATTTGAAGTAGGATCTGGTCAACCTGAGATGTGTAATGCTTCTCCTCAGCTACAGGAGGCATGGGCCAGGGGATGTCAGCTGCCCCCATTTCCAGGGAGGGACTGACAAGCAGAGATATTTGGCATAAAATGTGTTGTTTTTACAGAAATCTTTAAATAGATGTAAAGGATTAAAATAAGTCATGAAAATAAGAAACTTTACAATAAAAGAAGATTAAAAAGTATCAAAGACATGTAATAAACCAGCAAGCATTTTGGTACAGCAGTTGGATAAGTAGAATGACATTGTACAGATTGAATTCTATGTTCCATATATAGACTAACTTAATGGAGGTTCTAGTTCTAGTTAAACTATTAACTTAAAAATCTTGTTTTGTTTAATTTTTCAAAATGTGGGTGGGAAAACAGAAGAGAGAAGTATTCTTTTGGAATTGTAAAATAACTTAATTCTTGTCTACTCTAACTCCTCTATTTTACACATGAAGTAACTGAGACCCAGTGTGAGCATGTTTTACAGTAACCTCCATTTAAACTACATGAGGCCAGACACGGTGGCTCACGTCTATAATCTCAGCACTTCGGGAGGCTGAGGCGGGTGGATTCCCTGAGGTCAGGCGTTCGAGATCAGCCTGGCCTACATGGTGAAACTCCATCTCTACTAAAAATACAAAAATTAGCCGGATGTGGTGGTGCACACCTGTAATCCCAGGTACTTGGAAGGCTGAGGCAGGAGAACTGCTTGAACCCGGGAGGCAGAGGTTGCAGTGAGCCGAGATTGCACCACTGTACTCCAGCCTGGGCAACAGAGTGAGCCTCCATCTCAAATAAATAAATAAATAAATAAATAAATAAATAAATAAACTACTTGAAAGCAGGGACCTGGTCAGCCTTGTTCTTTTCTCTATCCACAGAGCTTAGCACAGACCTAGACACGGTTTACATGACTTTTTAGCAGTTATACAAGTGCCCAATACAGCATAATGCCCTTGACCATGATCCTCAATGGAGCAGGCAACAGAGATAGTTTGCCCTTGAGGATTCAGCTTGCAAAGGTGCATTGAGTGAACCCACCTTCTTCTTCTTCTTCTTTTTTTTGGAGATGGAGTCTTGCTCTGTCATCTAGGCTGGTGTGCAGTGGCATGATCTCGGCTCACTGCAACTTCCGCCTCCCGGGTTCAAGCAATCCTCCTGCCTCAGCTTCCCGAGTAGCTGGGATTAGAGGCACCTACCACCACACCTGGCTAATTTTTTGTATTTTAGTGGAGATGGGGTTTCACTATGTTGCCCAGGCTGGTCTCGAACTCCTGAGCTCAGGCAATCCGTCGACCTCAGCCTCCCAAAGTGTTAGGATTACAGGCATGAGCCACGACGCCCGGCCGAATCAATTTTTTAAGAAATGCATTCATCATACCCAGTGCTTGAACGTCATCAGTGGTAAGTCTGCAGCTACCCAGCCTCAAGATTTTTAACTTGCTGACCAGATGCATTTGCTGAGTGACAGAATGGAGGGTTCCACCTACAAAATCATTCCAGGAGATATCCAGTTCTTCCAAGTCTGGGAGAAAAGGCAGCAAGGCAACTAGAAGTGAACAGAAGAAAATACAGATATGTGTATGTGCCTTGGGATTTGCAGTAAATAAAATGCAATGCCTATACACACAGGACACAGTTTTACATGGTAAGAGAATAGACAGGGGTGGGCATGCTGACTTTTGGCAAAGAGCCCTCAGCTGTACAATTGGAGAAACTGTGATGTTTACATTTTCTATTTCTTAGGATGTTTTTTATTTCTGCCAAATAACTGCAGTCTGAAAATGCAGAGGTGTGTCTGTAAGATTTCATACAGCCTCTTTTCCTAAATTCAGCTGAAGTCTTCAAAACTTAAGGAAGGATCAATTAACTTGCTTTGCTTTTGTGTGTGTGTATGTGAGGAGTCTCAATCTGTTGCCAGGCTGGAGTGCAGTGGCGCGATCCTGGCTCACTGCGACCTCTGCCTCCCAGGTTCAAGCAGTTCTCTGCCTCAGCCTCCCGAGTAGCTGGGATTATAGGCATCCGCCACCACGCCTGGCTAATTATTTTGTATTTTTAGTAGAGACGGGGTTTCACCATCTTGGCCAGGCTGGTCTTGAACTCCTAACCCTGTGATTCACCCACCTCGACCTCCCAACGTGCTGGGATTACAGGCGTGAGCCACCACGCCTGGCCTTTATCTTAAAAAAAAAAAAAATAGCGGTGCTATTTCTGCAATTGTCTGGGACCACTCAGCAGACTTGGGGCTACTAGGTGGGTAGCTGAGTATGTTTTATCTGCTCATCTCAGTGGAAAGGCCCTATCTTCCTCTATGCAAAGTCCACTGCATACAGACCCATTTCTTTCATGTCTGCTGTTGTTAATCCACAGTTATTCAAATCTAGACACTTGTTGACAGCCTTTTTGCCCAGCTTCTGCAGGAACTGCTCATATTTCTCCATACTGGATCTCAATTCCATTTCTGAACTGAGAGGCTTAGCTGTGTGATAAGCATAAAAAAGAATTTGCTGTTAATGATGGATGTATTAAAGATGCATAGTGAGCACAAGCAGATAAATGAAAAGACTGCATAACTCTGAGTTGCTCTTTTATAAAAACCTCAACTCAGAGGCAGAGCCATTTACTAGGGACAAAGCTTAACTAACCACTGTTTCTGCCACCAGGCGCTCAGACACTGCTTCAGGAGCCTGAGAAACTCAGTGGCTTTTCTATCATGACCTGACCTGGGCTTCTCAGCATGAAGACAGAGCTGCATTCCTGGGTGAGAAGTAAACCTGTCAGACCAGCTTTTGAGATGCTTGCTTACTTGAAGGGCACACATATCTTTGGTGAATGCAACTACTAGGGAGGAAGCGGAGATACTTGCCTACTCAAACCAAGCAGGTGAAGAAGGGAGAGCATTGAAATCACCATCAAGGAGCTTCAAATGGCTACATGGGGTGAGTGGAATTCTTGCCGGTCATTCCTAGACCATTCAATTGGCAAACACATATCCAGAGAAACCAGGCCTGGGAGAGCTTTTGCTTTTTCTCAACTCCTGCCAGAAAGTGCATTTGGAAAGCCTCATTTGTCCTTCTTGTTACTAGGGACTACTGTGGCAGCCTCACCAGCTTCCTCTGTAATAACACTATGATAACATGATAGTGGCCGGGCACGGTGCCTCATGCCTGTAATCCTAGCACTTTGGGAGGCTGAGGCGGGCGGATCACGAGGTCAGGAGATTGACACCATTCTGGCCAACATGGTGAA
>NW_012116143.1:1716565-1746480 GCF_000951035.1 Colobus angolensis palliatus | reverse complement strand
CAGCCTCCCAAAGTGCTGGGATTACACGTGTGAGTCACCATGGCCTGCCAGGTGCCAGCATTCAAGACATACATAAAATATACCATACTTTTGTAAGGAAAAGTGAATAGACATGTACTGACAGTGATTTTAAAGTGGTTTTATAAGTGAAATATACAATTTTAAACATATAGATTATGTATATTGAAATCCAATAGGAAATAATAAGTTCTGGAATGTGCAGTAATATTAACCCTGACAAAAAGGTGTAAGACCACATAGCTAATAAGAAATACATTGGTACCAGTGAAAAGTAAAAGATAGTAGGATTGCGGTGGTAACAAATTTAGACCAAATGATTAGCAGGATAATAAAAACTGCACCTCTAATCCACAGCAGTCCTGCGGCTTCCTGTTTGGTCTAAGAAAACGGCATGTAGGATACACATCCTTGTTGGGATGATTGCTGTTACCACATTTCACCAGTAGGAGGCAGCAGCATCCACCATGTAACCTTTCACTCTCACCTTCCATTTTTATGGCACATTGGATACAAGGTATTTAATTTTGGGTAGAGTTGCCAGATTTAGGAAAAACAACAACGGCATGCCCAGTTAAATTTAAATTCCATATCAACAGGGAATCATTTTATAATATGTCTCAACTATTGCATGTATTTTCTCTGGCAACCCTAATTTTGGGTGGGGCAGAGCAGAGTTGTGGATAGGAGACAGGGAGGGACAGCCTCTTAGGTGCCAGAAAATACAGTACATTTTGTCTAAAGGAGTCACAATTCATTTCATAGATTTGGAAACTTAGAGAAATGATTAACTAGGAAGAAGCAGAGCCTGAATTTATTTGAACCCAGAATAGTTTGTTCCAAAGCCTATGGTGTGTGTGTTTTATTTTTGTATTTAAAAAATTTTTCTGAGTTGCATCTTATTGCTGTTTCTCTTTTGTTTTTAAGCTTTTTATCTCAACCTACAATCATGCCCAAGTTCCAGCCCCACCAAACCCACTCTTCTGTTTTCTCCTCAAGACACTGCTCTGTCAAGCATTTCCTTTACTGTCAAATGTTTGGAAAGAGTGGTTTGCACTTGCTGGCCCAACTCCTTCCCCACATTTGCAAGCTAACCCTCTACTTTCTGGTCGCTACACTCCTCTATCTAAATCAATTGTTTCTCAAAGGTCACCAGCAATAACCTAGAAACTGACAGACACAGAAATCTCTTCTCAGTTAACATCCTACTGGGTGCTCTGTCATGTTTGATGTGACTGACAAGTAAGCAGCCGGAAGACCTGGTCCAAATGACGGATCTGTTTGAGGAACAAGTCACTTAATCTTTCTGAGCCTTGGTTTACTCATCTATGAAATGCCTGATTCATTTCTCAAGAGCGTCGTGATTTAAACTTACTGGAACCTCCCAGGGACATGATAATCTGCAGGGCCTTTTACCTGAGAGGTACTTGGTAAATATTTGTTGAAAGAGCAAACAATTGAATGAATGAATATTGGTTTTACAGTTGCTCAATTACCAAAATAAATCATCATGATAAATCTTTATCAAAACACTTAAATATAAAAGTAAGTACTAACTTATGAGACCCCTGGACATCTCCTCACAGATCATGATTTCAATTTTTAAAAAATCTGTGAAACCGGCTGGGCGCTGTGGCTCATGCCTATAATCCCAGCACTTTGGAAAGCTGAGACGGGTGGATCACCTGAGGTCAGGAGTTCGAAACCAGCCTGGCCAACATGGCAAAACACCATCTCTATTAAAAACACAAAAATTTGCCAGGCATACTGGCGTGCACCTGTAATCCCAGCTACTTGGGAGGCTGAGGCAGGAGAATTGCTTGAACCCAGAGGCAGAGGTTGCAGTAAGCCGAGATCGTCCCACTGTACTCCAGCCTGGGCAACAGAGCAAGACTCCATCTCAAAAAAAAACAAAAAAACCTATGAAACCAAATTAGCCAAGAGTAGTGGCAGGAGCCTGTAGTCCCAGCTAGTAGGGAGGCTGAGGCACAAGAATCTCTTGAACCCGGGAGGCGGAGGTTGCAGTGAGCTGAGATTGCACCACTGTTCTCCAGCCTGGGTGACAGAGTAAGGCTCTGTCTCAAAAAAAAAAAAAGAAAAAGAAAAAAATATATGAAACCTTCTCTTCACAGGATACCTTATGTCACAGCTCACTGTGTAGAACAGGTGAATCAAGGCTGCTGCAGCCAGGCTGGAGTGGGGTGGGAGGCACCCATGGGGGGCGCATTAGTAACCACACAGGAGCGGCTCTGTGGAGATTGAGGCCTTTTCCTAGCTGTGTTAGCTCCGAACGAAGCTCTTGGTCCTTCGTGCTCTCACTAAGTTCCTTTCCGACTGAAATCGGAAAGGTTTGTCAACCAAAACACTCGACATTCATAAGACGTTATTACACATTGCTAACATGGGTGGTACTGTACCAGGAACCAAGATAACAAGTTCCTGTTTTCAAAGAGCTGACTGTTTCATGAGAGAGACAGCAAGAAAGCCACCATTACCATATAGATGAGAAGCAGAGGCACGCAGGGGTGTGTGGTTGCACACTTCACTGACAATAAGTACCCCAAGTCTGGGGATTCCAGGTCGAGGAAGTGGGTCTCGGGAAGTTTCCAAGAGAAACTGGTACCTGGATTGCACCTTAAAGGAAGAGTGGGAGTCATCCAGGTGGGTGGACATGAGAGAGGGATATATCAGGGAGGGCTGCAGGGGAGGATGGTGACACGAGGGAACATCTTTCTAGCCACAAAGAACCACTTGCTGGGGAGGAGAAGAATGTGGCCAGTCCAGGGAATTATAAGTAAATCAGAGTGCCACACGCAGAGGATGAGGGTGGCGCTGTGGTGGGAGGTGGGAGAAGGCAAAGGTCATGAAGAGATATCCAGTATCCAACTGATCACCAATACCTTGAAGGCCATGCTTGGGAATATAGATGAGAGAAACTCAGTGAAGGATTTTAAGCAGGCGAGAGACACCACCATATCTGTGGTTTAGAAAGAGCACTGTGGGCCGGGCGTGGTGGCTCAAGCCTGTAATCCCAGCACTTTGGGAGGCCGAGACGGGCGGATCACGAGGTCAGGAGATCGAGACCATCCTGGCTAACACGGTGAAACCCCGTCTCTACTAAAAATACAAAAACTAGCCGGGCGAGGTGGCGGGTGCCTGTAGTCCCAGCTACTCGGGAGGCTGAGGCAGGAGAATGGCGTAAACCCAGGAGGCAGAGCTTGCAGTGAGCTGAGATCCGGCCACTGCACTCCAGTCCGGGCAACAGAGCGAGACTCTGCCTCAAAAAAAAAAAAAAAAGAAAGAAAGAGCACTGTGGCAGTGTGGAGGACAGATTGGCAAGAGAGCAAGACTAGAAGCAGAAAAACCAGTGAGGAAACTACTGCTGTGGTCCAGGCAAGAGACAATGAGAGCTAGGCAGCAGCAATGGGCAGGAAGAACCAGGTGGGAGAGCTATTTGGGGACAGAATTAACATGACTCCAGGAGCCATTGAATTTTGGGGGAAATAGAAATGAAGAACTAAGCAGCTTGGGTGGTCAGTGTTGCATAGCAGGAATGACCCTGGCTTGGTTTTGCACTGTTAATTTAATCACTATTACATTTATTCATTAACCTCATTCCTGATGCTCTAAATCACACTCTAGAACAAAAATGATCAGTTTTCTGATAGAGATGGTCTTCTTTTAAAGAGACTTTAATTTCCTATATATAAAAACATACTTAAAATACATTTAATCAACTTGCTGCTAAAACTGTATTATTTTTGGCATTTGATGGCAAACAATCTGATGGAAGGGAGGGTAGGTATAAATGATATAAAATTGGCTAGGCACAGTGGCTCCTGGCCAGGCCTGTAATCCCAGTACTTTGGGAAGCCGAGGCAGGCAGACCACCTGAGGTCAGGAGTTTGAGATCAGCCTGGCCCACAAGGTGAAATCCCATCTCTACTAAAAATACAAAAATATTAGCTGGGCATGGTGGCTCATGCCTGTAGTTTCAGCTACTTGGGAGGCTGAGGCAGGAGAATCACTTGAACCCGGGAGGCAGAGAGGTTGCAGTGAGCCGAGATCACACTGCTGCACTCCAGCCTGGGTGATGGTGCGAAACTCTGTCTCAAAAAAGAAAGAAAGAAAGAAAGAAAATCGGCCAAGGATTTTTTTGTTTTTGTTTTTGTTTTTGAGGGTCTTGCTCTGTCACCCAGCCTAGAGTCCAGTGATGCAATCATGGCTCACCACAGCTTCAACCTCTAAGATTCAAGCAATCATCCCACCTCAGCCTTCAGAGTAGCTAGGACCACAGGCACACACCACCATGCCCAGCTAATTTTTAACTATTTTCTAGAGACGGAGTGTTTGTTGTTGTTGTTGTTATTGTTGTTTGAGACGGAGTCTCACTGTGTCACCCAGACTGGAGTACAGTGGTACAGTGGCGTGATCTCAGCTCACTGCAACCTCTGCTTCCCAGGTTCAAGGGATTCTCCTGCCTCAGCCTCCCAAGTAGCTGGGATTACAGGCACCTGCCACCATACCTGGCTACTCTTTTATATTTTTAGTAGAGACTGGGTTTTACCATATTAGCCAGGATGGTCTCGATCTCCTGACCTCATGATCTGCCTGCCTCGGCCTCCCAAAGTGTTGGGATTACAGGCATGAGCCACCGCACCCAGCTGAGACAGAGTCTTGCTATATTGCCCAGGCTGGTTTTAAACTACTGGCCTTAAGCAATCCTCCCGCCTCAGCCTGTCAAAGTGTTGGGATTACAGGCAAGAGCCACTATGCCTAACTGATAATTACTAAGGGTAGGTGACCATGGGGATTCTTTATTCTATTTTTGCATATGCTTAAAATGTTTTTAAAATGCTTTTAATCTAATAGATAATATATTGATGACATTGCACATAACACATAACTTTAGAGAGAGATTTGACAATATTTCTTTTCATAACCCTTGAATTTGCAATCCCTGTTCTAGAAATTTACACTTTAAAAATAGCTGAAATATAGTGAAACAGGGAGTGGGAAAGAAGGAAATCCAAAGATACTCACTGAAGGACAAACAAGGAACTCACTGAGTAATTAAGACATATGAATGTGGCCAGGCGCCGTGGCTCACGCTTGTAATCCCGGCACTTTGGGAGGCGGAGGTGGGCAGCTCACCAGGTCAGGAGATTGAGACCATCCTGGCTAACACGGTGAAACCCCATCTCTACTAAAAACACACAAAAAAATTAGCTGGGTGTGGTGGCAGGCGCCTGTAGTCCCAGCCACTCGGGAGGCTGAGGCAGGAGAATGGTGTGAACCCAGGAGGTGGAGCTTGCAGTGAGCCGAGATCGCACCACAGCACTCCAGCCTGGGTGACAGGGCAAGACTCCGCCTCAAAAAAAAAAAAAAAAAAAAAGACATACGAATATAATGGAATATTATGCAACCATGAAAATTGTGCATGTGAGCATCATGTAGCAAAGTGGGAATTGAGCAATATAATAATATGTTCCAGAAGTAGGATCACAGCTCCATATAAACTCAGGAAGTATCTGTAAGCTATTACAGCTGTGGAAAAGATGCCAATCTGGCCCCAGTGACCTCTCTGACTTGTCGTCCACTACCCCTTCCTCTCCATGTCTCCCATCCTGCTTCAGCACCCCTGACTTCCTGACTCTCTCTCAAACACTCTAGGCTCGGTGCTAGCTGGGGCCTTTGCATGTGTAGTCCCTTTGCCTGGAAAGCTATTTCCACAAATACCTAAGTGGCTGGCTTTAGTCATTCATTCAACACAGCTGATTTTATTCAGATTGCTGTTCAAATGCTTCCAAATCGAAGACTTCTTTCCTCCACCCCCATGTAAATAGCAACCCATCCCATCATTCTTTGTCTCCTTAGCCTGCATTATTTTTCTTCATATCATTTATCACCACCTGAAGTTATATCTGCATTTGGTCCTTTTCATGGCTGTATTTCTAACACTTAGCGCAGGGATTACCTGCTGACTGATAGAACATAAATGCATGCACATGAAAAAAAAAGACTGAGAAGAATCTTAAAGAAAGGATCATTTGTGTTATAATGAAAGGAAGTTTGGTATTTTCCCTAAACCTTTCTGTAGTGTTATGTTGCTTTTAACAATTTAAAAGTAAAATTATGAATCATTTAAAGCATTTAAGTAACATAATAAATGATTAGCACAGAGACTCATAGTTTGAGTCTTTAGTCTCAAAAGTCTTAAAGTCTTTAGTTTAACCCATAAGATCACTTTAGAAGAAAACTCTAAAAAATAAAGAAATACAGAGGCTGGGAAGGGTGTGTGTGTTGTTGGTGGGGGAGGTGTGGGTGGTTAATGAGTATAGAAAAAATAGAATATATAAGATCTACTGTTTGATAGCACAACAGGGTGACTATATTTATCCTTTGTGTTACAAGCAACCTGTTATGCTCTTTTAGTTATTTTTAAATGTGCAATTAAATTACTGTACATTTAAAAATAACTAAAAGAGGCCTGGCATGGTGGCTTACACCTGTAATCCCAGCACTTTGGGAGGCCAAGGCAGGAGGGTCACTAGAGGTCAGGAATTCGAGACCAGCTCGGCCAAGGCAGTGAAACCCCATCTCTACTAAAAATACAAAAATTAACTGGGCATAGTGGTGTGCACCTGTAATCCCAGCTACTTGGGAGGCTGAGGCAGGAGAATCGCTTGAACCTGGGAGGCAGAGGTTACTATGAGCTGAGATCATGCCATTGCACTCCAGGCTGGGTGACAAGAGCAAAACTCTGTCTCCAAATAAATATATAAATAAAACTAAAAGTATAATGGGATTGTTTGTAACACAAAAGATAAATGCTTGAGGGGATGGATATCCCATTCTCCACAGTGTGATTATTAGGCATTACATGCCTGTATTGAAACATCTCATATACCCCATAAATATATACACCTATGATGTACCCACAAAAATTAAAAATAAAAATGTTTAACAAAACAAATACAACAGCAAAACACCAGCAGCCAGCAGCTTACCAGTCTCTGAGGGGGCTGTCTTCTGTATCCAGTTGCTGGGTTGTGAATCAGTTGTTTTAAGGTCATTGTTCTCTTTTCTGCTTTCAGCTTTGGAGCCCCTGAGAAATTTGTTGACAGATGAAGTCTGGGGCTTAGTTTCTCCTTCTGAGGAAGTGTTCTTCCTTGTTTGACTCATGGTGAAGTTGATGGGGGTATTTCCCAATAAGACATCTTCCTGTTGTTTTCTGTTTTCTAGGATTTCTAGAAGAAAATAAGATTCTGTCAAGCCTGTGTTCAATCAAAATATCCTCCCCTATGTGAGTGCCCCCAACCCCCAGCCCCGCCACCTTTCTTTTTCTGTTTTTTTATTGCTGTTAATGTTTAACATAACAGTAAGAATGATGTAACCCAGGATCCGGGAACCAATACAAACCCAAAGCAATTTGAGTTTTTAATTTTGCCCTATTTCATTGTGTGAGACATAAGTCATCAAGCATGACTTTGGCAAGTACATCTCGTGTGTAACACATCTTAAATTACAGCTGTCAGTTAGAGTTATCTGAAGACTTAGCATGCCTTTAAAAGGGACTGGCCATTTGCAAAGCTGTCCTCAGAGGAGTTTGCCTTCAGGAACCTCCGCCTTCAGGTGACCCCCACCTCTTTCCTTTGCACGCAGGCTCCTTTTTCTCTTTGCATTTTCATATTTTCTCTACCCCCAACCCTGCCCCACCACCCCACTGAAACATGTTGGCAGTAAATAATTCATTCATTCCATAAATAGTTTTAAAGAATCTACTGTAGGCCAGTTAATGTTCTAAATGCAAAAGGTTCAATGATGAACAAGAGACGGTTCTTGTCTTTGATGGCATCTTAACCTGGTGGGAAGATGGACCTGTATGCCATTGACTGAGTGGGACAAGAGCTAAGAGATGGGAGGTAGTCAGGGAACCCACAGGTAAACTAAGCATGCCTTGGAGAACAGACTTGGAACAGTGAGTGACATTGCCTGGGTTTTGAAGGACTGGGAGTTAGCTTTTTAAGAGAGGGAAGAGCATCCCAGGCAGAAGACAGAGCAAGCTCAAAAGCTCCCAGTCAGGAAGGGCTGGAAGAGCCTAGCATTGGAGGTGGGAATGTGGGTTGGGGGGTGTGAAAGTTAGGGGTGAGGTCTGGTATGATCTGAAGCTAAAAAGGATTCGTAAAAGTCAATCTGTTATCTCTCCCGAAATTTGCTTATATTTTATGGGAGGGCTAAGGACTTAAACTAAAGGGATACACGGAGGTGTTTTGTTTTGTTTTGACATAGAGATGGATTTTCACCAGGTTAGGCAGGCTGGTCTTGAATTTCTGGCCTCAGGTGATCCGTCCACCTCAACCTCCCAAAGTGCTGGGCTTAATTAAAGGTATGAACCATCATGCCCAGCAGAGGTATTCTTGAAATTACAGTTTTCATGGTTTCCTCTCTAATAAAATAGCTCTTCCTGCAACATTATGTTCCAGAATGGTCCAAGAAACATTTTACCCAGGGAATCCTAAAAATGGACCTTGCAGAGCCCGCCTCCACTCCTGAGGGATGGAATGTTCCATGACTTGGAGCACTGCTTTGGAAATCACAACTGGACATTCCATTTTTCTTTTAAAATTTTCCTTTCATATTAGAGCAGGGCCCAGCCCTGGTTTACCCAGCAACAGACAGCAATGGAACTAGACAATTATCCCATGCACAGCAGCACAGCTGACTAGAGTCTGGGGAGGTTAGGTGGAAAAGAAGAAGGAAAGGGGTGCTAACTCATATATCTAAACATGACCTGCAGCCCTGGCTGCCCCATCCTGATTCCACCATTACCCCAGGCCTTTCTCAGTTTGCTGCTCTTCCGCCCCACCCAAGATTTACCTCCATGGTCATTTTCAGACAATTTCACCATTTAGAGATTTAGACAAGGCTATTCTCTGGGGAGCTAGCTCAGTAATAGTTTCACTTTTTTATCCTCCCCCGAAATGTACTGACTCCAACTCCCCAAGTCCTAAGAAAACAGTGCTGGAGGGAGTGCCAGGATGTGGTAATTTACCGAGGTGAAACCCCACCCAGCTTCTGAGGCCCAGTCAGTTCTCTGTGAAGGTCAGTACAATAAGGAACAGGGGAGCCAGGAAGCCAAGAAACACAGGAACCAAGGAACAGAAGAGGAGGCAAAGGAGAGGAGAGGAACAAGAGAGTAGAAAGTAACCAGGAGGCTGACAAGGCAACAAGAAAGGACCATGCCAGAGGAAGGAAGACTTCTGAATGAAAAGGGGAAAACGTCTGCACATTTCTTCATATATAGTAGTTAAGTACTAGGTTACCATGCTCATATTTAAAACAATAATAATTTTTTCTTCAAAATATGTCTGGGACATTCCTCTTCATATAAAAACTTTAGTAAGCCCTCAGGCTTCCCATACCAAGTCAATCTTTAAAATCTTGGCTTCAATAAACCTTCCGCTTCCTCCTTATCCCTGCCCTGGACTTTATAAAGGTAATCAATCCCTGGAAAAAAAATTTGGGAAAATTTGCAGATCACAGCACAACCACCACAATACAGCAGCTAAAAACTGGGGGCTTGTCCCTTCTCCCACAGTCAAAAGCATTCACTTAAGAGCCCTTAGGAAAAAGAAATGACTGAAATTTCAATTCAACTCATCAATATTAATTGAGCAGATACTTTCCACATTTACTATATTCTTAATAGTTAAGGTTGTTTGCCATGAAACCCCAAGAGTAACACATATTGGACATGTCATTTCTCTTGCATGTAAGCTGTTTTTATTTATTACTTTTGATAAAGTAAGGAATATCTTTCCTTTCTTTTCAATCCTTAGGTTTGGGTTTTGTATAATTTAAAATTTTTGAGAAATGCTTTTAAAGGTCTTTTTTAATTCTTTTCTTTTCTTTCTTTTTTTTTTTTAGACAGAGTCTCGCTGTCGCCCAGGCTGAAGTTCAATGCCGCAATCTCGGCTCACTGCAACCTCTGCCTCCTGGGTTCAAATGATTCTCCTGCCTCATCCTCCCAAATAGCTGGGATTACAGGCATCTGCCACCACACCCGGCTAATTTTTGTGTGTTAGGTAGAGACGGGATTTCACCATGTTGGCCAGGCTGGTCTCAAACTCCTGACCTCAGGTGGTCCGCCGACCTCGGCTTCCCAAAGTGCTGAAATTACAGGTGTGAGCCACCGCACCCAGCCAGTCTTTAATTTTTTGATGTAATGTTTCAGAGTGAATCATATTTTCAGTGTTGTTTGTCAAAGGGAGACGCATTTTTCTTTCTCCACAGACTTACTTCATTAAAAAGGAAAGGAAATTCTGTTGCCCGTTACAACATGAATGAACCTTGAGGACATTATGCCAAGTGAAATAAGCCAGTCACAATAAGATAAATACTGTATGATACCTCTTCTATGTGGTATCTAAAGTAGTCAAATTCATGGAAACAGTAACAGTTGTGGTTGCCAGGGGCCGGGGGAAGGGGAAGTAGGGAGTTGTCTGATGGGTATAGAGTCTCAGTTTTGCAAGTTGAAAAAGTTCGTCTTTGTGAATCTGTTGTACAACAAAGTGAATATATTTAACACTACTGAACTGTATACTTAAAAATGGTTAAGATGATTAATTTTGTGTTCTGTAGTTTTTACCACAATTAAAACATTTCTAAGTGTATTTTTAAAAAGTGATTCAGGCTGGGCGCGGTGTCTCATGCCTGTAATTCCAGCACTTTGGGAGGCCGAGGCAGGCAGATATCCTGAGCTCAGGAGTTCAAGACCACCCTGGGCACCATGATGAGACCCATCTCTACTAAAACACAAAAAATTAGCCAGGCGTGGCGGTGTGCACCTGTAGTCCCAGCTACTCGTGAGACTGAGGCATGAGAATTGCTTGAGCCCGGGAGGCAGAGGTTGCAGTGAGCCGAAATGGCACCACTTGGGCTACAGAGTAAGACTCCATCTCAAAAAAAAAAAAAGAAAAAAAAAGTGATTTAGAGGCCTAGAACTCTAAATGTAAAGTTTTAAGAACACATTAATCATTTTCTACTTTTATCTTCCTTCTTATGTATCCACAAATGTGACATGATTTTAGAAAATCCATGCCTAACTACTAAATATATTTTTAATAAGCATAAAATAAAAATCCTAGGTAATCGGAAAAAAAAAAAGCTTCAGTCACTCAGTTCTAAGGCATTCCGGTGGCATGCAGTATCTTGAGTTCTACGTCTGATGAGCTTAGTTCAGCCTCATTCATAACTCCTGTCTTTAAAAGGCATTATTGTAGATATCTTTGTAGTACTTTAGTTAACTCTACCATTTTTAGTTAATTTAAGCAGAAAGGAAATTTATTAAAAGAATGATGTGGAAGTTCTACTAAAACAATGGCAGAGGTAAATATGTGTTTACCTCCACTTCTCTTGAAACCGCATTTAATCAACAGGAGATTTTTTAAAAAAAAATCACAAATCTGCAAGAATAAGGAGAACTAGATAGATGTCACACAACTTTGAAAACTAGAGAGCAAGAGGATGAGTTTAAATGACTTTAAAGGTAAGTGCCTGTATGGATTGGGAGAACAAATTTTTTAAATGTCAGAATCCCAAAAGTCTCAGTAATTGACAGCACAAGGTAACTCCGAAAGAAAGAGAGGGGTGAGTAGGGCTGCACACAGGATGATTCGTGAAACATTTGTAAGAGGTTAAATTGTTAAATGCTATTTCTCACTTCGGGAAGCCAGGAGGCTACCCCTTCCCCATCTGGCAAAAGAATGTCTATTTTCATGACACATAGAAACACAGAAGATCTAGACTCAGACACTGGTCATATTTTAGTACCTTATCTGAAAGGAGCTTAAGTAAAGTCTGTAACTGAGCCATGAAACTCTTCCCTATTCCATCTTCTGTTCCTCCAAGAACACCCTGGCAACCAAGTGTAACTACCCACTTTGCCACATAACCGAGGTAGAGTGGATGACAACTATCTGAAGAGACTGGCCAGTCTCAGAGAAAAGACCTAGATAATGAATGTTGAAAGTCCTTCAGCTAAATGAATCTGTCCCTGCCCAAGCACATTACAAAGAAATCCACTGATTGACAGGCCCTACTTATGTACAGACATTCCAGTATAATGCATAATCTACATATGCATGGAGCACCAAGGATCTCAGGATATTTGAGGAAAAATTCTGACATAAAAACAAGGTGCAGAAACAGTAAGAACAAAACTCAGAAAATAGAGACAATGTGGGGAGAAGAAGGGACTTTTACAAATCACTATTATACTTAGAGTGTTGTGAGATGACGTATGGTTCACAAGTCAAGAGAACATTCAGAGAACAGAAGAACTTCTAGATAGCAGTTTCTGGGCAAAATGAAAATGTTGATGGTGAAGTGGGTTTTTGTTGCTGTTGTATTTGTTTATTTATTTATTTATTTGTTTATTTATTGAGATGGAGTCTAGCTCTGTTGCCTAGGCTGGAGTGCAGTGGTGCGATCCTGGCTCACTGCAGCCTCTGCCTCCTGGGTTCAAGTGATTCTCCTGCCTCAGCCTCACAAGTAGCTGGGATTACAGGCATCTGCCACCACACATGGCTAATTTTTGTGTTTTTAGTAGAGACGGAATTTCACCATGTTGGCCAGGCTGGTCTTGAACTCCTGACCTCAAGTGATCCACTCACCTTGGCCTCCCAAAGTGCTGGGATTACAGGCATGAGCCACCATGCCCAGTTGTTGGTACGGTTTGGAATCTACCCAATCCTCCAACAATAACCCCTCTGAGGCCCATAAAAGCCCCGGGCTCAGCTAGAGTTGAGTAGATGAGGGAACAACCAGCTGGAGAGAGGAACCACCTTCTCTGCTGAGAACTTCAGAGATCTGCAGAGACCACCAAATGACCTGCCTGCAGAGAGGAACTACTCTCTCCGGGGCCTCCTCTCTTCTGAGTGCTGAACACTGAGGGGATGACCTGCCTGCCTACAGAGGGGAGCTACCCACTGTGGGTCCCCTCTGAGCTGTTCTAACACTAAATAAAGCTCCTCTTCATCTTCTTCACCCTTCATTTGTCTATGTACCTCATTCTTCCTGAACTCAGGCAAAGGTGCTACCAGCCACGGAACTCAGGCAAAGGTGCTACCAGCCACAGAGTTTCCAGGAAGAAAATAGACACTCCAAAGATCCAGTAATAATATTATTCAGGCATAAAAAAGTAATGAAGTATTGATATATGACTAAATATGAATAAACCTTGAAAATATGCTAAGCGAAAGAAGCCAGACACAGAAATGTGGAATTGTCCTAAAATTGATTGCGGTGATGGCTGCACAACTCTGAATATATTTAAAGTCATTGAATCGTACACATTGAATGAGTGAACTTACACATTTTTGGTATATTTTGTGGTTAAGCTGTGAACAACTTTTACATAGCCATAATAATATAAGCACTATATGTTAAAACTCAGGAATAACCACATTGGAATGCTGAGGGAGGGGGAAATTTGCAAACATGTAGCAGAAATAAATCCTCATTTCCCCTACAAAGAAGACAACAGGTAATACCTAAACCTGAAATAACAGGATAAGCATGTTATTTGGAAATGCAGAGGTACACAGCAGACGAAAGGTAAAAGAGATGCGTTTCCTGAACAAAACTCTTACTTACTATGTTTACAGTTTTCTGAATCTGACAGAAACAATTTAAATTAATTTTTTTTCTTATTAAGTCTTTTGGGAAAAGGAGATGAGAAATCACAATGTCAATCTCAAAGAACTAAAAGCTGTTCTCGCTTTTTACAACCTTCTGGAGAAAAATGAAAACATGGAAAATATGTACTAGCTATGTCATTTACAACTTAAGTAAAGGATCACAGGCATTTTGTGAATTAACAATTTCCTAAAAAAAAAAATCCTAAATTCAAGCAAATTATTTCAAGTCTAGAAATTGCAAATTACATTGAAGGTGCTTAAATACATTAAAAGCATTTAGGGAAGCTGAAAGTTTTCTCTTAATATGAACTACAATAAGAAAACAGTTACCTAGCACTCCCAGAAACTTGCTTCAACTCAAGCCTTTCATAGCACATCATCTTTATGGATGTTTTGTCTTAGTTATTTCTTTTTAATCAAAACTGGGCAAAAGGAGACACAAATAATTCTAATCTCTATTTTCTCCTTGTTACCACTGAGTGCAGACACCACATTCTGCACCATTAACCCCATTGATGCGGCAGGCTGGGCTCTCTGCTAGAACCTTGGCCCTGCTGCCTTCGAATCCTAATATAATTGCCACAGCCAAGGCCATGTCTTCAGAATGGATTCTGCATGATTCTTGCTTCCTGGTGCTATAGCTGCAGCTTCTAAGCCTCCTCAGAGATTCTTTGAAATACCTGTGGAATTAAAAACAAAATACAGGCTGGGTGCGGTGGTTCACACCTGTAATCCCAGCACTTTGGGAGGCCGAGGCGGGTGGATCCCTTGAGGTCAGGAGTTTGAGACCAGCCTGGCCAACATGGCAAAACCCTGTCTCTACTAAAAATACAAAAATTAGCTGGGCATGGTGGTACCCACCTGTAATTCCAGCTACTCAGGAGGCTGAGGCAGGAGAATTGCTTAAACTGGGGAGGCTTGAACCTGGGAGGCGGAGGTTACAGTGAGCCAAGATCACACCACTGCACTCCACCCTGGCAACAGAGCAAGACTTTGTCTCAAAAAAAAAAAAAAAGTTTTAAAATGCATTTTGAATTTAAGCTGCCTGGTTACATCATGAGCTGGGGAAAGCCTGAGGTCAGAACTGAGATAACCTGACAAAGACAAAGGGAAGGCCACTGTTGGGTGAAGTGCTCTGCTCTCAGCATTTCTACCCTGCTGCTCTATGGCATCCTCCATCCAGCTGCTGATGGTAGCTGCTCTCGCTCCACTGTCTGTGTTGTGCTCTTGTTCCTCCCTGATCTTCTCCCAGGCTCTCCCGGAAGAAGCCCAGGCTCTCCCAGAAGAAGCCCAGGCTCTCCCGGAAGAAGCCCAGGCTCGGGAGGGCCATCCAGCCTCCAAAACCTGAGTCCTACCACCCCCAAGCCAGCTCACCTCCCACATCCCCATAGACTTTGACTATGTAACTGGCTGTGTGGAGCTTTCTCACCTCTGAAATTCTTGTATTGCCTGACCTTTATTTAAACATACATGGCCATGAATTTAAGTAATATTTAAGGTATTAACATCTTGTTTCCTCAACTGGGCAGTTAGTTCCTTAAGGACACATAGCCATGAGTTGTATTTCTTTGCACCTATTAATACCCGGTACTGTCATTATAGGTCACAGATGTTCATAAATGTGTGACTGATGCTGAGGCAGGCCCTTTCTGCAAAGCTTCAAGAGCAACTGTATTTCAAGGCAAATGAGGGAGAGCAACAGCAAAACATCCATGGTTCACATGTAACAAGGAGACTAAATCTGCTTGTCCTGTAAAGGAAATGAATACTCGAAGAGCCTGCCCAGGTAAGCAGATTCTGTTATTGACCTAAAGTTCATTGTCACAGGGGCATTTCTGGTAAAGCCCTGAGTTTAGGACTGCCAAAATAAGAATGCGCATTCGGCCAGATGCGATGGCTCACGCCTGTAATCAGCACTTTGGGAGGCCCAGGTGGGCGGGAGTTTGAAACCAGCCTGACCAATATGGTGAAACCCCATCTCTACTAAAAATACAAAATTAGCTGGGCATGGTGGCACACACCGGTAATCCCAGCTACTCGGGAGGCTGAGGCAGGAGAATTGCTTGAACCCGGGAGGTGGAGGTTGCAGTGAGCCGAGATCGCACCATCACACTCCAGCCTGGTAACAAGAGCACAACTCTGTCTCAAAAAAAAAAAAAAGAAAGAAAAAAAGAATGCACATTAGCCAGTAAAGAACATGACAATATGACAGTGAGAGTGAAATGGAAAAAATATTCCTTAGAGCAAAGAATGCAATGCACTTATTTTAGGAGGTAAAACTCAAGTCACCAGTTACAGAACAATCAACCCTTCGTCCTATCCCAACCTTAATGTTTAGGTCAGTTTCTTGGGTAGGAGGCTGCGATAGACATTACTGTTACACACCAGTACCTGCCATTCTCCTCCTCTCCCTGGATTATCTTTTTGAATTTAGGTGGCCTTGTGACTTGCTTTGGCCATCAAGATGTTTGGCCATCAAAATGTGGAACTGAGGTGTGACACTCCTAGGCAGAAGCATTTAAGAGCCAGTGCCCAATTTTTGCAGCTGTCTTCCCTTGCTGCAGCAATCATGGGAGCAGATGTTCAGTTAGAGATGCCCCAACGTTGGAGCAGGGAGACGGAGTGCATTCACTCAAAGTATACTTACTGAGCACGAACCATGTGTGAAGCATTGTTAGACATTGGGGATATACTAGTGTGCAAGGCAAGGTCTCTGACCTCATGGACGTTCCTGTCTGGCAGGACAGATATCTATTTTCAACTTAAATATAAGTCGTTATTTAATTCTGGCTGTGATTCATGTTATGAAGACAGTAGAACTTGTCCAGAGAGCACATAATACAGGCATCCCGAGGTCTGAGGTTCAATGGGAATGTCGATTTAAGAAAATAGGAGGGGCCAGTTAAAGACTATTCCAGGCTGAGGTTCTGCATCAGGGAGGGGTACAGCGAATCTGAAAAAGAAAAGGCCAGTGTGGCTGGACAAGAGAAAGTGGGGGAACAGTTCATGAGACTTGTTAAACATGTAGAAGCCAGATTATGTGGGGCCTGTGGGCTCTGTTAAAAAGTTCAGTCTTTTATTCCAAAACTGACTTGGGTATTCTTGAAACAAACAATGAATGGTCACTTACCACCCTCCTGTTATATTTTCCTTTATCCCAGCAGCCCTTGTGGAGTGGCACAGAGCTCTTCCCAGTTGGGAAAGAGTTAAGCAAGTTGAGAGGTTGAGCACATACCCTTGCGATGAGGTCAGCAAGGGGTCTATCCCGTTCCTCCTGTAACAACCAGGACCTTCTACCATCCCAGTGATGCTGGCTATAGCAGGGAAGCATGGCTGGGACTGCACACTCCATGGAGCTGGTGGGAGCCCTGCCCTCCTGAGTGGGGCTACAGCCACCCAAACTGCAGTTGTGTATCCAAGCCTCGCTGTGCTCTTGGAGGGGGCTAAGAGTAGGCAGGATCTGCCCGCCCAGGTGCAGCAGCAACTGCCCGACCTGCGGCTACAGAGCTGGACCTCCTGCTCCACAAAGCAGGCAGGAGCCAGGGACAAGCAGGAACCCTATCCCTTCCAAGTTCGTAGGAGCAGCCACCCTCCCAGGTGCAGGACCTGGGCATCTTTGCAGCCTGCAGGCACCAGGCTCCCACTGCCTGGTGCCTCTGTGGTCCCAGCACCTACTCTGATCTCAGAGTGGGGTTGGGGCCATGAATGGCAGTGGGAGGCAGATTGATTCCTGGGCAGGAGGGGGCAGGTCCCCGGTAAGGCCCCATGTTCAGGCCAGGGAGGGCCTGAAGGCTGGGGGCTTGGGCTGCCAGTCCTGTGGATTAGAGTGGAGACTTGGAGTGCGTCTTCTGGACCCACCCATGGCTGCCCCTGGACCAATTAGCATGCACTTCCTCCCCTCTGAGGTCTGTAAAAGCCCTAGGCTCAGCCAGAGCAGGGCAGAGGACGGCCAGAAGGTGAAGAGGGCAGAGAGACAGACACAACAACCAGCTGCAGAAAGGAGTTACCCTCTCTGCTGAGAGCTGCAGAGATGACCGGCCTGCCAAGAGGAGCCACCTTCTCCAGTGCCTCCTCTCTGCTGAGAGCCAAACATTCAACAGGATGACCTGCCTACAGAGAGGAGCTACCCACTGTGGGTCTCCAACACTAAATAAAACTCCTCTTCATCTTCTTCACCCTTCACTTGTCTGCATACCTCATTCTTCCTGGAAGCAGGACAAGAACTCAGGCCAAGGTGCCACCAGCCACAGAGGTTTCTGGCCAGAAAATCAATACCCCAAATATCCTATAACACCACGGTATTGGCAGCAATCTTTGGCAGAGACCAGGAATCACTGGCTAGCTTAGTAAAAGAGAATTGCCACGTGTATTAAATAGCTATGGAATCATGGAGAAATGGATTCTAAGTTGTGTTTCCAAGAAGTACTCCCAAAGCCACCCCACATAACTGTGCTACCCAGAAAGCTGCAGCCCTGTCATAGTGAGGATACTGCCTGTTGAAACTAGAAGTAGTGTCACAGCTGCTGGCTCAAAATCACAGACATCAGGAAATTGGATGTCATGTGACCTGTCTGTCACCCTATGTACCTCAGTTGCAAATTCAAGGCTTGCATAAATGTGAAGGATCAGGAGAATCTAAATCACTTCCTGAACCTAGCTTCAAGTGAGGCTGGGAAAAGTCATTTTAACTTTGTAGTCTCTGCAGTAGGGGAAACCTGCTAGAAGAGGGTTGAAATTCAGTACATAATTTATTGTGTTCATCACACCACATATCAGAGGAATCAAGGTTGACAAGTGGGATCCCCACTTTGGAAGGTCTTCTTTCACTTTAGCTCTTCAAAATCCTATGCTAACCTAGTGACACTCTCCTTATCTTCCTATCGTATTTTTCCCTATCACTATCGTATTTTTCCCTATCAAAAATAAAACCACTGTGAAGCATGTATTTCTCCACCTCTTTAGCATTTGATTAAAGCATGTACCTTTCTGTTTTTCTATTCCTTGCTTTGGGGACATTAGAAACTCTTAAAAGGGTGACTTCTTCATCACAGATGAGCTCTGTTGGAACCCAGCACTGTGTAATATTCATATACATTCTTATACAAATATTACTCGTCTCACTGAGCTCCTGTATAATGCAGTTGTTCTAGACTGTTGTGAGAAGGTTTAAAAGGCAGCTAGGTAATGCAATAGGCATAAGCTATGTTGAATCTTGCTTAAAGGCCAGAGGAGGGTAGATATGAGAAGTGACAACGTGCTCGCAGCCCTCGCTCGCTCTCGGTGCCTCCTCAGCCTCAGTGTCCACTCTGGCCGCACTTGAGGAGCTCTTCATCTCACTGCTGCGCTATGGGGGCCCCTCTCTGGGGCTCGCCGAGGGTGGAGCCGACTCCCTCTGCTCGCAGGGAGGCGTGGAGGGAGAGGCGCGGGCAGGAACTGGGGATGTGCGCGGGCCAGCGGGGGTTCCCGGAGGGCGCGGACTCAGAGGGCCCCACATTCGGGGCAGCCGGCGCCTTGATCAGGGGCTGGATCCTGTGCGTGGACTGCCGTTCCCTCTTGGCCGGGTCGTTCGCCACGATGGCGGTTCTCCCTCTCTTTCTCGCTTTCCCTCTTTTCCTCTTGGTCTGGGACGAGCTCCCTCAGGCTAGATGCCGCAAAGTGCCCCAGGGAGTGCCAAGGAGAGGTAAAGCTGGCTGGACTTCTGGGACCGGTGGGGACTTGGAAAACTTTTATGTCTAGCTAAAAGATTGTAAACACACCAATCAGTACTCTGTGTCTAGCTAAAGGTTTATAAACGCACCAATCAGCTCCCTGTCAAAACGGATCAATCAGCTCTCTGTAAAATGGACCAATCAGCAGGATGTGGGTGTGGTCAGATAAGGGAATAAAAGCAGGCTGCCAGCTCCTCCAGCGGCAACGGAGTTGTGTCATTTTCTTACAAGTTGGAGCTTCGTTCTTTCAGTCTTCACAATAAATCTTGCTGCTGCTCACTTTTTGGGTCCACACCGCCCCGCAAAGGTCTGCAGCTTTACTCTTAAAGCCAGTGAGACCACGAACCCACAGGGAGGGACGAACAACTCCGGACGTGCCACTTTTGTTTTGTTTTTGTTTTTGTTTTTGTTTTGAGATGGAGTCTTGCTCTGTCGCCCAGGCTGGAGTGCAGTGGCTGGATCTCAGCTCACTGCAACCTCTGCCTCCTGGGTTCGCGCCATTCTCCTGCCTCAGCCTCCCGAGTAGCTGGGACCACAGGCGCCAGCCACCTCGCCCGGCTAATTTTTTTTTGTATTTTTAGTAGAGACGGGGTTTCACAGTGTTAGCCAGGATGGTCTCCTGACCTCGTGATCCGCCCGTCTCGGCCTCCCAAAGTGCTGGGATTACAGCTTGAGCCACCGCGCCTGGCCCCGGACGTGCCACTTTTATGAACTGTAACACTCACTGCCAAGGTCTGTAGCTTCACTCCTGAAGTCAGCGAGACCATGAACCCACCAGGAGGAGGAAACTCCGGACACATCATCTTTAAGAACTGTAGCACTCACCGCGAGGATCCATGGCTTCATTCTTGAAGTCAGCGAGACCAAGAACTCACCAATTCCGGACACAGACTTCATAGTTCTCTGGGCTGGCATCTTTTTCTGTGACTACAGTTAAAAGGTACAGTACCCTTAAAACTCTGATTTCTTCTGCCTTTCCTCTACTTTGGGCAGCATTTGTGATAAGGATGTATTTAGCTAGGTCTTTGATTTTCAGGATTTTGTGAGTCCTGATGTTTTGGCATAGGGCATATGGGAAGTTATATCCAGGTGAGGAAAATGTTGTGAGCATCAAAACCCCTATCAAGGCTTTTTCTTTTCTTTTCCTTTTTCTTTTTTTTTTTTTTTTTAAAGACAATCTTCCTCTATTGCCAGGCTGGAGTGCAATGGCGTGATCTTGGCTGACTGCAACTTCTCAACTCCCTGGTTCAAACTATTCTCTGGCCTCAGCCTCCTGAGTAGCTGGGATTACACCAGCTGCGCCACCACGCCCAGCTAGTTTGTGTAGTTTACTACAGTAGAGACAGGGTTTTACCATATTGGCCAGGATGGTCTCCTGACCTCATGATCCGCTTGCTTCGCCCCGCCAAAGTGGTGGGGTTACAGGCGTGAGCCACCGCACCCGGACGCATATGGAGGTTTTTTAAACTCGAATGTCCTCTCTTTGTTACAATCTGCCGATGAGGAGACAAGTTCAATAGAAGAGGCAACTGAGGATGAACATCTCCGAAATGGGAGTTGAATACCACACAGGCAGGCTGCTTATTCTATCTTCTGTAATAACTCACTGTGTAAAAAAGAATGCACAGCTGCATGAGGACTAGAGGGGACTAACTGTTAAGGGTTGTGGACACGGCCAGGAAGGACTGAAGCTATGGCATTGGCTGCACTTAAGATTCTGCACCAAAGACCGGTCTTTGCCCTGTATTAGATTGGGACCTCAGAGAGGACTTGAAGTACAGAAGGGAGAGGGCCCCATAGCAAAGAGAAACCATTATTCCTGCCCGGCTGGCACTTATTTCTAGAACTTCTCATGGGCATTCAAATAGCCCTGGTGAAGTGTGGTGGCTCACACCTGTAATCCCAGCACTTTGAGAGGGCAAGGCAGGCAGATCACTTGAAGTCAGGAGTTTGAGACCAGCCTGGCCAACATGGGCAGACCCCCATCTCGACTAAAAATACAAAAAAAAAAAAAATTAGCTGAGTGTGGTGGTGGGCACCTGTAATCTCAGCTACTTGGGAGGCTGAACAGGAGAACTACTTGAATCCAGGAGGCGGAGGTTGCAGTGAGCCGAGATGGTGCCACTGCATTCCAGCCTGGGTGACAGAGCAAGATTCTATCTCCAAAAAATAAATAAATAAATAAATGACCCTAATGATTGGGAATATTAGAGCAAATGCCAGCTACCTAATAGTTGTGGTGGTGGTTATGAGGAATATGATGACGATATAAAAATCCAGCATTTGTATATACCAGATATTATAAGGAGCAGCTGACATACACCATCTCATTTAATCATTGCACTGTATTATTTCATGTTATATAAGAAGATATTGAGGCATACAGCCCATAGAATTTGAGCATGATATCCATGCTCAAATTCGCCCCATAACACTTCCTACTTAACTATTTTTCCTCTCATGGAAAACGTGAGATTTGAAAACTATAACTCTTGTCTATGAAAATTACACAAGTTCACCAATATCTATCCCAGAAAGATAATATATTAAAACAAATTAAACAATTGTGAAACTCCTGTGAGATATATTCCACGTAGTCTTCTTCTTAACAGGTTAGTAAAGACCTGAGAAGGAGCTCCCAGGTCATTGAATTGGTCCCAGGATAGATTATGGAGTCAAGAAAGGGTAATCATTTCTGCCAATTGTTTCTACCTCAGGGAGATTAATTTTAAAAGGCAGAATCATGCCTTGAAGCAGCACCTGGATATGAACAAAACCTTTGTTCAGGTCTCCCTAAAGTGGAGGATTTGGAATTCCTTGGCCATCTGTAGAAGAGGAGATGTCTCTCTGACAGGGGAATAGAATCAATGTGGATAAGGCCTGAGCGGTTTTCAGAACTCATTTAGGTAGTATGTTAGCTGGCTCAGGCTGCTGTAACAAAATATTGCTGACTGGGTGGCTTAAACAACAAATGTATTCATCACAGTTGTGGAAAATGTAAGATCTTGGACTCACATTCTCCACAATTGTGGAGTTAATTGCTAGTTAAGTGGTATTATAAGGGCAAATTTGAGCATGGATTTCCTCAAGCAATGACTTGCTATTTGTGTGATCAGGACTCATAAAATACTGAAAATCGAAGGCCTGTTGACCAAGGTGGGGTTTGTTTCAGGTAAGGCTTCTCTCTTCAGCTTGCAGCGACTGCCTTCTCGCTGTATCTTCACATGGCCTTTCCTCTGTGTGTACAAAATGCCCAGCTAATTTTTGCATTTTTAGTAGAGACAGGGTTTCACCATGTTGGCCAGGGTGGTCTCCATTTCTTGACCTCGTGATCCGCCTGCCTTGGCCTCCCAAAGTGCTGGGATTACAGGTGTGAGCCACCAGGAGCGGCTTTTGAGAGCTTTTTACATATTTCCTCATGGGGCCCCCAGAGAAAGTGAACCACCACTGCCCATTAGGAGTAACCACCTCTCTGACACATATCCGGGACTGGCTTTTCCTCTTTCTGTTTCATTCTTCCCTGTCCCCAAATCAACTGCAAGTCTTCAAGCCCAAATTAAGACATATCTCCCCAAAGAAAACTGTTTAAACTTTTTTTTCCTTTTACTTTCTTCATTAAAGCATTTACCCCTTTGTTTCAGGGTTAATTATTGATGGAAAAAAGGTTAATTCTAGTTCTATACCTATTAGTCACGTGACTTCTGCACTAAACTAATGGGATGAAATTAACCGTGATTGAGTGGAAACAGAAGGAATTCAAAATAACTCGTGGAGTGTGGGCAAGGAGAGATTTTACTCTGGCTTTCAATATATTTTATTTTATTTTTTCTCACTAGGAAAACATGCAGTTAATCTCAAGAGCCAATGCACAATTCAAAGCCTGCTGACTTTTGGAGGCCAAGGCAGGTGGATCACGAGGTCAGGAGATCAAGACCATCCTGGCTAATGCAGTGAAACCCCATCTCTACTAAAAATACAAAAAATTAGCCAAGTGTGGTGGCGGGCACCTGTAGTCCCAGCTACTAGGGAGGCTGAGGCAGGAGAGTGGTGTGAACCCGGGCGACAGAGCTTGCGATGAGCTGAGATTATGCCACTGCACTCCAGCCTGGGTGACAGAGCAAGAGTCTGTCTCAAAAAAGCAAACAAACAAAAAAAACCAACTGACTTTTTTGTTTCTTAACTAGGTTTTATATAGTTTGTACATTAAATGAAGCTAGAACTTTTCTAGCAATGCAGTCACTCCCAAATTCTGGCTAGCAGCAGTATCATTTATGCACAATAGTGAGTTTCTGCTACTTAATTCGATTAAATTAATCCAGTAGCTTGAGCATGAGGGAAAACCATGTTCTGCCCTGAAAGGGCTCTTAATGACTGTTTTCATTCAGGAAAACAGTGGAAACTGTGTTGCCATTCAAGAAATGTGTCCACAGGGGACTGTTTCATTTATTGCTAAGGCAATTCTAAGTGTCATTTAGTAGGTTGGTTTTCAGAGCAGTCTGTGTCGTAATAAAGATTTTTAACATCTAGTATTCATACATTCTTTAAGGCTTGGGGACAAATATCAATTAAATATACAAATGATCCTTATCATCTTTGGCACATATCCATTTTATTTTATTTTATTTTATTTTGATTTTTTTTTTTTTTTTTAAATGATAGAAAGAAAGCATCAGAAAGGGCATCAGGAGCAGGTAAGAGAACGGTTTTTTGTTTGTTTGTTTGTTTTTTGAAATGGAGTCTCACTGTCGCCAGGCTGGAGTGCCGTGGCACAGCCTCGGCTCACTGCAACCTCTGCCTCCCAGGTTCAAGTGATTCTGCTTTAGCCTCTGGAGTAGCTGGGACTACAGGCATGCGCCACCATACCCAGCTAATTTTTGTGTTTTTAGTAGAGGCAGGGTTTCACTATGTTGGTCAGGATGGTCTTGATCTCTGGCCTCGTGATCCACCTGTCTCAGCCTTCCAAAGTGCTGGGATTACAGGTTTGAGCCATGTGCCTGGCCCTCTCACTAATTTTCTAAATAGTTATTTTTTATTTAAAAAAATGCTACTTATGGCTGGGTGCAGTGGCTCACACCTGTAATCCCAGCACTTTGGGAGGCTGAGGCAGGAGGATCACGAGATCAGGAGATCGAGACCATCCTGGCTAACATGATGAAACCCCGTCTCTACTAAAAATACAAAAAAATTAGCTGAGTGTGGTGGTGGGTACCTGTAGTCCCAGCTACTCGGGAGGCTGAGGCAGAAGAATGGCATGAACCCGGGAGGCAGAGCTTGCAGTGAGCTGAGATCATGCCACTGCACTCTATCCTGGGCAACAGAGTGAGACTCTATCTCAAAAAAAAAAAAAAAATTACTTATGTCAACATGTAATGGATTTATTATGAGTTGATATTTTTAAAATTTGTTTTAATTTCTAATGTAGTAGATATTGATAGACATACCTTTTTTTTGCGCCACTGCACTGCAGCCTAGGTGACAGAGTGGGACCCTTTCTCAAAAAAAAAGAAAAAAAAAAGGTATGTCTATCATTGTTCATATGTAGAAATCCTAACTCCTAAGGCAATGGTATTTGAAAATAGGGTCGTTGTCTTCATTAATAGGAAGACGTTATAAAATAAGTCTCGGAGAGGTCGCTAATTTCTTTCCTATGTTTAAAGACACAGAATAACTACCATTTGTAACTCTAAAGGGGTAGGTTATATGTATTCACATTTATATATGCATAAAATATCTCTAAAAATATACAAGAAAGCAGTAACACTGATTGCCTTTGAGGACAGAAGTTGGAGTTGAAGGACAGAAAGGAAGGAAGATCTTGGAATTTTGAACCATGTGAATATATTATATACTGAAAACATAAAATACAAATTTTAAAAAGCCAGCACAAATCCGTCTTCTTTCCAAAGTATCCCCAGACACTCATCCGGATCCACATGGTCCAACTGACGTTTGATTGTTGTGTCCTTTTTCGTGGAACTCATCTTTCTCTACCACATCAGAAGTTCTTTGAATGAAATGACCACCTACGTACTTGTAAGTCTTAGAGTTCCCTGTTTTACTTAACACAGTACTGGGCATAAAGCAAATGCTCAATAAAATGTATTTATTAACTGGTAAGCTTGCTCCCAAGGGACTGAAATCCTAGTACTGTGCCAACTTTCCATAGCAAGTTGCTTTTTGTGATGAAAATACATGGGACTGGGTCAGCCAAGGGGAAAACCCGGCACATTCTGATGAGCAGAGGAGAAGTCACGCACAAAAACCTCTTTTTAAAATGTTTGATACTTTATATTCGAAAAAAAATCACAGAAGCAGTCATCACAGGAAAGGTAAATTCTTGCTGGACTCCCTACAAGTATTTTATAGTTTGGAACCATTTTAACTTGTTTGTATAATAGAGGGAGCATGGCGCTCTTAACAACACGGGAGCCTTTAAGAACCCCATCCAGTTGGAAATCAAATGAATTGGGGGATTTTCCGTAATAATGTAATTCCTATGTCTCCTTTCTTGGATACATTGGTGATGCTGAGTGTTTGCAGAACAATCATTTAGAATTCCAAGGTATTGTATACCTGAAACAGTAGCAGTAATGGATCAGTGTCACGTGATTGAAGATCTGTTCGGCCTTCCTTTCAGGTGAGGATGACTGTGATAACATAAAGGGGCTTTAGGTTTCAGCTTGGGCCTTTTGTTTCCAATTTTGAGAACTAAACTTTTGGATCTAATATAGATCCTAAAATGTGTCCATTTTTATTTATTTATTATTGTTTTTTTAGAGACAGGCAGAGTCTTGGTATGTTGCCTAGGCTGGACTTGAACTCCTGGGATCAAGGGATCCTCCAACCTCAGCCTCCTGAGTAGCTGTGACTATTGGCACATGCCACAGCCCCTGGCTCAAATTTTGTACTTAGTAAAAGGTACTTGGCATCACAAAAACAGGGCTTAAATGCTAGCATAGAAAGAAAATCAGTAGTTGAGATGATTTCCCATCAGTTGAAGAGGCTGTCACCCAAAAGTCGCAAAGTGTCGCTGCCTGTGTCCTTCCAATCAGGGGGAAGACACTACTGATTCACACAAAATATCATCAACAAGAAGTTCTGCTTCCCAGGCCTATTTGCATTCTTACAGGGTCAACAATGCTTGATTCAAATAAAAGACTACCTGAGGGTAAAATTTCAGATGATGAACCATTTAGACTTTTCTATTTTCTCTTAAAGATTATCCACTCTAAGTTTCCTCCAGCTCTTAACTTTCTTTAATACAATTGCAAATTCAAATGATGAAAGTTTGCATATTTAAACTTAGAAATTGCCAGAAGAGAAATTTTTGTTTTATTCAAATTTGCTTTGTAAACATTTAGAAAAGAGAAGCAGGGAATTGTGATCACCAGTTGGAAAACCAAATGCTGTTTTTTTGTTTTCAAGAACGAAAGACTTTTTTGTTGGAAACATCAGAGTCGATTTTTATGTTTGTGTACATTAGAGAGATAATGACAGGTGTCTTGCATAAATCACCAGTACATCTCACACCAGCCTTTCTGATGTTTCATAATTTTCGAAACATATTTCAGAGTTATTGGCAAGAACAAAATTTTGCAATTTAAATGGATTATCAGAACAATTTGGCAATTTTCCTCATGTTTTAAGCTGGAAGTCATAGAAACGCAACAGAGGATATCTGCCACTTGTGATGCAGCAAAATCTTTACTGGAGTCTTTGAGAGTTTGTCTCAACCAGATCACTCAGGTCCTTTAGTCCCTAAGTCATAAACATGTTTATCCTTTAGCTTAGTTTATTAACATAGATGAAAAAGCACTTTCAGAAATTTGCCTTATTATTCTAAATTAAAGCTGACTCCCTTCTTTAAAAAGCTGCACTTTTGTAACTTCAGGTGTTTCCTTCTCAGAGAGAAGACGTATATGATTCTGTTTCCCCACCTATGAGGTCAGCCTGTGTGCCTCCTCTCCTGAACGATCATTACCCGGCTTGGGCCTGCTCACCACCAGATTGTTGGATGTTGAAAGGACCTGGTCGGGGTCAGGACACTTTAGGAATCTCTGCTGTGCTCATGCCAAACTTGGCAGGAAACCAGGCTGAGTGCTCCAGGCCCCAGTGCTAGAGGCCAAAAGACCAGATCCTTCCATGATACCTGGCTCCTCACCAGGCAAAGTTGCAGGGGCAGGCAAGGGGGTGCTCTCTTCCATTGCTGAGTTTCTGTCCCCGCTGTCTTGTGTTGGTTGAGAGAGCTGTATCCAGTGATCTCCTACGTGGCTACCATTTCTAAAACATTGTTTATTTCATCGTTTAAAATTTCTATTTGGGGGTGTTTTATCACATACATAGCATATTTAATCATAGTTCATATGCATAAATACATAAAGTTTATAAATATGTAAAGGAATTCATGTATAAAAATATTTTCTGAAGAGAGTTCCCAATCAGAAAAGTATGGATACCACTGTTCTATGAGCAAAAGTTCTAGAAAAGGTTTCTATGCCCTTTTCCCAGACGCAATTAAAAAGCTTATTTCTGAGCCACAAGAACCAACTTGAAACAGCTGCAGGTAGCCAAAGATAGGATAATTTGAACATTAATACAATGGATTGAAACATACTAATAAATTTAAAATTGATACATTCATAGTATTTAAAAAATAAACACCTTGGTCATCTTTAAAGGATGTTAATAAACCAATTAATTATTCTGAAAAGAATCAAGCATTGAACCTGACTTTCTAGTGTGAGCTGTACCCTAGGTTACCAAATATTTAATGAGGGAAATTTCATTCCCTCTCCCTCACTCCCTCTCCACACACAAACATACACAAAGAATAATAGAATATCATCATTTGGCAAATCTCCAATAAGATACAGGTATGACTTTCAGTAGCCACTAACATCACAGGAAGAGAAATAACCGAAGATGACATGCGTCCTGATGGAAGATCCAACACCACCCGTGAGACTATTCTGCCAAAAACTCAAACCTGAATCAGATCAAGCATCTAAATCTAATAAGCAAGTATTAGGAAATACAGAGGCCTGCGGAACACCATGGAGTAGGATAAGCCAAACCAGACTGTGGCAGACTCAACTGGAAAGATAACCTGTTTATTAAGCAAATATACTTCAAGACCAGAGCAGCGGGAAGAAAACCAATAGCTTAAAAGAAACTCAAGACACAGAAGCCAAATGCAACTTGTGGACCTTTTTTGGATTCTCATTCAAACCAAATTTTTTAAAAATTATGTGGCAATCAGGGAAGTTTGAACACTGGATAACAGGTAATTATTATTTTTTTGAGACCGAGTCTCTGTCCCCCAGGCTGAAGTGCAGTGGCGCAGTCTCAGCTCACGGCAACCTCTGCCTCCCGGGTTCAAGCAATTCTCATGCCTCAGCCTCCTGAGTGGCTGGGATTACAGGCGTGTGCCACCACACCCAGCTGATTTTTGTATTTTTAGTAGAGATGGAGTTTCACCACGTAGGCCAGGCTGGATCTTGAACGCCTGATCTCAGGTGATCCACCTGCCTCGCCTCCCAAAGTACTGGGATTACAGATAACAGGTAATATTAAACATTGTTAAAAGTTTTAGGTTATAATTTTATGGTAATTTTTTTATGTCTTTCTCTTTTAGAAACACTGAAGTATTTGTGGATAAAATAATTACCATAGCTGGCACTGGCTTCTGTGTACTCCAGTGTGGGGAAGGTGAAAGGTATACCTTCTGTAGTCTCAGAAGGTATAGGTGAAACAAGAGTGGGCACAATTTTCTGATGGTTGTAGCTACATAATTTATATATTTAGGGTTACTGTTCCATTCTGTCTCCCTTTGTATACATCTGGAATTATTCATAGATTTTTCTAAAGGCTTATGTCCAACAGCCATCCTCCTTTGTATTTCTAAAACACACACTAGAGAAAATGCTTCTCAGAATCAAGAATTCCAAATGCTGTAGTGGAATCCAGTAACAAAACTAGTTTGAAGGAACCCATGAATCACTGCTGCAGTCTCGCCTCTGTGGAAAAGTCAAGAAAAAGGGAAAGGCAACCTTAATGACCTTCATGATTGTCTAATGCAGGATTTCCAGTGTTGAAAGGGAAATTCTATAGCATTTAGTGCTCTCAATTAAATATTTCATGCAGGAGCCATAAGGTGTTGTTGAAAAAATGAAACCTTGTGTGCCCAGTTTCCTGACATCTGCTAAGGCACATCCTCCTCTGGACCCCACCTTACATCTGGAGGATGGGCCGGGGCAGCAATGCTGGAGATCAGGTTCAATGAATCTTTTCATTGAAATATATATACCAAAGGAGGTGACTGAGTTTTTGTTTTTAGGTTTTTTTGTTTGTTTTTTGAGATGGAGTCTCACTGTGTCGCCCAGGCTGGAGTGCAGTGGCGTGACCTCGGCTCACTGCAACCTCTGCCTCCCGGGTTCAAGCGATTCTCCTTCCTCAGCCTCCTGAGCAGCTGGGATTACAGGCATGT
>NW_012116143.1:1708492-1715510 GCF_000951035.1 Colobus angolensis palliatus | reverse complement strand
CCTCCTGAGTAGCTGGGATTACAGGGATACACCACCACGCCCAGCTAATTTTTTGTATTTTTAGTAGAGACGGGGTTTTACCATGTTGGCCAAGATGGTCTTAATTTCCTGACCTCATGATCTGCCTGCCTCGGCCTCCCAACGTGCTGGGATTACAGGAGTGAGCCACTGCACCTGGCTCACAATTTAAAGGGCATAATCTCATTGTGATCATGACGGCCACCATCGCTTTGGTCTCCCGACATTGCAACTAAAACATTCTAATACCTCGAGCTCTGAGGGCTCTGAGGGCTTTTCCAGGTGTATTCATTTTCTGGGGCTGCCATAACCGTAAAGTAGAATGGCTTAAACAACAGAAGTCTGTTATCTCACATTCTGGGGCTAGAAGTGTGAGATTAAGGTTGTGTTAGGGTTGGTTCCTTCTGATGGCTGTGGTGGAAATGTTGTCACGGTTGCTGGCCATCTTTCATGTTTCATATGTAGATGCATCACCCTGATCTTTCTGTCTTCGTCTTCACAAGCGCTCTCCCTGTGTGCACATCTGCCTCCAACTGTCTCCTTTTTATAAGGACATCAGTCATATTAGTGCTTACTCTAATAAACTCGTCTTAACTCAGTTACTTCTATGAACACTCCATCTCCAAATAAGGCCACATTCTGAGGTGTTGGGTCTTAGGACTTCCCCATGTGAATGGGGAAAGGAGGTACAATTCAACCCCTAACACTGGGTGGCCTTTCCTTCCCAAGACCTCCCTATCCTTGGGGACAATTGCATTTGTTTGAACCCCCTGTCTTCCCAGGAAGGCACTGGGTTACAAGGCCCCAAGTTCCCTTTCTTTGCCTGTTGGCACCAAGATCACCTTCCCACTCTTGCTCCTGAAGCTTTCTCAACACTGCTGTGGTTAATGTTGCCTTGTTGGCTCTTGGTGGCCTGGTTTGTGTCTGTTACTTTCCTGTCATTACAGTAGTGTTCTTAGCTCTCTTCTTTTCACTGCAATAGTCCTTAAACCCAAAGAAGAGGTTTTCCCTTGCCGGCAAACATCAGTGGCCCAACCTTACACTGGCTATTATATTCCTTGGGCCCCTTTCAAAAGATAGCTTGCTCTTTTAAGGAAGTTGGGATATGGGATCTAGAAAAATATGGTCAGGAAATAGAATATTTCTTCCCTCTTGCCCTGGAGCTCTTCTCCCAGGATGAGACTAATTTTTCTTTTATTTTTCAAGACATGTTATGTCTCTGCTTCAAGGTACCCCAGTCTCCCTAAATTGGGGGTAGCCTTCATCACATTTTTGTCTGAAATTCTTTTTTTTTTTTTTGCAACTATGTCTTGCTCTTGTTGCCCAGCCTGGCACGATCTCAGTTCACTGCAACCTCTGCCTCCTGGGTTCAAGTGACTCCTATCTCAGCCTCCCAAATAGTTGGGATTACAGGCGTGTGCCACCACGCCTGGCTAATTTTTGTATCTTCAGTAGAGACTGGGTTTCACCATTTTGGCCAGGTTGGTCTCAAATTCCTGACCTCAGGTGATCCACCCACCTCAGCCTCCCAAAGTGCTGGGATTACAGGTGTGAGTCACCTCGCCCAGCCAAAATTCTTCATCTTGATGCTCCAAGAGTTTGTAATTTCCCAAAATTTACTACCCCATTTTTCCAAGAATTTGAGGGGGTCACTTATGTGCAAACCTGGTGTCCACAAGCCCCGACTATGTGAAAAACAACTTCACATAACCATCATCCCTGCTGTTTGGAGTCTGGCCCAGAGCAAGCATACAAAGAAAAAGCCTTACCCTTTCAGATATGTAAAGTAGACTTCCAGCCACAACGGCTGCATCCTTAATCAGTGCTTCCAGTATTAGAGCTAGAATGATGACAGTGATGGAATGACAATTCCTTAGCTAAAGAGTGTCAAGCATTCCAGCCTGGCCAACATGGTGAATCCCCGTCTCAACTGAAAATACGAAAATTAGCCGGATGTGATGGCATCCCTCTGTAATCCCAGCTACTTGGGAAGCTGAGAAAGGAGAATTTCTTGAACCCGGGAGGCAGAGGTTGCAGTGAGCTGAGATCATGCCACTGCATTCCAGCCTCGGTGACAGAGTGAGACTCCATCTAAAAAAAAAATAGTGTCAACCAGGCGCGGTGGCTCATGCCTGTAATCCCAGCACTGTAGGAGGCTGAGGCGGGCAGATCATGAGGTCAGGAGATCGAGACCATCCTGGCTAACACAGTGAAACCCCGTCTCTACTAAAAATGCAAAAAATTAGCCGGGTGTGGTGGCGGAAGCCTGTAGTCCCAGCTACTTGGGACGTTGAGGCAGGAGAATGGTGTGAATCCGGAAGGTGGAGCTTGCAGTGAGCCGAGATCATTCTGCACTCCAACCTGGGCGACAGTGCAAGACTCCGTCTCAAAAAAACAAAAAGGAAAAGAAAAAGAATATCGTAAGGAAGAGAAAATACATTTACTATTCATTACAGGAAAATGGATCTTCATGAAGGTTTTCATCCTCTTCACATTGAGAATAGGCTAAGGAGCATAAAAAAAGGATGCGTTCATGTCCTTTGTAGAGACATGGATGAAGCTGGAAACCATCATTATGAGCAAGCTATCGCAAGAACAGAAAACCAAACACTGCATGTTCTCACTCGTAGGTGGGAATTGAACAATGAGAACACTTGGACCCAGGGCAGGGAACATCACACACTGGGGTCTGTTGTGGGTTGGGGGAAGGGGGGAGGGATAGCATTAGGAGAAATACCTAATGTAAATGATGAGTTATTGGGTGCAGCAAACCAGCATGGCACATGTATGCATATGTAACAAACCTGCACGTTGTGCACAGTTACCCTAGAACTTAAAGTATAATTTAAAAAAACAAAAGAATAGGCTAAGGAGGAGGGATTAGTCTTGCTGTCTCCAGGGTGATATATAAGTGTACCCACACAGTTCAAACTCGTGTTGTTCTAATGGTCACTATATCACATTTCATAATCACCCTCTCTCCACGTCCAGTATAATATGGTTAGCTTGTCAGTTTCACAAAAATAAAACATCATCCACAAAATGAGAATGTTGTCTCAGGAGGTATGGTGAGAAGGATTCGAATCAGAGGAGCTTCTCTGATTGAGGGCCTTGATATGGGCAGCCTTTTCCTCAGTGTCTAGAAAGGGTAAAACTCCAGCTGCAGCTTCCTGGTAAAAAGACTGTTACCATGGTTTCTGAAGCAGGCGTAGAGTCAGAAATACCATTTTTTTGCGTTTATATACGGAAAAGATAAGACCTCACTTTTGTTTTTCTTAGCACATCTTTAGAAAGGCAACAGTGGAAGAATAGAAAGTAGGAAGAACTAGTGATAAGAGTTACTGAATTGGCCAGGTGCGTTGGCTCATACCTGTAATCTCAGCACTTTGGGAGGCCAGGATGGGCGGATTGCCTGAGGTTAGGAGTTTGAGACCAGCCTGGCCAACATAGTGAAACCCCATCTCTACTAAAAAGAAAGTACAAAATTTAGTCGAGTGTGGTGGCAGGCACTTGTAATCCTAGCTACTCAGGAGGCTGAGGTAGGAGAATGGCTTGAACCCGGGAGGTGGAAGTTGCAGTGAGCCGGGACCGCACCACTGCACTCCAGCCTGGGTTACAGAGTGAGACTCTGTCTCAAAATAAATAAATAAATAAATAAAATTAATCCTAGGATCAGAAGAGAAAAGTTACTTCTTTTTCTGTTATACCTATAAGAATTCATAATTCACCCCAAAAATCAATTGACAAATTGTATTTTTTATTGACTTATCTTCTTTTTCTTTTTCTTTTCTTTTTCTTTTTTGAGACGGAGTCTCACTCTGTCACCCAGGCTAGAGAGCAGTGGTGCGATCTTGGCTCACTGCAACCTCTGCCTCCTGGGTTCAAGTGATTCTTCTGCCTCAGCCTCCCGAGTAGCTGGGACTACAGGCACGTGCTGCCACTCCTGGCTAATTTTTGTATTTTTAGTAGAGACAGGTTTCATCATGTTGTACAGGCTGATCTGGAACTCCCGACCTCAGGTGATCTGCCTGCCTTGGCCTCCCAAAGTGCTGGGATTACAGACATGAGCCACAATGTCCAGTCTGACTTACCTTCTTCACAGACTGGTTTTGGCTCATTGGCTGGAGCCTGGTTGCCTGTCTCCCCAGGGCTCTCCCTATGTGGGTGAACTGAAGGAAATCACACTTCTTATTTTTTTCTCTCAAGCATGTTGGACCAGCTGGAATTTGTCTTTCTCTCTGAAGCATGTTTCTTTCTCCAGTCGGGAGAGCCTGAGTTTCTAGCCATAGTGTGTAGCATGAAGCATGTAACTTTGATCAGGGTTTGTTTCTGTTACATAAAGGGAGATTTTGTTCTGCTAAAAGTTGAGGACATGTTATTATTACTTTTGTGAATCTCTGCTGCGTTTTTGATCAGAGACCTAAGGAGGGGACACTACAAAGAAATGAAAACACAGTTTTTGTGCAAAATGGTGACTCCTGTGTGTGTCTGTGTGTGCTGGGGTGGGGATGGGACTGGTGGTGTGCTTGCTGAATGTAAGTGCCAGGCTGTGTTTCCCTCAACACTTCCCAGATACATTTTCAAGCATTTCGTCTCTCATTGTGTCCTAAACCTTGACCGAAACCCACAAAGTATTAGAATCTCCCTTCAGGAGATGAGTTTTAAAACCTCCTTTCTGAATATAATTCTGACATGCCTGGAAAGGACAGAGAGCATGAAAGTTTAGCCTGAACTCTACTTCCTAGTACTGAACCCACGCCAAGGGCATTATTTCTTTTGTCATTATTATCCTTTCCAGATAACATCCTTATGAGTATCTAAAATTACATTGTAAGCTGCAGGTAAGGCAAGCTCTCTCTTTCTTTGCCCAATATTTTTATTGCACTTTGTAGTCACCATTTCAGCATCCATCTCATCACTCATGGTGCCATTTCACTTCAGCATGCCTGGTACTGCAGGTGGCACTTGGAGATTCAAGAGATCACAGACTCTGCCCAGGGGCATGAACACTCTCAAGGAGGGCAGCAAGGTAAAAAAAACAAAAAACAAAAAACACTGCAGTGAAACAAGGGATGTAGCAGAGATAAGCATACGCTGATGACTTCAGGTCAGGCTTGATCCTCCTGCAGTGGTTCTTACCCAAGTGGGACCCAGTGCACTATTCTAATGACAAATGTTTGGCAGCATCTCCTTAACATCCCGAAGAACAATTCATAGAAAATATAACTTGCCTGCACACCTCCAAAATATCAGTACATTTAGGGCAGCAAAAATGCCCTGTATGATACTATAATGATGGATGCACGTCATTATACATTTGTCTAAATCCACAGAATGTACACCTAATGCAAACTATGGACTTTGGGTGATTACAATGTGACAATTTAGGTTCATCAGTTGTGACAAACATACTAGTGTGTGTGGTGAGGGGGTGGTGTTGATAATGAGAGAGGCTATGTATGTAGGGGACCTGGGGGCATATGGGAAGGAAATCTCTCACCCTTCTTTCAATGTAGCTTTGGATCTAAAACTACTTTTTAAAAAAGTCTTTAAAAGATCAATATAGGCCGAGTGCAGTGGCTCAAGCCTGTAATTCTAGCACTTTGGGAAGGTGAGGCGGGCGGATCACTGGAGGTCAGGAGTTTGAACCAGCCTGGCCAACCTGGTGAAAACCCATCTCTACTAAAAATACAAAAATTAGCTGGGTGTGATGGCACATGCTGGTAATCCCAGGTACTTAGGAGGCTGAGGCAGGAGAACCGCTTGAACCCAGGAGGGAGAGGCTGCAGTGAGCCAAGATCATGCCACTGCACTCCAGCCTGGGCGACAGAGTGGAAAAAAAAAATCAATATAATGCCCTAACTGTAATATGAAGGAGAAAACCAATGAAAGTAATCTTTAAAAAGTCATGCATTTTAATATGCAAATATTCCAGCACAACTACACAGAAAGACATAGAAAAGTCAGCCACTTGTGCCTGCTTATATTTATAATGTTTGATTTAATTTATGTATATTACTTTACTATTTTATTACATTTCAATATATTTAAATTATATTTAATATAACAATATATTTTAATTTATATTCAATGGAACACATATATATATGTGTGTGTTTTATTTTTCTTCAATTTTTTTGAGACAGTCCTGCTCTGTCACCCAGGCTAGAATGCAGTGGCATACACATGGCTCACTGCAGCCTCCACCTGCTGGGTTCAGGTGATTGCCCTGCCTCAGCCTCCTGAGTAGCTACGACTAAGGTGTGCACCACTACACCTGGCTAATTTTTAAATTTTTTGTAGAGACTGGGATCTCACCATGTTGCCCAGGCTTGTCTCTAATATCTGGGCTCAAGGACTCCTTCAGCTTCAGCCTCCCAAAGTGCTGAGATAAGAGGCGTGAGCCACAATGCCCGGCCAATGGTATATTTTTGACTTTTAAAATATTTAACATTTTGAAATCAGAATTAAGTCATTATATTGTTCACAGTAGTATATTGTGAGGTTTTAGACAGAGAGAGCCAGTCATAGAATGTCTAGGAACATAGAATGATGTGGTGTGTTTATGTGGTGACTCAAATAGCATAAATGGCATTGCTCTTCCTGATGTGATGTTTTTGCAATGAGTAACTCTTAATAAAGTTTGGAACAGAAAAAAACAATTTCCCCTGAACTTATATCAGAATTGAATAACTGGAAAATTCAATGTATGTAAAATCACAGAAGAGAAAGCTCCGTGTTTCATGTAAAGTGGAGTTCCGTTCTAAGCTCTGCTAATTCTAATTTATCTCCGTGAATTCCCAGAAAATCATCTTAAAATTTTGTGTGAGGCAATACAATTCTTCACTGAGCAGGGCAGTCCACACACTACAAGGCGTACTTTATCCCAGGACCACCCATCAAACATCAAATCCCATAACATTCCCCAAACAGCCAACCAACCAGAAACCCTCCGCAAGTCTCTCTCTCTTTCTTTCTTTCTTTCTTTTTTTTTTTTTTT
>NW_012116143.1:1696091-1705672 GCF_000951035.1 Colobus angolensis palliatus | reverse complement strand
GATTACAGGCATGCGCCACCACACTCAGCTAATTTTGTATTTTTAGTAGAGACGGGGTTTCCTCTCCTTGTTGGTCAGGCTGGTCTCGAACTCCCAACCTCAGGGGATCCACCCCCCTCAGCCTCCCAGAGTGCTGGGATTATAGGCATGAGCCACTGTGTCCAGCCAAAAGTTTTTTTACAAAGAAGACGACATTAGCTAGCTGTGAGATAACTTCAACTGAGCTAAATATGTGTAATTGAAGTCCCTTAAGGAAAAAGGAGGAATAAAAATTACTTGATACAGGAATGGCCAAATATATTTTTTTTTAAATTGAGGAGAACCATAAACCCACAGAACCAAGAAGTTCAGTGAGCCCCAGACATGAGAAGCACACACAAAAAAACTAAACAGTGCATATTATAATCAAATTGCCTAACACCAGTGATAAATTTTTAAAACCTTAAAAGCAGCTGGAGGAATAAAAAGACACATTATATACAGTGAGCCAAAGATAAGAATGATAGCAGACATCTAGCTAGAAACAATGAAGCAAGAAACAGTGGAATTATACGTTTATTTTGTTTTTTATTTTTCAATTTTTGAGACAGGGTCTCACTCCATTGCCCAGGCTGGAGTGCAATGATGCAATCATGGTTCACTGAAGCCTCGACATTTTGGACTCAAGTGATCCTCCCAGCTCAGCCTCCCAAGTAGCTAAGACAACAGGCACACACCAGCACGTTCAACTAATTTAAAATTTTATTTTATTTTATTTAAGATACAGGGTTTTGCTGTGTTGCCTAGGCTGGTCTTGAACTCTTGAAATCAAAGTGATCCTCCTGCCTCAGCCTTCCAAAATGCTAGCATAACAGGCGTAAGCCCAGCCAAACAATACCTTTAAAGTACTGGGGAAAAATCCTGTCAATTTAGACTTCTACACCAAGTGAAAATATAAAGGAAAAATTGGTATTTTTTTCAGACAGATAAAAACTGAAAGAATTCCCCACAAGCAGACATGCATTACATGAAATATTAAAGAAATTCCTTCAACCAAAAGAAAATGATACCACATAGAAATCTGGATCTACTGAAAGGAATGAAGGGCACTGGAAATGTTTTCATGGTTAAAAATGACAACACATATCTCCTTGATCTTAAAGGAGCTCCTCAGGCATTGAACCATTTTATACATGGACAGAGCAATAAATTTAGCACTGATGACTGATGCAGGATATTTTGCAGCTAACTCAAATTCTATTTTGCCAACTTTAGTGCTGTTGATCCTAAGTCATCCCTCAAAGTTATAAACAACCAGCTTAGAAAAAGGCTCAATGATTGATGCTTTCAAGTAGCTTTCAGTTTCTTGAAGATAAACTTGGACTCTTTCTGGTCTTGGGCAAGACTAAACTTTTTTTTTTTCTTTTTTGGTGAGACAGGTCTTGTTCTGTTGCCCAGGATGGAATGCAGTGGTGTCATCATGGCTCACTGCAGCCTTGACCTCCCAGGCCTAGGCGGTCTTCCACCTCAGCCTCCTGAGTAGCTGAGACCACAGGCATGTGCCACCATGCCCAGTTATTTTTTTTATATCCAAGGTCTCATTCTCTCACCCAGGCTTCAATCCTGCCTATAGAATGGGAAAAAATATTTGCAAATCATTTATCTGATAAATGGTTAATATCCAGAATATACAAAGAACTTCTGCAATTCAACAACAACAAAAAGGCAAGCAACTTGATTTTATTTTTTATTTTTGACCTCTGAAATTTTTATGGGCCTCCTGCTCCCAAAAGGGAGCTTCTGCTGGCTTAATGTCTCAGAACTTTCATGTCATTGATCTCAGACACCACTTTGCTGTCCACTATCTTGCAGGTGGTGATCTTTTGGATGGTTTGCATGAAGTTGCTGTTGTCCAGGGCATCACCAAAATTAAAGTCCTCCCCGTCATCCAACAGGCCATGGTAGGTGGTGATCTCATACTCCTGGGCCTGATACTGCCCCTCTGCCTGGGATGCAGCAGGACCACCTCCAGGTGTAGCAGGACCCTGTCGAGCTGCATAGTGTAGCGGGCCTCCACCTCCCCCAGGCTGTTCTTCAAGCTGACCTTCAGATTTCTCATCGAGTCCAGGTCGATCTCCAAGGACTGGACTGTACATCTCAGCCCCGTGAACGTCATCTCAGCAGCTCTGATCTTGGAGGACTGTGCAGTGACCACTGTGGTGCTCTCAATCTGCTGGGACCAGTACTTGTCTAGTTCCTCTTGGTTCTTTTGAGACAGCTCATCGTATTGGGCCTGGTTGTCTGCCATGATCTTGCTGAGGTCCTGAGATTTGAGGGCATCTACCTCCACAGTCAACCCAGAGCTGGCAATCTGGGCTTGTAGGCTTTTTACTTTCTCTTCATGTCCTTCTTCATGAAGAGCAACTCCTCCTTGAAAGCCTCAATCTCTGTCTCCAGCTGCAGCCAAGTGACATTGGTGTCATCTATGACCTTGCAGAGCCCATGGATGTTGCTTTCCACAGACTGGCACATGGCCAGCTCTGTCTAATACCTGACTCTAAGGTCATCAGCAGGAAGATGAGCATTGTCAATCTGCAGAATGATGCGAGGATTGTCCGCAGTATTTGCAAAGATCTGAACCCTCAGGTCCTCAATGGTCTTGAAGTAATGTCCCCAGCCTCTGACCTGGGGTCCGTTATTCTCCAGGTGCTCCCAGATTTTGTTCTCCAGCCTCCAATTCTTAGTCTCCACGCTCCTCACCCTGTCCACGTGGAAGGCCAGGCAGTGGTTCAGGCTTTGCATGGTCTTCTTCTCATTCTGGATGCCCCCGCTCATTCCTGCCAGACCCCCACCCATCCCTGTGGCCAGGCCACCAGACCCCAAGCCGTCCCGGAAGCTGGTGGAGCAGGACATGGAGATCTGGGAACCAGAGCCCTCTGCGCCTGCACAGACACTGGCCGCTGTTCTGATCGGTTGGGCGCCATAGCTGAGTGGCTGGGCAGAGCCCAGGGACCCATATTTGGTGGAGAAGGTGGAATGAGTGGTGAAGCTCATGCTGTCCGGGAGGAGAGCAAGAGGACAGGACTCAGGTTTTGCCAACAATTCAAGATGATCTTAAAATGGGCAAAGGACTTGAAAGCTGTTTCTCCGAAGAAGAGATACAAATGGCTAATGAGCAGGTGAAAAGATGCCCCACATCACTAACCATTAGGGAAGTGTAAATCAAAACCACAACAAGATACCCCCTTATACACAACGCAATAGCTATCATTACAAACAACAACAACAGAAAATAACAAGTGTTGGTGAGGATGTGGAGAAATTGGAACACTTGTGCATTGCTGGCAGGAATATAAAATGATGCCACTCCTCAAGTATACATATGTAACAAACCTGCACGTTGTGCACATGTATCCTAGAACTTAAAGTATAAAAAAAAAAAAAAAACCTGGAAAATTCCACCCAGTGACGTCACCTACATCTCATTACCCAGAATTGTGTCACATGGTCATCCCATCTGGAAAGTATAAAAAAAAAAAAAAAAAACCTGGAAAATTGACAGAGGACTAAAAGGAGGGCTTTTGGGGTATTTCCCCCAATCCTGGTTCAACAGACATTTACTTATTACTTACTATGTGTAATTGCTACCTTTTATGTATCTATAAAATATATGTGACAGAAACGCATACCAAAAAAAAAAAAGATAATACAGAGAAATAAATGTTAGCAACATCCCTGCAAAAAATAAAAATAAAAAATAAAATGATGCGACTCCTGTGGAAAACAGTATGGCAGTTCCTCAAAAATGAAAAAATGGAATTTTTAAAAATTAAAACTTAAAAAAATGAACCAGAAATTCTTCTGAGTATATACCCTAAAGAATTAAAAGCAGGATCTCAAAGATATATCTACGCACTCATGTCTCACGTTCATAGCAGCATTATTCACAGTAGTCAAGACGTAGAAGCAACACAAATGTCCACCCATGGATTAATGAATGGATAAAATGGGGTATATACACACAATAGAAATTTATTTGGCCTCAAAAAGGAAAGGAATTCTGACACATGGTACTGCATGAATGAACCTTGATGACATTATGCTAACTGAAACGAGCCAGGCACAAAAGGACAGATATTGTATGATTCACTTATATGGGGGTACCTACGGTGGTCAAATTTGTAGAGCTTATAGAAAGTAAAATGGCAGTTGCCAGGGCCTGGTGGGGAGAGGGAAAAGGGAGTTGTTGTTCAATGAGCATAGAGTTTCAGTTTTGCAAGATAAAAAGAGTTCTGGATATCCTGCTGCCTAAAATGTGAATGTGTTTACTACTGAACTGCACACTTAAAAATGATTAAGATGGTAAATTTTATGTTATATATACTTATCACAACTTTAAAAAAGGACGGCTAGGCACGGTGGTTCACACCTGTAATCCCAGCAGTTTGGGAGGCCAAGATGTGCAGATCACCCGCGGTCAGGAGTTGGAGACCAGCCTGGCCAATATGGAGAAACCCTGCCTCTACTAAAAATACAAAAATTAGCTGGGTGTGGTGGCACATGCCTATAATCCCAGCTACTTGGGAGGCTGAAGCAGGAGAATCGCTTGAATCTGGAAGGTGGAGGTTGTAGTGAGCTGAGATCACACAGCTGCACTTCAGCCTGGGAGTCAGAGCGAGACACTGTCTCAAAAAAAAAAAAAAAGATATTCGTGCCATGTGACACTCATAAAAGTGATTCATTATTTAGTTATAAAACAATGACATCTGAGATTGCTTTGAAAAAGAGAACTGCTCACATCAAGAGTCAGAGAGATCCCAGAGTTCACTTCTGATTTTGTCAGTGATCCAGAGTGTATGAAATGCAATTATTGTATCTTTTCAGGATTTGTTCAAATGCTATTACTGCTTTGTAAAATATCTGGGTATTTGGGGTGTGAATAGGATAACATTTATAAAACTAGAGTCTCTTTACCAAAAAAAAAGTTTAAACAGAGAAAAAAATGTTATCAGTAGTGTCATTATGCTACTTCTGTAAACATCATATTATTAAAAGGAAATCTGTCTATATAACTAGTCTGGGCTGGATATCTAAGCATGATAGGCCCTTTGTTACAGCAACTAATATTTAGTTTCCAGAAACTGGTGTTTGAAAGCCTGCTTTGTACAACTGTTGAGGTCTGTTATTACAAGGATTTATTTTTGGCACTGGATCCTGGAGCTTTGGTTAATAGCCGTCAGTGGGGTAATTCTAGCCTAATTCTGCAAGTGTTCTTATGACGGTGAAAATACGTTACCCATGAATCATAATGATGCTCAGCAAAAGAGCTCAATATTTTATTGAGCCACAAGAGCATGGTAATTGCAGTTCCCATTTTCCATAATCATGCTTTGTGGGGAATGTTTTTATTTGGAGAAATGCAAATCATTTTTGCAAACAAATTCCATGACAATTAATATCCACATAATGAAAATGCATTCAATTCCGGAAGTTTAATTCCAGAAGCCTAGATTCAGATTCCCCAGAGAAGTTTTTATCTTGCATTCTTGATGCTAAAAGAAATAATCCCAACAACAGCCAGTTTACAAGTGGAATTGTTTAGATGATCCTTCTAAATTAAAATATGCCCATTTGAGAATGAAATGCCATTTCTTCCTGTTTCTCAGCCAACTTCCTTTTTCCATACCTTATCAGTTATTTTGCATGCTTAGTTTTTGTGCTATCTCAGTAGTGAAGAAGGAAGAACAAGGGAATCACATAGCAGAAACAAAGGTCCTTTGACAAAAAAAAAAAGGCATAGATTATAAACTAGAAGCAAGAACTATGTCTTCAGCATACAGAGCTCATGGTGTTCAGCACTTTATGGTCATTAGAAAGCATTATTTAAAATTAAATGATTTTTAAAACCACTTTACCATGCAGAAAATTTAACTATTATTTTTGTTACTCAGGGCCTGTGGCTTTTTAAATTTTAGCAATTTTTAAAAAAGGGAATATTAATGAAAGTGAGACCATTTTAAATTAAGGCAATTAAGGAAAATGATCATGAAAACATCTCTGTTGACTGTCTTTCTTACCTTACCATTTCCAATTGTTGTTCATTTGTATAATCTATGTGAGATAGAGCTGATTCAATAGAATTGCCTTTATAACAACAGCATACTTCATTGAGATGATTATATGCAATTGATTTTAAACTGTTTGCTATTTCTATGTCAATTATTTCCTTAAGCAGACTTTTATTCACATAAGACATATCAAATACAGCCTTCTGTTAATTGTTAGAAGCATTACAAAACACATACAACAGTATCAGAATAATTTATTTAATGCTACTATATTTTTAAAAAAGTGAACCACAATCTCATTGAGATAGAGATTTCAATTTTTCACAGTTTCCTTAGATTATGAAATAAGCACCATCTACATCTGGGCAAAGAAAGAGAAGTACAGATGAAGAAGAAATGTTTCCTATTCTTTCTTTGGAAGTCGTTTGTTTACATGAAAAAAGTTACTTTGCAATGAATCCGATTACATTCCATGTGTATATGTACATGTTTATCTCCTAGAAAACGAGCACTCCGCAGTGCAGGAGAAAATCATTTCAAGTACATTGTGGGTCAGAAGTGCGCCCATATCAAAACAGATGATCATACAAAATAGTTCTAAATCAACCTTCATTTTTCAATATATCCTTACTCTATTTACAGAAGTTACTGATGGAAGTCATAATAAAATTTGCAAGCTAACTTTACATTTTTCCAAAAGATGAGATAATTTAAAGATGTGAAGATACAAAGGCATCTGCTGCTTCAGATGACTCAGAGATGGAACCATGAGGTCATTCCCCAGGGAGGGAGAAGGTGAGAATTCCTGTCATCAAAGAGACTGAGGTGGCCTGGCTTTGAGAGTCACATTGCTTTTTTTCCACCTACTTATTTGAGACATTTGTCTTCAAAACTAAACCTTGTGGAGAGAGGGTAACAATTTCAGATCACCTCCACTGGTTAACATACTGAGAGCCGGGACTAGAAACAGGACCACAGCTGTATATGAAGTAGTCTCAGCAAGTCAGGAGAAAGGTGGGCTATTCTTTGAATCCAGGAACATTCAAGGGTACTCTGGGGTCCAGAAGAGGGGAGCTGTGTTAGATGAGTAGAGGGAAAAGCTAAGTGCAGAAGGGCTCTTGCCCCCACGTTTTGTGTGGCTTCCTGGAAGAAAACCTCTCAGCAATGTGCCCTGGCACAACCTAGGGTTGCCAAGGCCAGGCAGAGACAGGCTGAGTTACCTTTCTTGGGTGACTCTGTGTGGTGTGGAAGGGACGTAGAAGTGCCTGCATGCCCTTGGGGATTATTTGTTAGTCATTCTGGAGAAGCTGTTTCTGGGAAGCTTGCTAGGGTGGTTACCAAGGCCAGGGCAAAAAAAACCTGTGCCCAAGGCTACAGCGAGGACCATGCAAGTCAGGGCATGAATAGGCATCAGGACCAGACCCCAGAGCTCTACTGTGTCCCTGTCACAGCAGGGGACAACATGATGCTTAGTCAGCCGGGAGGACCTCCTGGCAAGCAGACCATGATGATGTCTACATCTGAAGCCAGAGACCCCAGCCTGAGGCAGCATCAGGAGACTCAAAGGGCAGTACGTGGGCCCTCAACACTCTCCAATACCCCATCCTCCACTTTCCCATCACCAGGACATGTGTCATCTCATGTGTCATCTTGGGGAAGAAAGGGAGATAAATTAAAAATCCAAAAGAGATAATTTCATCTTGGAAGAGACTATGTTACCTGCGAAACATTGTCTCTTTATATTGTTGGATAAGTTTGAATTGACCAGATTTGACTAAATGTAGTCTTCACCTCTTACCCAGAGAGTAGAATTTTGGAGGGATACTAGATCAATTGCAGGAAAGTAAAAAGGCTTTTCTTTGTACTAAGTGTAGGGCGCAAATTCCAACATTCCAGAATGACTAACAAATAATCCCCAAGGCCATTGCTGGTGGCTTATCGTCACCTGTTCCTCTCTTCCGGTGGAGCTTCTTCCAACTATTTCCAAAATAGCCAGAGATCTGTGGGCCTGCCACTCCTCTGCACTGTGATCTCTCTCATTCAGCGGGCAGTCACCTCCAGAACTGACCAGTTTAACTGGAGGCTGGCTGAGGTGCCCAAGCAGGAGGTGCCTGCGCCCGCTGCGTTAGGAACTACCCGTTTAGATGTTGCACTGAGGGGAGAGGGTGTCCAGTAGCAACAGGGGTGGGTGAGCAGTTCGGGGCTCAGGGCAGTGGCTATTTTCCTACCAGAGTGGGAAAATGTCACTATTTTGACAATCGGCATAGCCAGACTGGTATGCACTAACGGAATCCAAGGAAGTTCCTACCTTTTCTCTCCCACTTCCAGTCAGAGCCTCAGACTCTGGAAGCCTCTTACTCCCCTCATTCCACCTGCCAGAGTTCCTTCCTTAACACAGTCTCAGCCCCACCCTCATAGCAGGAGCTGGTGTGGGGAGGAAGGGGAGTAAGAACCTCAAGTGAGGGTCTTGGGAACTTGTCCAGGGCTGAGTTAGGAGAAAATGTCGTTAATGAACCCCACTGATACCCTGATCACATTTTCCAGAGAAACAGAATATAAATGGTGGCTCTGTATTGGAATGGGTACTGCTGTTACACTGTTAGATTGATGTTTATGGGCTGGCACGAACCTAATTACTCTTTATGATGTTGCTTGTATGAAAACAATACATTTATAAGTTTCTGTCAAGCAATGTATAAGCAAGTCTTTCAGATACAAGCTCTTCTAATTTGAGACTACCAGAGTGATTTTTAAAAAACTATATGCATTAGGGCTGGGTGTGGTGGCTCACGCCTGTAATCCCAGCACTTTGGGAGGCTGAGGTGGGCGGATCACGAGGTCAGGAAATCAAGACCATCCTGGCTAACATGGTGAAACCCCATCTCTACTAAAAATACCAAAAAAAAAAAAAAAAAATTAGCCGGGCGTGGTGGCATGCTCCTGTAGTCCTAGCTACTTGGGAGGCTGAGGCAGGAGAATGGCATGAACCCGGGAGGTGGAGCTGGCAGTGAGCTGAGATCGCGCCACTGCATTCCAGCCTGGGCGACAGAGTAAGACTCTGTCTCGGAAAACAAACAAACACACAAACAAAAACTATATGCATTAATATTATAAATGCCAAGAAATTTATGAGAGACTTCAAAATCCTTATACAACACAAGAAAAACAGTTTAGCAAAAATTAGGGAAAGGGGAAAATAATGTTAAGAAAAATAAGATGAAGCCATAGATAATTTATGGTTTTAAAATGCATGTCTAGGCTGGGCATGGTGGCTCATGCCTATAATCCCAGCATGTTGGGAGGCCAAGGTGGGTGGATTACTAGAGTCCAGGAGTTCAAGACCAGCCTAGGCAACATGGCAAAAGTGTGTCTCTACAAAAAAATACAGAAAAAATATTAGCCAGGCCTGGTGGCGCATGCCTGTCATCCCAGCTACTCAGGAGGCTGAAGCAGGAGAATCGCTTGAATCTGGAAGGTGGAGGTTGTAGTGAGCTGAGATCACACAGCTGCACTTCAGCCTGGGAGTCAGAGCGA
>NW_012116143.1:1666992-1696041 GCF_000951035.1 Colobus angolensis palliatus | reverse complement strand
AACTTGTCTCAAAAATAAATAAATAAATAAAAATACAATAAAATGCATGCCTAAAGGCAGGTCCTGAGCTTCCTACTAACCAACACAAAGAATGCAACACACTAGTTACATGATTCCTGAGGTTTTATTTTGGCCTTATTTTTCAGAAAAACAACAACAACAACGACAACAAAACAATTGTCCCTAGTACTACCGGCTGAGAAAAATCTCTCCCATGGATCCTCAACAGAGGACTCCATGCAATACAGTTACCTAACATAATGGCTGAGGTTTAGTGAGAACTATTCAAACATTTTGTCTACCTTGTTGCCTTCCCTTTCCCAAGAAGGGCTCTTCTGAGATGAGGAAACTAAGGCTCAGAGAAGTTCAGTAACTTGGCCAGGCCATACAGCTAATGAGTGGTGGTGCTGAGGCTTATTGAGTCTGTTGGTCATCTAAGTCCCTGCTGTTGACCACTGCTTTATGAACAATAACCCTGGAATAAATACAATCAGTTCTATGTGCTATTTTAATGAGTTCAACAGCCAATGATAAAAATGTGTGTCAACAAAGGAGCAGGTTACCTTCAGACTGGAAGCCTAAAGCATTACTTGTAACACAACTTAAATTTCTTATATTCAATTCTTATTTTGTACTTCCCACTAGTAAATTACTAGGAATCAAAAAATATGGATGTTCTTTTTCAAGCCAAAAATGTTTCTCTAGCAAATATAACAGGTCACATTTTCAAAATTCTGTGTTTTCCCTCTCGTATACATCACAGCTCTCACACGGACAGTGAAGGGTTTTCTCACTGCCTGTGAGAATTAAAGTACAGTTTTCCATTATAGAAGCTTCTTTTTAAAATAGACTGCCATCTTTCGTCAAATATTTCAGCTCTGTGGAAAATAACTTAGGTTTTTTCCTACTTGCAAAAGAAATGTTTCCACTTGAAACCTGCTGGAAATATGGAATAGGCTATATTGTTCCATCAAAGAAAAGCTTATTACTTCTTGGCATAGTATTTTTCTTTTGTGTCAAGTTGAACGGCGGTATTAAGTGAATGCCCACAAAGCATCTTAAAGGCTAAGGAAGGATTACACTAAAGGCTAAGCCCTGAGACAGGTTTATGTACCTTGCAGGGCACTTTCCTTAGGCTTAACATCTTTTAGCCTATCTGTAGAGGATATCAGAGGGCAAAGTTTCTGTCATGAAATAGGACTAATCAACTTAGTTGAATTTGTATTTAAAGCAAGGTTAAACTGAATTAAGACTGTTTTTGAGAGTTGTCAGATGTACTTTTCAACCTGCAGCCAGAGAAGCTTCTGAAGTTGGAGGCCAGAAAGTCTTTGTATGGTTCTTCCATCTGTAATATCAAAGACAAGAAGTCTTCGTAGAGGATGTAAGTATATAACTCCACGCATTGATTAATCTAATTGAGGCTAGTTACTCTGAGTAAAATGTACACATATAAAATAAAAGGACATCTTTATCTTAAAGGAAATGCTTAGGTTTATGTGTACACTTCATTAGCTCTATTACTAACAATATGTGAGCTAATAAATTCCTACTTAACTGAAGATACTAACGAGTACAGATGATATACCACTGCTGCCAAATAAACACTGCCTGGTCTTAGTTTTTGGAGTTTTTCAAGTGAAAGTAAAATGAAGTGTATTTAAGATAAAGTCAGTTCAAAGTTGTATGTAAATTTACTGTTGTTTTATTATCTTCAAATAGATTTAAGTACCTACCTCTATGTGTTACTGCTATATATTTACTATACATTATTATTTCAATGGCCCCCTATTGCTGCAGATATCTATATTCCAAAAATTGTCATGATGTATGAAGCAGGAAATGTCAGAGTAGAAAATTTCAGAAAACCATTGAGGAACAATCAATGATAATCATGAAACAAAATCTATATTGATATTCCTTAGTTCATTCTTTAAGACTACCTAAAATACCTACTATTCAGTTCTGTTATATGAGTACGGCTAGAATTTCACTGTAGCCTCTACAGATTTCTATATAATGGACTTTGCTTCACAATCTTTTGAAGAGAGCGAACATAATTTATACAAACTGTAGTTGCACATAAATTATGTTTAGTCCAGTAGAAATTACATAATTTCGACTTATTTAATGATGACAAAGGTTTACCTTTTTCGTTACGATATTTGTAATTGTGCCTAGAAGCTGACATTTCAAGAAGGTATGGATAGATCTAATGAAAATGAGCTTCCAGAGTAAAAAGAAATAAGAAGTGAGAGCAGCCAGCACATAACCCACTGTCTTCAGTGCTTTCCAGGGTATGTGCTGTGGTGAAATGCAGATAGAAAAGTACTAAAGCTTATGCCTTTAGGAAAAGTGAAATACATTTTAGTGGCACTGCCAAATGCTTCAGTATGAACTGTCTTTCTAAAGTTCTCCTCTGTCCTTGGCAGAGATGGGTAGGGGAGCAACATATGGAGAGACCCAGGAGAAGGCCTATTTGGGTTGTGCTCAGAGCAGAGTTGGAGGAGATGGGCTACAAAGACCTCTGCAAAACATAAGTAGGAGGAATTACTTTGGAGTTGTTGGGGTACTGCCTAAGAGAAGGCCGAGAAAACTCAGAAGAAGCCAGGCCTGAATTGTAAAAATTGCTCTCATTTTAATTCGAGAATTTACATGTGTTTGTCTTACATTTATTTATCCCAGAACTGTGGAAACGTTTAATTCTACTGATCTATATTTCGCACACAAAAACTTACCAGATATAGCGGTTACTGAAAAGTTATTTCATTTTAGTGTATGTCACCAGAAAGCATGCATCATATATACCATAAATATTCTACATACAATTGCTCAAATCCAGGATTTTCTAAACTCAAATTGCACTGATTTTAATGAGTGATCACAGTATAGCCAATAACAGACGAATGTAATAAAATTGGCACCTGGCTCCTGGGCACTGGGAAATCATTCTGTGAATATCTGCTGATTTGGCAAGGGCTTTAGTTCATGAAGTTCATGTCTTACTACTACTGCCCTAATCAGTTGAGACAGAATTAGCACTAGGTAAATCGTCTATGTGCTGCCTGGAGGGGTTTGTTGAGGGTAAGAGTCTGAAGACAGAGATTAAGGAGTCCTCATCCTCCTAATGTGCTGGGCATCCAGGATTAGAGCTCTGGGTCAGAGAAATCCAGCCTGAATGCAGACCTAAGCACCACTGCACTCCCTCACTTTGGGATTACCAGACATGCTCTGCACTGAAAATTTATATTCCAGTCTGCACTTTTACTGGAGCATTTCATCTGCTACTGCAAAGTGACCTTAGTTTACAATTTTTCCACGTGTGTCTAAAATAGAAAGGGATGCCCTGAAAATATGAAAGTTCACATTTAAAGACTCATGCTTGATCATATGACTCAGTACCCTCAAAACAATGGTTTTAAGGCAACACAAATTTGGAGTTTCAAGTATCTACCTGACTGATGAAGTGAAAGATCAGATCAACCTTAGAACGTTGCCTTAAAAGTATTCTGATTTTATTTGCTACAAAATTATATTTTGGGCAGTGCAACTATTCTGTATGATACTATAATGGTGGATAAATGCCATTCTACATTTGTCAGAACCATAGAATGTCCAACACCAAGAGTGAATCCACACGTAAACTATGATTTTTGGATGGCAATTATGCGTCAGTGTAGCTTAACGGATTGTAACAAATGTACACTCTGATGCAGGATGTTGATAGTGGGGAAGCTGTGCATGTGTATGTTGGAGGAGGATATGAAAACTCTCTGTACTGTCCACTCTATTTTGCTGTGAACCTAAAACTTCTCTGAAAAATGAAAGTTAAAACTATGTAATTTGAGGTATGCGCATGATAACAGACACAAAAGAAACTAGGCCATCCTTTAAGGAAAATTCGGGCATCCATCGATATGATAGTGATAAGTAAATAAGTACTAGTTCATAAGTACAAGGATTAAAAGAAACTAGGGAAGCCAAGTGGAGGCCAAAACTGTAACACACAGGATCTGTTGATGCCAATGACTCATCGTCTTGCCCAGGGACTTCCATGGCATGTGGACATTTCTGCAGGCACTCGGAATAGCTTGTGTTTTAGATTAAAATTTGGTGGAGTGATTAAAAAACAATGAACCACCCCTGTGGCATTGTAAAAAGAAAGCAAGCCAGACCCAAGAACCATAGAATCAAGAACAGATATGGTACCAAGGATAGCTTTGATGGTACATTAGATAACACTGGTCCTTTCCCATTGGCCAAATAACACTGAGTTCTCCCACTTATTTCACGAAACTTGTGACTAATGGTAAAAAAAAAAAAAAAAAAAAAAATCCTGCTGTTTTGTTGCAGACAATGGACCCTACAGAGCCTCATATAGATATGTCTAAGCCTGGCAAAGCTGGTATTTCAGAAGAAAGGCATTTGTGCCAATTAACTAGTGGAATGACATTAGAAGGCTGCCACATTGCCTCAATAGCACTAGTCACTGTTGCTGCCCTACCTTACATCTTCTTGGCCTCCTTCTGAGTTCACCTGCAACCATGGAAATCATTTCCCATCTGAAGCACCTGCATCTCCCTGTTTCTCAGTCTGAAGGTTTTGTCCTGCACCACAGGAGCTTGTTGTGTCTAGCTCAAGCATAACTCATATGCAAAGGAGAACTGTGCCCTAAACCAGTGGCCAACAGAAGTTGGTGGGCCAACTCTTTGTCCTTCATAGGGACAATTCTGAGATGTGTACCATAGGTCTCTTAGAGGGCTCCCAGCAGGGTTGAGCACCAGTTGCCCACAGTGAAAACCCACACATTAATTCACTCACCCTTTATTGACTTTTCCCTTCCTGGTCTTGCTTTTCTACTCCCTCACACGGGCTTCCTGGGATTACCTCCCAAATGAACTACTGTACTTAAGTTATTGTCTTAGGGCCTCCTTTGGGGATCCCAAAGTCAGACAATCTCATCTCCTTTTGGTGATTCATCTCCACGGCTTTTCCCAAAGGTAACATGTATGAGGAAGAGAGGTGGTGAACCTCTAAGCAATTCTTGCTCCTCTCTTTCTTCCTTTTTCCTTCTTCTTCTTCCTGACCTGTCTCAGACATCACATAGGATACAAGCTGAGCCATATATTTATGTAATTTTTTTTTTTTTTTTTTGAGACAGAGTCTCCCTCTGTCGCCTAGGCTGGGGTGCAGTGATGCAATCTTGGCTCACCACAACCTCTGCCTCCTGAGTTCAAGTAATTCTCCTGCCTCAGCCTCCCAAATAGCTGGGACTGCAGGCGCCACCCCTGGCTAATTTTTGTATTTTTAGTAGAGACGGGGGTTTTACCATGTTAGCCAGGCTGGTCTCGAACTCCTGATCTCAGATGATCCACGCACCTCGGCCTCCCAAAGTGCTAGGATTGCAGGCGTAAGCCACTGCACCCAGCCTGAGCCCTATATTTTTTTAAATAGCCTTATTGAGGAAAATTTGATATAAAAGAACTGCACATATTTAATGTGTACAATTTGATGAGTTTTGTCATATGCATAATCCATGAAGCCATCACTTAATCAAGGTAACAGACATAGCCACCACTTCCTAAAGTTTTCTTGTGTCCCTTTGTTTTTGTTTGTTTGATTTTGTGGTTAAGAACACTCAACATGAAATTTACCCCCTTAACAAATTTTGACATGCACAATGGATGAACCTGAAGGACATTATGCTAAGTGAAAAAGCCAGTCACAGCAGGACAATACTGCATAATTCCTCTTCTCTGAGGTGTCTAAAATAGTACAACTCATAGAAGCAGAAAATATTATAGTGGTTGCCAGAGGCTAGGGGGTGATGGAAATGAAGAATTGTTGTCCAATGGGTAAAGTTTCTTTTATTCTAGACAAGTAAGTTCTAGATAACTGCTGTACAAAATAGAGCCTATAGGCCAGGCGTGGTGGCTCACACCTCTAATCCCAGCGCTATGGGAGGCTGAGGTGGGTGGATCACTTGAGGTCAGGAGTTTGAGACCAGCCTGGCCAACATGGTGAAACCCCGTTTCTACTAAAAATACAAAAATTTAGCTGAGTGTGGTGGTATACACCTGTAATCTAAGCTACTGGGGAGGCTAAGGCAGGAGAATTGCTTGAACCCGGGAGGCAGAGGTTGCAGTGAGACAGGATCATGCGATTGCACTGCAGCCTGGGCGAAAGAGCGAGACTTTGTCTCAAAAAACAAAGCAGAATACAAAATACAGCCTGTAACATCAAAAATTCTATCTCACTCAAATTTCTGCTAGAGACCATCAATTCATGACACAAATCAAAATTCAACAATTTTTCAAAATGCAACACCAAGAGATGTCCCCCGTTGTTCTGTTGTAAATGGTCTAGAGGGAAGAAGGTGGCTGTGCACCGAATCCCATGGGGAGTACCTAAGATTTCAAGTCGCGGGCCAGGGTCCTCGCCAGAGTTGTGAGCCCGGCCCACCTCTGACCCAGCCTGTGTTCTCTGCTGGCATCCTCCATGGCTTACAGGCACCTAGCAGAGATTTTTTATTCTAATCCTGATTGTGCCATGGTAACTAAACTCTCTGAGACCACTATCAGAGAGGAAAGTATACTGACCTCATAGAAATACAGTGAAAATAAATGGAGATAAAGAACTTTAATATGTATGTATGAATGGCAAAAGCCGATGTTAGGTGGTCCCTGGACTTGGATTTCCAATTTGATCAGTGGGGTTAGGTCTGAATAAGAAGCTAATAAAGTGATTGTATATTTAAATATCATTATATTTTTAGTATTTGAACCATGTGAATGAATTAACCTCTATTTTAAAAATTAAATCAAACACACAATTAAGTCAAATACACACAAGGAAAGAAAGGTCACTACTTTGAAAAGCAGAACATTTTCTTCCTAATATCTTTTTCTTCAAACATAGTTGCAGGTATCTCAGATTTTTAAAAAACGATAAGAAAACCCAATTATTGGCCGGGCGCGGTGGCTCACTCCGGTAATCCCAGCACTTTGGGAGGTGGAGGCGGACAGATCACGAGGTCAGGAGATGGACCATCCTGGCTAACACGGTGAAACTCCATCTCTACTAAAAATACAAAAAAATGAGCCAGGCATGGTGGCGGGCGCCTGTAGTCTCAGCTACTCAGGAGACTGAGGCAGGAGAATGGCCTGAACCTGGGAGACGGAGCTTGCAGTGAGCGGAGATCTCGCCACTGCACTCCAGCCTGGACGACAGAGCAAGACTCCGCCTCAAACAACAACAACAACAAACCTTTATTTATTTTTCATTTTTAATTTTCATAGGTTCATAGGTGTATATATTTATGGGGACACATGAGATATTTTAATATGGGAATACAGTACATAATAACCACATCAAGGTAAATGGTGTATCCATCACCTCAAGTATTTATCATTTCTTTGTGTTACAAACAATCCAATTATACTTAGTTATTTTTATTTTATTTTTCTTTGTTTATTTATTTTTGAGATGGAGTCTTGCTCTGTCACTCAGGCTGGAGTGCAGTGATGTGATCTTAGCTCACTGCAACCTCCATTTCCCAGATTCAAGCAATTCTCCTGCCTCCGCCTCCTGAGTAGCTGGGATTACAGGCACCTGCCACCATGCCCAGCTAATTTTTGTATTTTTAATAGAGACAGGGTCTCACCATGTTGGCCAGGCTGGTCTTGAACTCTTGACCTCAAAAGATCCACCCACCTCAGCCTCCCAAAATGCTGGGATTACCAAACCCAGCCCTATAGTATTTTTGAATGTACAATACATTATTGTTTACTCTAGTCATCCTCTTGTGCTATCAAGTGCTAGATCTTATTCATTCTATCTAACTATATTTTTGTACCCATTAACCATCCTCCCTTCCTCCTCCCACCCCACTACCTTTCCCAGGTAATCATTGTTCTACTGTCTGTCTCAGAGCTCTCAGATTTTTTAAAAAGTGGGAGTTGAGAATGAAGGAGAAGCTTAAATGACCTGTTTAACTAGTACTTGTTTTTATATTTAAAATCATTCAAAGGATATTAAAGAACAAGAAATGTCAGGAAAAATGTCATTCCTTTAAAAGTAGTCCTTTTTTCTAATCACTAGTTTCTGATGGTAAAGCATATAAATATTTGTATTTATGTAAATTTGGCTATAATTTGGTCACTCGTTCTAATTAAATACAGTCCCATGCACTCTGTATCCATTCTAATTAGATATATTTTTAGACATTAAAAATATTCTCCTCCCTCCTTTTCTAGTGTTAAATCTTATCAACTAAATAGGAATATTTTTCCAAAGATTGAACATCGGGAGAATTTATGCATTTGTACCTCTGAAAATGTAAGAATCAAAGTAAGTTTGTACGTCTGGAAAAGTAAGAGTCAAAGTAAGAAAGGAAGTTGGGGCCAGGCACAGTGGCTCACACCTGTAATCCCAGCACTTTGGGAGGCTGAGGCGGGTGGATCACCTGCAGTCAGGCGTTCAAGGCCAGCCTGGCCAACATAGTGAAACCCCATCTCTACTAAAAATACAAAATTAGCTGGACATGGTGGCACACGCCTGTAATCCCAGCTACTCCAGAGGCTGAGGAAGTAGAATCGCTTGAACCCCAGAGGCAGAGGTTGCAGTGAGACAAGATTGCACCATTGCACTCCAGCCTGGGCAAAAATTGAAACTCCATCTCAAAAAAAAAAAGAAAAGACATTGGTATTTCTGGAATCTTGCAAGGCTGGTTTAATTTTATTATCGCTTGCAGTTTGGTATGGTATTACCTGTGAACCCTGCAACAAATTCCAAGGGCATACTGATAAAACACTGAGTTCTACAATTATATGTGGGGTTTTTGTGTAACTAAAAGCTTGGTGTAGCTAGTCTTCCCAAGTGATGTGAAAATACAAAAGGCTTTTATTGTGTTCAAGAAGAATTCAAATAGTTCACAAAAAGTAGAGTTATTTGTTGAAGTGTCTGTCTGGTTCTTTTTAGAACTCCACCAGTGGCGAGAGATATTGATGACAAACTTGGTGATGGCTGTGAACCCTTTATTGACACCAACAGGGCAGCAGACGATCCCACTGATTCCCTCACCATTTGGGCCTCCAACTGTGGACAGGTATTTCTCTTCAATATCATAGTTTGATCAAAGAACAACCCGGACAATCATTAAGTTTTGGAATGATGTTAAATCCAGTGTTGTTTTATTGCCTGATGTTATTTGAGTGAACTGTGGTACAGTAATTCAAGTCAAGACACCCTGCTGGCCTCACCTTCAGGACATCTGCTGTCATTTCTCCTCTGAGGCCCGCTTGACCTACTCACTCAGCAAATAACTAATGAGCACTCACTATGTGACAGGCATTGTGCAAACACTGGAGTATTAGTCTTCTAGGGCTGCCATAATAAAATACTGCAGACGGCCGGGCACAGTGGCTCACGCCTGTAATCGCAGCACTTTGGGAGGTCGAGGTGGGCAGATTAGATATCAGGAGTTCGAGACCAGCCTGGCCAATGTGGAGAAATCCCATCTCTAGTAAAAATACAAAAAATTAGCCAGACATGGTTACGCAGGCCTGTAATTCCAGCTACTCAGGAGGCTGAGGCAGGAGAATCGCTTGAACCCAGGAGGTGGAGGTTGTGGTGAGCTGATACATGCCATTGCACTCCAGCCTGGGCAACAAAAGTAAAACTCCATCTCAAAATAAGTAAATACATAAATACATACATAAATAAAAATAATAAAATACTACAGACTGGATGGTCTAAACAACCGAAATTTATTTCTTGGTTCTGGAACTGGGAGTCCAAGATCAAGGTGCTGCAGGGTTGGTGTCTGGTGAGGTCTCTCTTTCTGGCTTACAGGCAGACACCTGCTCACTGTATCCTCACACAGCACTTCCTAGTGTGCATTTGCAGAAAGGGATCCCTGGTATCTCTTGTTCTTAAAAGGACACTAGTACTATCAGATTAGGGCCCCACCTTTACAGTATCATTTAATCAAAATTGCCTCCTTGAAGGCCCTATTCCAAGTACAGTCACATTAGTGGTTAAGGCTTCAACATGCTAATTTTTTGGAGGGGAGGGGAAACAAGTCCATAATAACTGGGTACCCTGGATTTCCTGTGAAGAAACAATTCTTTCTTTTCAATAAAAAGTAAATTATAAGTATTTGGGTTGCACACTCTGGAAATAACCTAACTTCTCCCCCCTCCTTTTTTTTTTTAAGAATATTTTGACATTCAGGAGAGAAAGCAGAACTCATCATTTATTCTTGTTTATGGAACGTGAACAATAAAGTGGAATTTCTAGAGACCACTGAAGTTTAGAAAAATAAGTTGTCCACCCAGGTACTCAAACATTGATCCCAGATGGCAAACCCAACCAAAAGTATGTCCATCAAATGAGAAAAGAATTTGGGGTCAGAGTAGATCGTTGGTCATGAAAAATCAGAGAGCAGTGTTGACTTACTTAAATCTTTTTTTCCAGACATCTCTAAAACTTTCCTTTCCTGCTTTCTCGTTTTGTTGTCAGCTGGGTCAATCCTGCATTAGTAGAGTACTTCCTGATCTTTCCACCATATTTCTCCATAAACTCATAAAGACTCCAGGACTCTTGTGTTTCATTTTCGGAAGAGATGATAGAATCCCATACGGCAATAGAAAAATCTCATTGTCTCAGCCATGGAAATTGTGTACTCTGACCTCATTTTACCTATTTTATTTTATATCCTTTTGTTCTCAGAGATGTATTGCCTTCCACTGTAGCTCCAACTGACCCAAGACAGTTTTGCGTTCCTTCCCAATTTGGATCCTCTGTTCTACCAAACACAAATATGCCAAATGTGTTGTCCAGTTGGATCTACCCAGGTATGAGCAACAGAAGTTTGGCTCTCATCTGTGGAGTCATTTTGAACTAGATGGATGCATTAAGTTTGCCATCATTTTACTGCTAAATTTTGGAGGCAGGACTGTGTGGTGGTTGTGTCTGTAGTCTCTGTCGTCACCACCGAGGTTCAGATCATGGTACTACCACTGTGTGACCAAGTGTAAGCTGCTTAACTCCTCTAAGTGTCAATTTATTCATGAATAACATGAAGAACTGCAGTATTACTATTTGTCTTATCTTACACATGAGGAACTGATAAAGTTATGAGGAGATTAGATCTGAGAATTAATGGGGCTTAAGGCAGTTTACATAGGCCTGACGGTCATAGTGAGAATTTGGTTTTTATTCTGAGTGAAAACGGAAGCCATCAAGGGGTTTGAGCAGAAGAGCAACAGGGTCTGACTGAAATGTTACCAGAATAATTCTGGCTTCTGAGATGGGGACAAACCTGATGGGATCAGAGTTCTGGGAATAAACTGATGGGAATTAGCAGGCTATTAGAACAGCTAAAAGATTATGACAGCTTGGTCATGGATGGTGGCAGTGGGAATAATAAGAAGTGGTTAAGTTCTGTAATTATTTTGATTGTAGAAACAACAGGATTTTCTCACAGTGTGTATGTGGAAGGTGGAAGAAAGAGATACTAAGAATGACATCAAAAATTTTGGTGTGAGTAGTTGGAAAGATGGAATTGCTACTCATTGAGTTGAGGAAGACTGTGGAAAGAACAGAGTTCTTGCGGAGAGAGAGATCAGAGGCTCAGCCTGCTCATATTACATCTGAGATGTCTAATAGACACTCAAGCGGAGAGGTCAGGAAGTCAGCTGAAGTGCAGGGAGAACTTCTGAGGACAACTTGGGGATATAATTTTGGAAGTAATCAGCATATATGAGGCTAGATAAGATCACCTACGGAGAGAGTGTAGATATAAGAGTCAAAAGGAGCATCTCTGGACCCACTAACAGAGTCCAGAGATGAGGAAGAGCAAGCATGGGAGAAGTAAAACAAGCGAGGGGAACCAGTGAGGTAGCAGGAAAGCCAGGAAAGCATGGTGGCCTGGAGGCCACAGGAAGGAAGTGTGGAATGTTTACATCAAGCTAATTACTATATGCCTTATCTCACATATTTATCACCTTTTGTTGTTGTTGTTGTTGTTTGTTTACGATGGAGTTTTGCTCTTGTTGCCCAGGCTGAAGTGCAATGGCACAATTTTGGCTCACTGCAACCTCCGCCTCCCCGGTTCAAGCGATTCTCCTGCCTCAGCCTCCCAAGTAGCTGGGATTACAGGCATGTGCCACCACGCCCAGCTAATTTTTGTATTATTAATAGAGACAGGGTTTCACCCTGTTGGCCATGCTGGTCTAGAACTCCTGACCTCAAGTGATCCACCTGCCTTGAACTCCCAAAGCCCTGGGGTTACAGGTTACAGTCACCAAGCCTGGCCATATTTAACACTTTTTGTGGTCAGAAGATTTACAATCATTTTATATTGGACTATTTTAAGGAGAGAGTGAGCAACTGTGTCAAGTGTGCCATTTGCAGAGCAAGTAAGATGAAAACTGAGAATATATCATTAGATTTAGTGCTATGTGGAGGTCATCAGAGATTTTGATATGAGCAATTTCAGTAGAGTCGTGTTGGTGAAAACATGACTTGTGAGGGCTCAGGAGAGACTAGGAGGTGAGAATTTCCTCACAATGTTGAAGCTCAACTTGGTGTATCTTCTCTCCCTGCAAAACTATATTCATAAGCTTATGCTTATCCCTGCTCCACAATTCCAGCACCTCTTAATAGATGGGAGCAATGTGAAGGGAAAGCCTGACACAAAAAGAAATAGGATTCATGCCTGGATCAGTGAAGAGACTGGCCTGCCTGGATTTGAGCTTGTTTCTACCACAGGTCACGAATCCATTTAACTGCAATGAGAGCAAGCATCCAAGCAAGGGCCAGATCTGGAACTGGGCCCACCCAGTGAATTGGTTCAAGGACCAAAGGAGACAGTCCAACAGCAGATCCTGGATGGAAGCCACTTGGCAGCAATCACCCAGTAATCTGTGGCCCATGATTACAGACAGCAGGCCAATAGTCTAGTAAAACAGCTGCACTACAAGCCAAGCGTGGTGGCTCATGCCTATAATCCTAGCACTTTGGGAGGCCAAGTTGGGCAGATCACGAGGTCAGAAGTTTGAGACCAGCCTGGTCAACATGGTGAAACCCCGTCTGCACTAAAAATACAAAAATTAGCCGGGTGTGGTGTCACATGCCTGTAATCCCAGTTACTTGGGAGACCGAGTCAGGAGAATCACTTGTACCCGCGAGGGGGAGGTTGCAGTGAGCCAAGGCCATGCCATTGCACTCTAGCCTGGACTTAGGTCAGGTCTCCCACCTCAAGGCTGAAGTGTAAGAGAAAGCAAGGGCAAGATAAGGCCTCAGTCCTACAAAAACCGAGCTACTAAGTAAGTTAGCAAAATAGAAACTAAGACAGGGATCTATTTACAAAACAGGGATGTTAGGTAGCAGTAATTATGCAACTGAACTAACATTAAGTTTGATGTTGCCTATTTGGGAAAGAGAAAGTATAGGAGGAGGTTTCTTGAGAACAGACCTCAGAGGGTTCTAAAATCCAGGCAGTTAATATTGTGCTGTCTAGACTGGACTTCTTGCACAGACTTTCTCTGTGTCCATGGGCAGTATGCCACGAATTGCTAGCTTCATGCATGGCAGCTGTCTAAAAGAGAGTATCTCGAAGCCATTGAACTACAAAAAAACTAGAGCTTTATGGTTCGAAGGATTCCTGGTGATCATCTAACTCCTAGATTTTACAGATAACAAAGAACCTCATTTTTAAAAAAGATCTAGTATGATTTCTTTCAAGATAAATTATTAGTAGAAATTTAATGAGCTCTACTGGCTTGGTGGAAAGTGAGTATAAAAACTTGTTTCTGACTGGGTGCGGTGGCTCACACCTGTAATCCCAGCACTTTGGGAGGCCGAGATGGGCAGATCATGAGGTCAGGAGATCGAGACCAGCCTGGCCAACATAGTGAAACTCCGTTTCTACTAAAAATACAAAAATTAGCTGGGTGTGGTGGCACATGCCTGTAATCCCAGCTACTTGGGAGGCTGAGGCAGGAGAATCACTTGAACCTAGAAGGTGGAGGTTTTAGTGAGCTGAGATCGTACCACTGCACTTCAGCCTGGATAAAAGAGCAAGACTCTGTCTCAAAAAAAAAAGAAAAAAAAAAGATTGTAAATCTTCTGACCACAAAAGGTGATAAATAGTTGAGGTGAGGCATATGGTAATTAGCTTTAATTAATCATTCCACAATGTATACATACATCAAAACATCACGTTGTACCCAAAAAATACATATACTTTTAAAAGACCAAAAAAGGCACAGATCACGAGATTCACAAATCACTTCATCTTTTTCCTATTAAAGTATGGCAGGAAAATACCACTAGTCATGAGACCAACAATTAAAGAACAAAAAAATTATCTGGTATTTATCGTGCTATCACCAATGTGACACTAAGATACCGAACAGCAGTGATCTGATACCATTTCCAAAACTGTGTGCAATTGCGGGTTTGTTTGTTTGTTTCAGATACTGTTTTACATTGTTATATTTTATTTTATTATTTTCAAATGCATGTTTTTAATTTATTTGTGGGGTGGGATGGTGGTTTTCTTTTTTAAGGTTGGGGCATTTTACCACCTGAATCCATAAAGGCAGCGGCCAGAAGGAATGAAATGATTCAAAGGCATCATACTGCCAGGTAATTTGGCAATGTTGTTTTATTTATTCTTTATTCATTCATTTGCTCATTTATTCACTTGTTATATTCATGTAACAAATGAATAGGTGAATATATATAACAAATAAATACACACACACAAATTACTTACATAAAGTATTTCAGGCAGATTACAAAAAGAAACATAGTCTGCTCTGCCTAAGGAATAGCCATTATCTATTCCTTTACCTTCCTAATAAACTTGCTTTCACTTAAAAAAAAAAGAGAGAAAGAAACGAATACAAACATGCATGCAGGTTGGTTAAGGATAAAAGCAAGATTAGAAATCATGGCCGGGCACAGTGACTCAGGCCTGTAATCCCAGAACTTTGGGAGGCCAAGGTGGGTGGATCATGAGGTCAGGAGTTCAAGACCAGCCTGGCCAAGACGGTGAAACACCATCTCTACTAAAAATACAAAAAAATTAGCCAGGCATGGTGGCAGGTGCCTGTAATCCCAGCTACTCAGGAGGCTGAGGCAGAGAATTGCTTGAACCTGGGAGGTGGAGGTAGCAGTAAACCGAGATTGTGCCACTGCGCTCTAGCCTGGGCAACAGAGCAAGACTCCGTCTCAAAAAAAAAAAAAAAAAGAAATCACACAGTGAAGCTAACAGTAGTATTAGTACACAGATTGCAATAGACTCTCAGTGTCCCATAATTAAAATGCCTACAACTCCTCTGAAATTCATATTGGCATTACTGTCTTAAATGACTTCAATCTTGCACAAAGATAGGAGCCAAGTTTGCCAACCTGACTTCAGATTATGCCATCAGAGCTCAGACAACCCCAATTCAGCCCAACAGTGGCCTTCAGCTGTAGTGCCCAGGAGAAAGAAAAGTATAACAATGAATAGGGTATGGCCCCAGGGTAAGAGAAAGCAGAGAGTCAACTTTCTCATCGCTGAATCCAAAGGGGTCCAGTTGAGGACCAAAAAGCAAAGTGAAGTAAGCAAAACCACTGAGCCTTTCCCTCCCCTCTTTCTCAGCCACTTGCATTTATTTGTTAATATTGAGACTTGCATTGTCTAATTGTCTTTCTTGAGTCTCACTAAGATTATTTTGCAGGGGTTGAAAACCTCTTCCCAGTACATTAGGTTTTTTGAGGATTAATCTCTGGCAAGGAACTAGCTGTGCTGCATAAGCTCCATCCCTGCTAAATTTGCCTCATCTGATTAGAGGTAACACTCTAAAGACTGGCCTTTGGACTTCCATTGTGAGACTCAGACAAAGCTTCCGATCTTACCCAAAACTCTCCTTCCCAGTGGCCTTGTGGGGGATTCATGTTTCCACCAAACAAACTTCAGATGAACAGTGTGAGGACTGTTTTAGGGAAGGGAAGGGGTCCTTAAAATTACATTTATAATGGTGCTCTTGGGCTGTATAAATATATTGTTCTGTGTTTAGGACAGAAATGGAAATGTATGCTATTTACCAGCAAAGGAGAATGGAAAAAATTAATCCCAAGGGACTAGCAGGCCTAGGGATACCCTTCCTCTATGGCTCCGGTGTCCCAGCTGCCCCCGTTCCCTACCATGGCAGGAGCATGCTCCCTGCCGGTGACCTGCATTTTCACAGAAGCACCCTCAGGAACCTTCAGGGAAACCCCACGCTAGTGGCAACCGCACCACACTTTGAGGAGAGCTGGGGACAGAGATGTCGTCGACTCAGGAAAAGTACAGGGAACCAAAAAGCTCCAGACAGTGATGCTGAGAGTTCCAAAATTCAAGCAGAGGAAAAAATCCTAGGTCAGACTCATGCAGTTCCCTATGAAGAGGATCATTATGCAAAAGATCCAGAAATTGAGGCATCCAGCAACCAGAAGTCACGTGAAGCGAATGAAACACCAACGACAGCTCTTGACAACACCTGTGGAGAGCCCGAGCCCACCCATAGGAAACCCTGGGGGTCTCACACCGTTACGCTGAAAGCAAAGACCTGGGACGATGGGAAAGAGGAGGCTTCAGAGCAGATCTTTGCAACCTGTGATGAAAAGAATGGCGTTTGCCCTCCAGTTCCTCGACCCTCTCTGCCAGGTGGGTGTCCAGGGGCCAATGGCAGATCCTCATTAACTACAGGTTGCCAAGTCCATAGGTTACTACATAATAATCTGTAACCATCCTGCCTCTCTTTATCTTTCTTTTTCTTAACCCTGCTTGGAATTACCTTTTCTTAGCATCATTTTATTCCATCAGTGCTAATAAGCCATATCAATGAAACTAGCCTCTGTTTATATTTTGCTATATAGAGAATTTTCAACAAAGGCTGGGAAGGTAAATATCTTGGGAAACATAATAAAATTTTAATTTAAGATTTTAATGTAATTTAGTGTTCATTTCTTCAACACAAAGCAGAGAGGCTTCTTGCTTCAAAGTGTGAATTCTACCTCCCCGGTATTTAAGTATAGGAAAAAAACAGGCAATTAAGCAGAAGTATTACCTTTCAGTGTCCAATACTGTTGATACTTTCAAATTTAAAAACACTAATGCACTTCATGCCAGAAACACACACTGAATAGTTTTCTAGAACTCTTTTAGATAAAAAGTATTTGAAGACACAGGGATTGTGAAGGGTATGTAATACAGCCACCACACCAACTGCTTCCCTACAAAGTGTTAATTTTCCATGTTGATGAAAATGTAGCTAAATTCTTGTCTCATCTTGAGACCATGATAATCACCTATCACAAAAACATAATAACATTAATCTGGAGAATAGAATCCGTGGGGCATTTCTGTTGGAATCTGAGAGAAGCTGGTGCAAACCCGGAACTATTTGAAGTATTACTTACAATAAATGCTATCAGTAAAGATCTTTTCAGGGAAAGAAAAGAAAGGAGGCAGCTGAAGCTTTTAGAAAACATCTCCTAGTAACTCTTAATATCTTGTAAGGAGTTTGCAAATTGAGACCACTCTGGGGTGATAGAACACAAAGAAATTAATGTAACTATACATAAACCTGTATGTATTTTATGCCACAATTTCTTTCCATTTTAAAGGAACACACGCACTGGTTACAACTGGGGGGAATCTTTCTTTGGATGAAGATATTCAGAAGTGGACCGTGGATGATGTGCACAGCTTCATTAGCAGCCTTCCAGGTTGTTCAGACTACGCTCAGGTGACTTAATGTTTAAGTATTTCCATACAAGCAAAACAGTTTGAAAATATCTTTCCTGCAGAATGAATTAGGTCAAACTTGCACTGTGCCTCCAGAAAGGATTCCTGCTAATCTCTCTTTTGTGTGCCAGTGTCTACCCTGGGACAGGTCTCAGATTGGTGGAACTTGGGTCATGCACCCACAGCCCAGCATCAGGGGAGACTGGGAAAGCCATCGTCTGTCTTTAGCTTCTTTCCTATCAAGACTCCTAAGAAGTAAGAATTCTCCCAAAATTAGAAGAAGGCTCAGAAGCTGAACATCCAAAAAGCAGGGGAAATAACGACTACATTTCCCACTTATCCATACAGCAAACATTTTTTGAGCACAGACTTTTGGGTGAGAAGTTTAGGTTACTCACTGTAAGTAACAGGAATATATACTTCATTCTAAAAAGAACAAGAAGGCAATATCTGAAAAGTAGGAAATTCATTATTTTAAATTCTTTATTTATTTTGGGACAATATATAAAAATGCATACAACATATTCAATCTGGTGTAAAATACCATTTTAAAAAACTATAATGAAGTATCAGGGCGGTTAGAAACAAAAGCAGCCTCACTAGTATTGAAAAATTTATGACAAAAGTCGTAGGTTGGTCAAATGTTGACGTTTATGTCAATGCTACATTTTCATGCGTATAGTTTACTTCTTTGAGTTATTTAATAATACAATTTGAAGCAATAAAATACCTACTAAATCTAGTATCATTATCTTTGGTTTGCATGTTAAAGGAAAAGCAAGCAAGAAAAGGACATTAAGGTTTAACTACATCATAATTAACTCATACTAGAGCTGATTGTTTTCCAGGTCTGTTTTGTGAAATGTTTGTCTACAGTGAGATGCTGTTAATCTTTTTCTTTTTATTATTATTTTTTAATTCCATTTATGGGACTTACAGAAAAGCTATATAAAGTAGTTACTAAGAGTATAGCTTCTGAAGCCAGAAAGTACAAATTCAAATCCTGGCTTTTCTATTTTCTGGCTGTGTGGCCTAGGACAAATTGCTGCTCTTCTCTGTGCCTCAGTTGTTTTATCTGTAAAATGAAGACAATCATAATAATACATTTTCAGAGGATTTTTGTGAGCATCAGAGTGCAAGGCACCTTGTAAGTACTCAATACACACAAATTTCTTCATTACACCCAAGAGAGGGCCAAGCTTCAAGTTACTTATGATCAGCAAGTTGTCTTCTTCAAGTCACCCATTTTTGTCTTTTGTGTAACCTGATAAAAAGTTTTTGGCCTACTCTCCCCTGTTCAGTGGTTATAACCTTATTTTTTTAAATTAGTCATTAGTCATGGATAAGCCACTTTTAAAATTTATCTATACCACTTCAAGTGCCATGTCAACCACAGGTTCAATTAAGTTGTTAAATTCTGATAACAACCAGAAGAGCAATCCCTTATTTAATAAGCATGTGATTGCTGAGATCTGGCACATTGAATTTGAATGCTGATTATTCTTAGTGATCCATAGTCAGAAAAGTGCAATTTATAATAATAGCTCTTGCAATAAATAATATTACATGCTTTTCATAGTTTAAAATCCCAAATGTCCCCTGTGGGTACATAGAAGTCACATAAACAAGAGGACTCCAAACTCGCTCTGCTGACTCATTATCTCTCACTGACAGGATGTCAGCACCTTCTTCCCCACCCCAAGAAGTGGTACCAATTATCCCTAGATATGTCTCAAATTTGTTTAGGATCAAGTTCTGCTTTAGTTTCACCATTAAAGTATACTCCCTCCAAGTGACCGCAGGTGGCATCAACTGAAAGATGTTACTGCTCTGCTGTGCCTGCCCCCCCACCCCCGCTGGCTATGCTCTGTGACGTTATTTTATACAGAAAAGGGGGGATGCCCTCTGGATGCAACAGCCCTGAAGCAGCACTGCCTGTACCCCACTCTCACAAGGACCCTTGTCTAAAATGTCCCATCAGGTGTTACTCATGGCCCCCCCACTTTTTTTTTTTGAGACGGAGTCTTGCTGTCGCCCAGACTGGAGTGCAATGGTGTGATCTCCGCTCAACGCAACCTCTGCCTCCTGGGTTCAAGCGATTCTCCCGCCTCAGCCTCCCAAGTACTGGGACTACAGACACACACCACCACCACGCCCGGCTGATTTTTTGTATTTTTAGTAGAGACAGGGTTTCATCATGTTGGCCAGGCTGGTCTCAAACTCCTGACCTCATGATCTGCCCATCCGGCCTCCCAAAGTGCTGGGATTACAGGTATGAGCCACCACGCCCAGTCCCATATCCCCTTTCTTTAAATGAATTGGACCAAGGTGCTGGGATTAGCTGCCGTTAAACCCACTGTCCCCCAGCTATCCTCTTACTCCCCACCTCTGCCTTAGATGCCTACTCAGCAAGCTCTCACCACTCATCTCCTGTAAGTAGAAAAAGAAATTCAGCAGAAAAAAAAATAACAACTAAAACTCAAAGCCCTGAGTGCAAATGAACTCTTTTAAATAGGTGTAGAGAGAGGATTGGTGGCTCAGCTGTTAAGGAACAATCAGGAGACCCTGCAACATATTTCGTTCCAAGTAAATGTCTAGTTCAGAGGACTCAGCAGATAAAATATCCTCTCTCTAAAAAGAACTGAAGTTACTGAAAATATATGCACATTTATATCATACACATGGCCCAAACTGCTCTGGTGAGAAAGAAAGGGGTACATCTGAGTGACAGGGACATGTCTGTGTCCTCACCCCAGGCCCTGAGTACATCCACCATGGCTGAGGGTTAGGTCCTCACATATTTCAGTCCCTGGCTGCCAACCTACCTCTGCTTGAAAATTTACCCACGTGGTTCCTCCTTTGGATGCTCACAAACTGTCAGGTGCATACCACCACACCCAGTTAATGTTTTTTAAAAGAGATGGGGGTCTACTATGTTGCCCAGGCTTGTCTCAAACTCCTGGGCTCAAGTGATCCTCCAGCCTTAGCCTCCCAAGTAACTGAAATTACAGGTTTGAGCCACTGCACTTGGCTCTTTAATTTACATTAGCCATTTTCTAGAATTTGCTTAATTCAAATAGGAAAAGAAATAATTACTTAATGCAGTTTGTGGGGGACAGCTGGTTCAGTGCTGAGAGAGGGGGCCAGGGAATGGTGGGGCCTGCAGTGGTGGCAGCAGTGGCTGGGGTGATCAGCGCAGCCTGGGGCTGCCCCTCCTTGGGGGCCATGCTGCTTTGCACTGCATGGGCAGCCACGAGCGAGCCTAGGGCCCAACAGGAACTGTGGAAGGTGCATCCACAAATGGACCAATGTGTATAATGATGGAATCTCCTTACTAACCATTACCACTGGCTCTCCTTGACAAGTGAGTCAGAGAGTGGGTCAGGGGAGAATAAAAGAGGTCAACATGAAGCTAAAGCAGCGAATCACGCTGTTAGCAATTCTTCTTGTCATCTTTATCTTCACCAAAGTTTTCCTGATTGACAACTTAGATACATCAGCTGCCAAGGGGCATTTCACCACTTGATCACCTGAGAACTTTTCACCGAATGAGGGCTGGCTTGCAGATGGAGCTGTCACCCAAGTTGGACCACACCTTGCAGTCTTCCCGGGAGATTGCAGCCCAGTGGGTGGATCCCCAGGAAGTGTACTGTGAAGAGACACCAGAGCTGGGGGCAATCATGCATGCCATGGCCACCAAGCAAATTATTAAAGCTGATGTGGGTTATAAAGGGACACAGTTGAAAGGCTTCCTGATCCTTGAAAGGGAACAGAAAGTTGTTTTCAAACCTAAGTAGTATAGCCAAGCCTATGTAGTGGAAGGGAGCCATATGCCGGTTATGATAGACACAGTGCGAAGGCAGCGGCCTTTCACTTGGACAGGATTGTGGTTGTCCCAGAACCCTGTTGATGGTGGGCAGATTTGTTCATCTTCAGACAGAGATGAAGCCTGTTCCCATGGAGCAGCTGTTGAGCCCCTTCCGAACTGTAGGAAACAATATTTGTTTTTATGGGAAGTGTTATTACTGCTGAGAAACAGAACCAGCTTGTGCTGATGGAGGCACAATGGAAAAATCTGTCACACTTTGGCTTCCAGATGTGTGCCCTCTCTAGAAACACCGACATCCGTGGGCCAGGACTTACCGAAAAGGCAAGCCGGATGGGAGTATGATGAGAGCCACTCTGAGGCTGTGAAGAAAACGTCCCTTTATGACTCTGGCCTGTGCCTCTTGGGCACCATTAACACAGCTGTCTTTAATTACCTGATCGACAATGCTGACTGCCATTACTATAAGAACTTTCAAGATAATGAGGGTGCTAGTATGCTCATCCTTCTTGATAACAACAAAAGCTTTGGGAACCCCTTGCTGGATGAAAGAAGCGTTCTTGCCTCTCTCTATCAGTGTGGCATCACTCAGGTTTCTACCTGGAACAGACGAAACTACCTAAAGAATGGTGTGCTAAAGTCTGCTTTAAAATCTGCCATGGCCCATGAGCCCCTCTCCCCAGTGCTCTCTGATCCTCGTCTGGACGCCATGGACCAGTGGCTCCTGAGTGTCCTGGCCACTGTGGAGCACTGCACTGACCAGTTTGGGATGGACGCTGTGCAGTGGAAGACACAATGCCTTTCTCCCACTTGTCATTCTCAACACAAAATAAGTGAAACTTCTTTTTACAAAGATAGAGAAGTAGCACAATCAATTCCAAATAGTGTGAGATGGATTGGAAATGGCCAGCAGCAAGTTCTGGTGACAGGGGACAGGGTGGCCTTAGATGTCTTTGGTGTTTTCTGTAGTAGAAACTAAAGCAAAGACCACAAGTTTCAGAGCATGGAGATGTTCCTGCTGAATCACCTTCTGAATTCCTCAGCAGTTGTCCATTCTAGCAATAGGCATCATAGTTGGTCAGTCTTAATTCCCAGGCCAAAGGACAATCAGAGGTGTGACATTTGCATAGATGAATACTGGGATTGGCTCTGGAGAGTACGTTTTGAGTTGGACGTTTCAGTCCTTTCTCCACACTGGTGCATTTTGTGGAAAAAAATTATATACATACAGTTTGTAAATGACTAAAATCTACTAGAACACAAGGTTCCCAGTACAGGAGCTTTCCAAGAAGATTCTACTTTTCAGTTGGTCCTGAGTCATGCCCTCTGAGGCTTGGAGCACAGTGGAAACAAGGCCGATGGGGTTCCTCTTCTTGTGGCACTCATAGTCCAGAAGAGGGCACCAGTGAGTGATCTCACATCCATACGAGTGCGTTGTGAAAGGCGGGTACAGAGCATGGGGGGATCACATCCAAGGGACTCATGGCCTCCTAAAGGAAGAGGCTCTAAAGTGAGACCTGAAAGTCAAGAGGAGAGGTGAGGCGGAAGGGAGGTAAAGGAAGAATTTCCAGGTGAGGGCCAGAAGCCAGAGAAAACTTTAATATGGTTGGGACTCTGAGAGTAGTTCTCAGTGCTACAGAGGGCCAGGGCCAAGGTGGGAGAGGTGAGGACAGCAAGACAAGACTGGAGAGGTAGACAGGGCCAGGTCACAGAGCCCTGAAGACCCAGTGAAGGATTGTGACTTTATCCCGGAGGTAGTTAGGTTTTAAGTAGGTAGCAGCATGATTAGCTTTATATTGCAGAAAGGTCACTCAGGTTGCTTTTATGAAAACAAGTTGAAGAGGACAAGACAGAGGGGAAGCCTCTTCCGCTGAGCAATAATGGAGCTGTATCCAGGGTGGGAGCAGTGGGGGCAGGCAGATAAGAACACAACCTGAGGAGGCAGGGCAAGATGGCCAAATCCACACACGCAAAACACCTTCATAAGAACGAAAAATCAGGTGAGCGATCACAGTACCTGTTTGTTGTTGTTGTTGTTGTTGTTTTGAGACGGAGTCTCGCTGTGTCGCCCAGGCTGGAGTGCAGTAGTGCAATCTCAGCTCACTGCAAGCTCCGCCTCCCGGGTTCACACCATTCTCCTGCCTCAGCCTCCCAAGTAGCTGGGACTACAAATGCCCGCCACCACACCCGACTAATTTTTGTACATTACTTAGTAGAGACTAGGTTTCACCATGTTGGCCAGGCTGGTCTCGAACTCCTGACTTCAAGTGATCCACCAACCTCGGACTCCCAAAGTGCTAGGATTACAGGCATGAGCCACTGCGCCCAGCCCACAGTACCTGGTTTTAACTTCACGTCACTGAAAGAGGCACTGAAGGGGGTAAGAAAGATAGTCTTGAATTGCCCACACCACCCCTCTGCTATCCCCCAGAAGTGGCCACGTGGTATGGAGAGAGAATATGTGCTTTTGTGGGTGGGGGAACGGAGTAATTGTGGGGCTCTGCATTGGAACTCAGTGCTGCCCTGTCACAGCACAACGAAAACTATGTAAGGGGCCAAATTGGCACGACTTAGCTTCTGAGTTAAAGATACAAGTTAGGAGCCTTTAGCATATACAGCCTGTTACTGAAGCCGAGTGAAGCTGAAATTAATCAGGAAGACCAAAGGGGACCTGAGTCAGAAGGCTAAGAAACCCTAACCTATGAACATGGACAAAGAAAAAGGAGCTGGCAAAGGTGACCTTGAAGGAGAGAACGGGGGTAGCCAGGAGGGAGCAGCCTCACGACGGAAAGGAAGAGCACTGTTCGTGAAGGCACAGTCAACAATGTCAGATGCAGCCAGGAACTTCAGAAATAGAACAGCTGCAAAATGACTGCATGTTTGGTACGACAGAGGCACCAGGAAGCCTGGGGAAAGCAGGCTTAATGGAATGGCTGGGGCAGAGCTCAGATTCCTTGAGACTGCAGAATGACTGGAAAATGAGAACGTGAAAGCAGGGAGCATTGAAGCCCTTTGGAGAAATCTGGCTGTGAAGGGAGTACGAGACACGAGACAGTATTTGGAAATGGAATTTGAGTATTTTCATTATTTTTGTTTGTTTAATGATGGTGGAGACTTACTTAAATGCCAGTGGGAAAGAGCCAGCAGAAGAGGAGAGACTGAAGAGAAAAGAGGGGATTATCTATCCCCTCTGGAAATGGGAGAGGTGAGGACCCACAGTATATGTGGAGAGATCGCCTTTAAATGGTGGAGAGACCTCTCTTCCATTGTATCATGACAGTGGGAGAAAATAAAGGTTTTTGGTTCATTGGTCAGAATTAGAGGGAGTTCTTATCTACTGTGTTTTTTTGTTTTGTGTTTTTTTTTTTAGTTAGGAAGCGCTATGATCTACTGAAAATGAGGGAGGGCTCTGCCTACAAAGTCTAAAGTTTGATGAGGGTGGAGCTAGCTTGAAGTAGAAGGGAGAGAAAGCTCAATAGTGAATATAGAAGGATTTCCAGGCAAGTTGAAGTTGAAGATCATGAAATTATGGCCCTATCCATCTGCCTAGATTTTGTATCCCTCTATCTGCCTGGAATCTTTGTTCACCAGCAGCCTTCCTGGCTTTCGGAGGAAGGATGGCATGCGAAGTCCACTGCAATGTCAGGATGAACAGACCTGCTGGAAAGGTCTGCCAGGGAAAGCTCTCAGCAGCATTTCCCTCTTCTGCCTTTACCACGCATCTAAGGCATGGCCAGCAGATACCACAGCTGTAAATGTGAGAGATGAAATTTATCCGTGACAGGTTTTACCCACATTCCTTTACTTAGAGCATTTACTCATTCAGTCATTTATCCAGCAATATTTATTTTACATCTTCTTACCATATGCCAGCCTCTGTATTAGGGTTACATTGGTCAATGAGACATGGACCTGGCCCTCAAATAATCACTATTCCTGGTTGGAACTGAGTTCTATAAACAGATAATTACAGTTGATTCCAAGGGTTATTAAAGAACACAAGCAATGTGCTACTGAGCACAGAAAAGAGAGCAACTAAAAAAAGGTTTTACAAATTTTTCTGTCATCCTCAAGCAGTCTTAATGTTTTCTCCAAAACTACAATACCTAGGTGGTAAAATAACTTTTTTTAAAGAAAAAGACATTCAGAAAAAGTTAACACCTTTTGTATTTATGAAGGTATTTAAAGATCATGCAATTGATGGAGAAACTTTGCCATTACTCACAGAAGAGCATCTTCGAGGAACTATGGGATTAAAGCTAGGGCCAGCGCTAAAAATTCAATCACAGGTATGGTGATTTTATATAACTGACTATGTATTAATGGCATGAAGCTTAATACAAATATGTTACTTTTATCATGTTGTAATGTAAATAATACTTACTTAACTTCTTTATTAAGTAGTTTTCCCTCTGTGGTTGAGGACATAATAGAAGTGAGGGACCCTGAAAACATTGGATGGGATGGTGGTACACATTCCTAGATATAACTGGGAAGATGATAAGCAAGGATGCACTGGTAGGTGTTTAACAAGTAGTTCTCTTTAAAAACAAAATGAGCCCCAATTTGTAGTATCTCCAATTTCTGTGGTGTAAATTACTCCCACCATGGCTGACAAACTCCTAATGTCACTAAATACTGTCATCCTCCCAGGAATCATCATCTCACTTGGGAGTGCTGCCCTCCTCGCTCCGGGCCCATGACACTTGGGGGTAACTATCCTGAAATGGGGAGAGACGCACAGCAGCGCCCCACTTTGGAGTATTTCTACCAGATACAGTCTCAGATGTAATAGGTGTAAATAGCGTCAGGAGTAGAAGTAATAATAATAGTAAAAATTAGGTAAAAACAATTAAAAAGTGATCAGTCTTAAGCGTGTATTACTTTTGTTGAGCATAGTTTATTTAATGTGATGCTTTGACTTAATTTTTAATAATGATGTATTTCACAACTGGCTTGCAAACTTCCTAAACATTTAATAATTGGCTCTTGTGAGCTAGCCAACCCCAGCACACCACTTCTCACCACCTCCACCACTCCATCCTGGTCTCAGGCACCATCATCTCTCATTGGATGACTGTATTGGCCTTCTTTTTTTTAATTTTAATTTTAAGTTATGGGGTACATGTGCAGGTTTGTTCCATAGGTAAAAGTGTGCCATGGTGGTTTGCTGCACCTATCAACTCATCACCTAGGTATTAAGCCCAGCATGCATTAGCTATTTATCCTGATGCTCTCCCTCCCCACAACCCATCCCTTGACAGGCCCCAGTGTGTGTTGTTCCCCTCCCTGTGTCCATGTGTTCACATTGTTCAGCTCCCACTTGTAAGTGAGAACTTGTGGTGTTTGGTTTTCTGTTCCTGCATTAGTTTCCTGAGGATAATGGCTTCCAGCTCCATCCATGTCCCTACAAAAGACATGATTTTGTTTCCTTTTATGGCTGCATAGTATTCCATGGTGTATATGTACCACATTTTCTTTATCCAGTCTATCACTGATGGGAATTTGGGTTGATTCCATGTCTTTGCTATTGTGAATAGTGCTACAGTGAACATATGTGTGCATGTATCTTTGTAATTTAGAATGACTTATATTCCTTTGGGTAAATACCCAGGATTGGGACTACTGGATCAAATGGTATTTCTGGTTCTAAATCTTTGAGAAATTGTGCATTCTCTTCTAACTGCTCTCCTTGCTTCTCCCCTTGCCCACCCAGAGTTGATTCACAAAACAGTAAAAAGTGGTCCTTTTAATATATAAGATGGATCGTGTCACTCTTCTGCTCAAGATTCTAAAATAGCTCCCCATTGCCTTCACAGCCAAAGCCAAAGACCTATGTCATTTGTGCTCCTCCTCACATGCCACCGCTATTACCATCCTGACCTTGCCATCCACTTTTCTCCCCCTCAGTAATTCCCCTATTGCTCAGCTGCCCCTGGTTAGAGCCACCTTGATACCCTGTTTTACATCTGTAAATAGTATGATTCTGAGAGAAAGAAAAAGCCCACCACATCCTACAACTGTGACCTCCCCAAACTATATATTAATAGATGCTCCATGCCTGAAATTACCTCAGCCTTCCTGACATGTGTGTTTAATGCTGAGTTAATGAAAAAAAACCATAGAATTAATTACTATAATTATTTTGTCTTAAAAGGTCTCTCAGCATGTGGGAAGTATGTTCTACAAGAAAACTCTTTCATTTCCTATAAGACAAGCATTTGATCAACCAGCAGATACATCCCCTCTTTTGGATTCTAATTCCTGGAGTGATACAATGAGCATTTTTTGTCCCCAGGATACAATAATTCCTAAAGGAATTGAGCGAGATAGTATGAGAAACTAAAAGCTCTCAAGGAGGAAGAATAGTCTTAGCCAGTTTTCCAACGAGCCTAGGACATTACAAGGGATGTGTGAGGATTTCCCAGGAATGGATGGAGAATGAGGAGAGAAACTCAGCCTTCCTGGAGCTGTTATGGAGGAGACTTGCTCAAGGGGCCTCCCTGTCAGGGCTGAATGATTCCAGCACCAAATGACTGGAGATGCGTCCTTAGGAGCAAATGCTAATGAAGGGGAGATTTGCAAACATCAAGAAAGCTGCAGATGGATGTTTCCCTGAAGAAATCTCTGAAGAAACCAAAAGAGCTGAAACTGAAAAAAGAGCTCCCTCCCTTTCTTCACTCATTTCCATTCCCAAACCCTGAGAGAGATAAAGGCAACCACAAAGAGGCAGAAGAGAACGGGGAGAAGTACGGAACAGAAATGGAGAAGCTGACCACGGCTCCAACTTTTCTCAATCCAGATTTCTAGCCTGAAGCAGGCACAAGCTAGGGAAGGGGAGAAGCTTTAACCTCATATTTTCGAGTTTTGGCCAGGTGTAGTGGCTCACGCCTGTAATCCCATCACTTTGGGAGGCCAAGGCGGGCAGATCATGAGGTCAGAAGATCAAGACCAGCTTGGCCAAGATGGTGAAACCCCATCTCTACTAAAAATACAAAAAAAAATTAGCTAGGCATGGTGGCACATGAATGTAGTTCCAGCTACTCGGGAGGCTGAGGCAGGAGAATTGCTTGAACCCGGGAAGTGGAGGCTACAGTAAGCTGAGATCGTGCCACTGCACTCCAGCCTGGGCGACAGAGCAGGACTCCATCTCAAAAAAATAAAAATAACAAGCAAGATGGCCGAATAGGAACAGCTCCAGTCTCCAACTCCTGGCACAAGCGACACAGAAGACCGGTGATTTCTGCATTTTCAACTGAGGTACTGGGGTCATCTCACTGGGGAGTGCCGGACAATCAGTGATGGTCAGCTGCTGCAGCCCGACCAGCGAGAGCTGAAGCAGGGCGAGGCATTGCCTCACCTGGAAGTGCAAGGGGGAAGGGAATCCCTTTTCCTAGCCAGGCGAACTGAGACACACAACACCTGGAAAATCGGGTAA
>NW_012116143.1:1658247-1660916 GCF_000951035.1 Colobus angolensis palliatus | reverse complement strand
ACGAGTTGATGGGTGCAGCACACCAACATGGCACAAGTATGTAACAAACCTGCACATTATGCACATGTACCCTAGAACTTAAAGTATAATAAAAAATAAAATAAAATAAAAATAAAAATAAAAAATCGAGTTTGACTATTACTCAGGACTAGGTATTTTATTTATGAAATAAAACCATGTTATAACTGAAAGTGACTGGAGGACTGCTTATTATCTGAGAGGGAGGTGAAAAGTCGTAGTACCCACTTAAGATTTCATCCAAGGGGTGGGGAAGAGTTACCTCTGCAAAGCAGGTTTGAGCTGGCAAGGTGGAGTGCTCTCTGCTCACACCCTGTGGAATCCCACGTATTCAACTTGATGTTTAACAGAATGTCTCTGAAAGGATAAACAAGAAAATGATGACAATTTGCTCAAGGAGGGGACTGACTGACAGGGATATGAACAAGTCTTCTTAGTATATACATTCTTGTACATTTTGAATTTTAAACCATGAGAATGTATTTTCTATTTAAAATATTTACATTTAAAATGAAAAAATTCTGGTAAGCAGCCCACAAAGATCCCTGCATCCTGGTCTTCAAGCCCTTGTGTGATCTACTCCGTTTGAGGGTGGGCTGGGGGTATTGAGGCTTTTCTAACGAACAGAACACAGAAGGCGTGATGGATGGGATGTCACTTTTGTGGCTTCTGTCTTGGGTGCTCGCTCTCTCTCTCTCTGGATTTCTCACTCTTGAGGAAGCCAGATTCTTTGTCTCCAGGCAGCCCTGTGGAGAGCTCCACATGAACTTGGAAATGGATCTTCTGAGGCTGCCAACAGCCATGTAAGGAAACTTGAAGGTGCCTCAGCTCCAGCCCACAGCTTGATGGCAGCTCATGAGAGACCCTGAGCCAGAGGCCCCCAGCTAAGCCACTCTGGATTTCTGACCCACAGAAACTGTGAGATAATAAACATGTGTTGTTTTCAGCCAGTACGTTTTGAAGTGATTTATTTCACAATAATGGAGTACTAAAACAAACAAATTAAGTTGCATTTAGTAAACACAAATTGCACGCTACCCACATTCACTTTTTGATTTGGAAGGTGGACTTTTGAAATACCGTTTTCCTGCAAGCCTAATTTAGTTAAGCTTCCATTTCTTTCATTTTTACTAAGACAACAGGTTTTTCTTCTGGCATTAAAAACTGTATCAAACCATCACATATATTTGTGAATTGTTACTTTACTCTCTTGGTCCCTTTGCTGAGAGAGAGACATGGACAGAGAGAAAATCCTCCCATATTTCAAAAATATGTCTTTTTTTAATAAGTTATTTAAGATGGCAATAAGCCAATGAATAATGAGTGGCAAGATTTTTACTAAAAATAACTTGAAAAATGCTTCACTTCCTCTTTCCCTCTTTTTATTCATCTGATCCTCAGTGTACCGAAGAACTGGTCATGTGACATTTCACCTGCTATACTACCCAGCATACAGAAGTTTCACAAAATGCCAGGTGTGAGTTACAGATGCTGTGGTGAGGAATAAAAAGAAATGCTTAGTATTTTTAGTGGCAAAGTGATAATGAGGTTCAATCACTATGATGACTTTTGAGTTTCGTATTCCTGCTAAATAAGTCAATTGAGTTGGTAATTGATTGATTTGTACAGCTATGTCTCAATGTTGCTCTAAGGAAAATGTTCTGATATGCCATCTTGGCATGTACTATCACCAGAAAAAACCACTGTGCTTAATTTTAGATCCATGCATTTAAAAGAACCAGAAGAACACCTGCAAAGGAGGCCCTCCCCAGTTCTCGGTACTCTTCATTGGAAGAAAATAAAACTGAAATTGCTGTCCCTACCGAGATTGCCTTCTTCCCAGATTAAAGACTCCTGGGTACCTTTTAACAAAAGGGACACTTTACAACAGATTATTTTGGAGGGTGAGGATTTTTATTTACATTATATAGGAATAGTTTCTAACTTTTTCTCAAATGCCACTTTAGGCTTGAAGCATACTCTGTACTCTTTATGAATAAAAAAGAAACAACAACAAAACTTCTCTCATTGGAAAATCATCACAATAAAATTATGTTTGACAAATAGGGTACTATGACTTACAAAATATGCTTAGACTGATTGAGTAAATATCCATACAATGGAGTACTATGCAGCTGTTTCCTTTAGGGAAGTATTATAGCTATTAAGGAGAAATAATAGAATTTGAATATCACCATTATGCACCCCTAAAATGTAAGTAATCTAGGCAATAATCATAAATGACTGCTAACATCTCGAAAAGAGAAATAACCAGGTATTATGTGCCATCTGATGGAAATCCATGAAATCCCATATGAATGAAAGTCTTACCAAAAAAAAATTAACCTGAGTCTAAATAAACCTCTAGATCGAAAAACCAATTTACAGGAAATACAGGGAACAAAGGAACATGTTAAACATCACTGCAGTTATAAAAATAGTACAACTCCAAACTGTGGGAAACTATAGTAGAAATGACCTGATTTTCTCCAACAAATAAATGCAAGGACAAACAGAATGGGAAAAGGAAAACCTGTAGATTAAAAGAAAGATACTTGGCCAGCCACGGTGGTTCACGCCTGTAATCCCAGCACTTTGGGAGGCCGAGGTGGGCGGATCACAAGGTCAGGAGATCGAGACCATCCCGGCTA
>NW_012116143.1:1576545-1656919 GCF_000951035.1 Colobus angolensis palliatus | reverse complement strand
GCCCGTCTCGGCCTCCCAAAGTGCTGGAATTACAGGCTTGAGCCACCACGCCCGGCCATAAGTTCAGTCTTAAATTGATACTTATTGAAGCTGGGTTTTGACTACATGAGTTTCACTATTCTGTTCACTCTACTTTTGTATATATTTGAGGTTTTCCATAATAAAAGTTTTTAAAAATCTGTTTACTAAACAGCCAACATATAGCTATAAGAGTTATAGAGTAAGTATGGATACCAATGTTTAAAAAACAGTATAGGGCTAGGCATGGTGGTTCATGCCTGTAATCCCAGCTACTCAGGAGGCTGAGGCAGGAGAATAACTTGAACCTGGGAGGCAGAGGTTGCAGTGAGCCAAGATCATGCCACTGCACTCCAGACTGGGCAACACAGCAAGACTCTGTCTCAAAAACAAAACAAAACAAAACAACAGTATATTTTTAAATACATGGAAAAATTTTTAATTCCATTAAATTATTTCCATTAGTTATTTAAAATATATGGAATATTTTACTCTGCCCACTAATACTAAAAATGTATTATACTTCAAGCAAATGCAGTTTCTCATTATGGTAAATATGTACACTGTTATTTTACTACAGATATATGAAAGATCTGTTTTATAGAGAGTTGCAGTCAATTTACTGTACGTATCCAGCCTATCCTCTGGAAAGGGAATCCTCTACATAAATCAACACAAGGTCCAAGGTCTCCGATATGTCTGATAATAGCCACAGGATGTCATTGTGCAGGTGTGAGAAACTCATCTCCCTAATAAAGGAAATAGTTTACTTGACCATCATTGAATGCCATTTTGAAAAAATATGAATGCTTTTAGATTTTTAAACTATATATACATTTTAAACTACATTTCTAAAATAGTTCACCTTCCTCTTTGGCTCATTTCCTGATAGGTGACTTTATTTTGCTAGCTAGGGTTACAAAGTTTACTAAACTGATTGTTGAATTAAATAGCTATTTGTTCCATAGCGCTAGAAGTTATTCTCATCAAACAAAACAAAAGCATCAAACACCTGGTTGCTGTAAAAAAAAAATTCTTCCCACCTTTTTAATATACAGGCATACCTCAGAGATATTTGAGGTTCAGTTTCAGACCACTGCAATCATGGAATTTTCTGGTTTCCCAGTACATATAACAGTTACGTTGATACTATACCGTAGTTTAAGTGTGCAATAGCATTATCTCTTTTAAAGTGTACATACCTTAATTTAAAAATATTGCTAAAAACATGCTAACAAAGTGAGCATATGATGTTGGGAAAATGGTGCCAATAGATTTACTCAACTCAGGGTTCCCACAAACCCTCCATTTGTAAGACATGCCATATCTGCAAAGCACAGTAAAATGAGGTATGTCGATATGTTAGCTGTCAGTCCGTGGTAAGAGAGGAGAGACGCACACTATAATTCATAAGTCTTCTAATTATTTTCAAACTATTTTGGGGAAACATCATGGGGATACTAACTTTTTTACAGTATAAAAGTAAGGGTCGGGCGCGGTGGCTCAAGCCTGTAATCCCAGCACTTTGGGAGGCCGAGACGGGTGGATCACGAGGTCAGGAGATCGAGACCATCCTGGCTAATACGGTGAAACCCCGTCTCTACTAAAAATACAAAAAAAAAAAAAAACTAGCCGGGCAAGGTGGCGGGTGCCTGTAGTCCCAGCTACTCGGGAGGCTGAGGCAGGAGAATGGTGTAAACCCGGGAGGCGGAGCTTGCAGTGAGCTGAGATCCGGCCACTGCACTCCAGCCCGGGTGACAGAGCAAGACTCCGTCTCAAAAAAAAAAAAAGTAAGTTAATCATTCTGTAGTTCCTCGACTAATCCTCCTCTTTTTTTAAATTCATGTGCTGCTTTATTTCCATAAGGATACACTGAAACATTAGATGATAATGGCTATTGACAAATGTAGAAATGAAGCATCAGCTTCTCTAACCACTCCTACAAGAATGTTAGTACACATTGTCATTACCTGCTTACTTTTGATATTGTCTCATTATACTACATTGTAAAATAATGTAGAGTACAGTAAGGAGGTGATCCTGTATTTCAGGTAAGTGGTAGGTGGAAATCCGCATTTCCTCTTGAGGAAAATTCCTAGGAATCGCAGTAGAAGGGACTTGGTGGTCCTCATCCACACATGAACAAAGAGCAGACAACTGCGTTACAAGGGATTCAACTCGCCACTGCTCTGTAATGTCATATCCATGTTGATGAGAGCCCTGGCACCTGCTCAACTCCCCCTGTAGAGTTTCGCAGTACTTCCGTAGGATGAATTTCAACACTACAGGAACATCTGAAAGGGCTAAAATATTTTCATGCAGGCCAGGCATGGTGGCTTATACCTGTAATCCCAACATTTTGGGAGGCCTAGGTGGGTGGACCACCTGAGGTTAGGAGTTCAAGACCAGCCTGACCAATATGTTGAAACCCCATCTCTACTAAAAATTCAAAAATTAGCCAGGTGTGGTGGCACAGGCCTGTAGTCCCAGCTACTCAGGAGGCTGAGACAGGAGAATTGCTTGAACCTGGGAGGTGAAGGTTGCAGTGAGTTGAGAATGTGCCACTGTACTGCAGCCTGGGCGACAGAGCGAGGTTCCATCTCAAAAAAAATAATAAAAATAAAATAAAATAGACAGAATATTTTCATGAAGTTTCCAAACCTACAAACTATTTTGCTATCAATTAAAACAAAAATATTCCTAATTAAAAACAATAGAAAGGACGGCAGGGTTAGTTTTGTTAAGTTTCCAGAAGTATTTGCTGTCACAATGTTCCTCTGAAACAGGTTCGTTTTCTCAGATCTACCTACACTTCCCAAATCGCCTGCATGTTCCACGCTTTATGGTAGAACGCTCAGAAAACACGCCTCATGGGGAAATCAAACATTTGTATGGGGAAAGGTCAGTTTAGAATTACAGCTAAGTTCAAATGTTAATTTTCTGGAAGTGCATGTTAGTCATTTGAAAGCACAAAAGAACAGAAGGAAGGTTAGAGTTTTGATGAAGTTAAACCATGCATGTCAGTAAGTTCTTTTCCTGCTCACAGAAGAGGGTGAGCGCCGAGATGAAGCGGCCACTACAACTCTTGCATGTCGCAAGACTACACGGTAGGTCCCAGCTGAGTCGCAAGAGGCATCTCAGTGAGGTCTTTATTTCATCTGCTTCTTGCTTACATCACTAAGTGGCTAAATGACTAGCACTTTTCTGCTCTATGAGAAACATGCAGAAGAGTCAATCTGCCTACGTTTTCGGTTTTTAGTTGCAGCTGGACAGAAATTCACTTTGCTGCAGGGTTGCTTTTTGCTAAATCCTAATATGATCACTGTGTGCCCTTATTTGAGTAATACCGTCAAATGAGAGAAAAGACAGGAGGAGACCTTTAAGGAAGGGAAAGCCCACTCTTCCCCACTGATGGTATAGGGCAGAGAGTAAGGACACAAAGAACAAAATTCAAATTCCATTTTACAGGGCAGGAGCCCCTGTCAGTTTACAACTCTTTCGCACAGTCAGGGCAATATACTTGCTCCTTCTGGAAAACAAAGTGCTTGTTGGCCAGATTCACGGAGCATTTTTTGCAGTGGAAGTAGCAGTAGTGCCAGGATGGTCCTTCATAGGCCACCACACTGGAGCGTTTACCAAACCCGGTGATGGAGTGCTTGAATCCAGCACACTTCTTGGCCACAAAGTTCTTGTAGCAATCCATGCAGTGTTACTGGTCCTCCACAGCAGTGAAACGCTGCCCAGCCAGCTTCTTAGAGCAGGTAACACACACAAAGCACTCAGCATGCCAGGGCTCATCCTGGTAAGTGACTCCCCCAGATGTGATGATGGCCTTGTTGCACTTCACGCAATACTTAGCAAACTTGGTCTCACGGCAAGTCACACAGTAGAAGTCCTTCCCTTTAGAGAAGAAGCTTCCAGTCCCCATGACTTGCTTGCAGTTGCTACAGTCTTTGTGCGAGATGGTCCCCTTGTACTCCATTTTTAATCCCCTGCCACAAAGGGCTTGAAGCATCCGTTACACTTGGGAGAGTCCTCCTGAGTGGCGAACTTGTTGCACAGGATCTTGTTGTCCTTGGCCACAAAGGTCTCATTGGCCAAGGGGTGAAGGCACTTGGCATAGTGGAAGCAGGGATCATGCCAGAAGCAGTTTTTATAGTGCATCTCCTTGGAGTCCACACGGATGGGCTTGCAGCATTCCATGCAGATGTTGGCACAGAACTTGTCAAAGCATTTCAGGCAGCAGTGGTAGTCACCCTTGTGCACATACTTTTTCCTCTGCAACGGGTCCCTGCAGTAGAGACAGTCAAACTTCTCCACCATGGTGCCCACCTTATAGCTGAAGGGACCTCACATTGGATGTGTGACAAATAGGATGTATTTGGCAAGGGCTGGATATGGTTGAAAACAACTTCCAGTGAGCTACCTGGGGATGCTCACCAGCATAGCTGGTGGTGGCAGAGGTGGCAGTGGCTGCAGACTGCCTCCTCTTTTAATATATGTGTTGTATTCATTCTCTTTTGAAGCATTCCGCAGATTATCAGAATCAGTTCTTCAGTATGAGCTGTTCAACAATTCATTCACTCAGTAGATATTTACTAAGAATCTATGTGCCAGGCCTGGTGCTACAGGCTAAGCATAAAAGGAGAACACCACGGGCCCTACCTTTGCAGAACTTATGATCCAGTAAATTTTGTTGATTAGAGCATTTATCATAAGCAGCAATATTCGTGTGTGTGTGTGTGTGTGTGTGTGTGTGTGTGTGTATTCAGCTAACTCAAATTTGAGGAAAAAAGGGTAAATACTAGATGACGCTCAAATCTTTTATCAGCTCGTTCCCTGTAAGTCCCTTCTCAACATTCTAAGTTCTTTGTCCTCTAAAAAGTATTCAGCAATCTCAGATGTCCTTCTTTTTGTGCTCCTTTTTTGGGAACAGTTAGGTTTCCACACATTTTTCCCCCCACAGGTGTACTCCTACATAGAGAAATAGCCTATTTCACTGCAGAAAGGGTGAGAAAGTTCCAGAAAAGGTAATAAACCAGCTGTTAACAGAACCTAAAAACCCTACTTCTTAACTGTATATCTTTCTATCTGCCCCCTAAGAGTATGCCTTTGGAAACACAAAAAGAGAGTATGTCTCCCTTCTGGGGATCAGCAACGGATGCTCCAGTACTGGAGGCCTCCGTGCTCATAACAATATACGTCCTGCCGTTAAACTGTTTTAGAGAAAGTGCTCTTCACTGGGTACATGAAACCAATGTCAAAACCTAGCCTGTGCCACTAATGTGTGACACTGGGGGCTGTGGGCTACAAGGGACCCGTGCATCTGTGTCAGGAGAGAGGCCACAAGCAAAGAAAAATGCGTAATGAAGTCTGTTTGACACAAAAGCTACCCAGGAAAATTCTCTCTGGAGCAAATGCCCAAAATTCCATCTGTAGCCTGACTAAAAGTACCTAGGAGAGAGAGTTGTGAAAGAGGAAGGAGAACAAAGAAGGAGAATCAAGGGAGCTGTGACCCTAACTTATGGTCCAGCTTCTATCACCTGTGACAACAAAGCTAGGAAAACCATGCTACCTACTGCCCTAAGACATCCATCTTTTAAACTGAGTCCAGTCACCAAAATGAAAAGCAATACTGACTCACCCCTCCACCCATGTTTTCCGTTCTGGACCAGACCTTCTATCTTGGCTCACAGGAAAAGAGGGAAGCATTGATGTGTGCCAGGTGGAGGAGAAGGGACCATGCTTTGGAATCCCTCTTTCTAGTCACACCACAAGGGAAGATGCGTACCCTCAGGAGAGCACCTGGCAGATAGTCACCCACTTGGCTCCTGGTCCCTCTCCATTTCCAGCCACTTTCTCCTGCTGAACCCATCTTGCAGTTTGCCTAAATTAGGGCTCTGAGTTCTGTCTTTCCCACACAAGCAAACTCACCCCAAAGAGTTTCGTCCAATGGGACCATCATTCAACTCTTGGAAGTCTCACCAATCTCAATCTGTGGAAGGATATTTCTCCCTGTCGTAATGACCAGCTTGACAGCAGATGTACCTTCATCCCATGTCCTGCTTCTTGACTCCGAATCCCTTAGGCCATCACATTCTAAATTCAGAGTACCTCACTTCCTAAGCATTTCCTGTAACAGTAAGATATCCATACGTTAAGTTATTCAATTTTCCTATAATGATCATCTCAACCAATCTCCTACTCACTGCCCCAAGGTCTCTAGGAATTTATGCAAATGACACTGGGGGACAAGGTGATAATCTCCCCTTTTCTCAAGGGCACAGGCCTCTTCAGACACACACTAGGATATGCTGTCTATGAGCTATATTTATAATATGGCATTGACATAGCTTTTCTCTTGCATCTGCACTCCATCTTGCTGCTTCTCTGGACTTATCTCAATCCTCAAATTCTCTGTTTTAAGCCTAAGTCTTGACTCCACACTGTTGCAAAGCTATTTCATTAATGTAACTGGACACATCACACAATATCTACAAGGCAATGTTTAGCCTTGTGTTATAAATCAGAAGCCTGTTTATGTTCTAAGGTAGATTCTGTCATTAGCTGCTTTGGATCATAGGCTAAAAACAACATTCGACTGCTCTCTGAACCCTGCAAAGTGTAAAAACTATATGGGCCAGGTTGATCACTTGCTAAAATGTCAACCTGTTCTTTGACATTTGTGTGAGTAATCCAACAGGTTCTATGCAGGAAGCACAGTATTTGCTAGAGTTATTTCCAATACAGTACAGCACTTTGCTTTGATAATAGAACTCAGCTTCAGTCTTCTTTCACCTGCAAAAACAGAGATTACAAGTGTTTACAGAAAGCACTAGCACAATTTGACAAATAACAAATGAGAACAGTTTCCTGATATTTTCAGGACTTCAATCACATCCTGTAGTACAGCAACATTTTCTTTTCAGACACATATTTAGGTCCCCAAACACCGAATAAATAGAAATAGCTTCCTTCCAAACAGCAGAAAGAACATGTGTGTGGTTTTCGTTTTTGTTTTTGTTTTTTTAGACAGGGTCTCACTCTGCCACCCAGGCTGGAGTGCAATGGCGCTCACTGCAACCTCTATCTCCTAGGCTCAAGCAATCCTCCCACCTCCCACCTCAGCCTCAAAAGTAGCTGGGACCACAGGCATGCACCACCTTGGCCCAGGCAATTTTTGCATTTTTTGTGGAGAAGGAATCTCTCCATGTTACCCAGGCTGGTCTTGAACCCCTGGGCTCAAGTAATCCTCTTGCCTTGGTCTCTCAAATTTCTGGGATTATAGGCATGAGCAACTGCCCCCAGTCAAGAACTTTTTATTTATGGTAGTTTTTTTCTTATGAATTAGGTGATGATTGAGATTGAGTGGTTAATTGTTAATGAGATTGGAGTTACTGCCATAGCCTAACAATAGACTTAGAATCCTTTAATGTTGAGCTTTTCCTAAATGATCAGCTTAGCTGTTTGTGTTAACACCAGTGGTTTGTCACCAAAACCATTCATTTAATTGAGAAAGCAAATAAATAAATAAAGACTCACAGCACAGGATCTGAATGCATCAGCCAATATCTGATTGTGTAAGTCATACAGACATAAGAGGGTTTATCAGCAAATCCAAAAGACAATTCTAAACAGGACTAAAAGGCAACATTTTTAGTCCTGGGAGTATATGGGGAAAAAAGTCTTTATTCCAGGATTTATGTACCCTTTTTGGTTGTTATCCCCCTGAGATGAGCAAATATAACTTCTAAATTCCTTGCACTATTTCAAAGTGCTCAAAACAATGAATGCTCAATAAGTGGGATTGAGTGATTTAATAATTTAAGGTAATCACTCTGTTGTGATGATCATTATAGTCATTTCTTTATCAACTGTTTTTTAGTATACCAGGGTACTTTGTAAAAAATAAACGGTCACGCACCACTTCATGATATTTTAGTCAATGACAGACTGCATATGCGACGTTAGTCCCATAAAACTATAATACTGTACTTTTACTGTCCCTTTTCTATGTTTAGATGTGTTTAGATACACAAATACTGCTGTGTTACAACTGTCTACAGTATTTAGTTCAGTAACATATTATACAGGTTTGTGACCTGGGAGCAACAGGCTGTAGCAAGTAGCCTAGGTGTACAATAGGCCACACCTTCTAGGTCTGTGTAAGTATACTATGGTGTGCACACACTGACGTGTCTCCCAAGAAGGCATTTCTCAGAACACATCCCTGTTGTTAAGCAATGAATGACTGTATTAGAATCACAGGATGATGAATGTTCTCCATGGCCCCTCCAGATCCTCTCTTCACCCTCTCCATCATGCTCAGTGTCCAAGAGGCTAACTTCAATAGACTGTTCAAATGGCCTCCCTTCTCTCTAACTTCCACTCAAGGTCAGCCAATGGAACCACCAAGAGGAGTTTGAGGAGTGGGAGGAAACAGGGGAGGGAGTGTTGATTTCTTGGTCCCCTTCCTGCTTTCCCAGGCTGCTTTGCTCATGGAGGCCACAGCTCCTGTCAGGTAGCCCTCTCCTGAAGCTACAGCCACATCTCTTCCCAAGTTTTACATTCTGGGAAATCAGTTTTTCCCTTTGTCCTTTCAGGCCTAGGGATGAGAAGGCTCCCTCATATTTGTAGTTCTCATGGGTTTCTCTTAATCCCTGTATCTGTGTGTGGTCCTTCACTATCTCCTCAGTTACATCATTAAGTGTGCCATTTGTGTACTGCCAGGATCCTGACTTATACACATACACACTATTACAAAACCCAATTCAAACTGGCCTAAATCATAAGTGGAATTTATTGAATGATGTAACCAAAAAATACAGACATCTGATTTCAGGCCTCCCAAGGATCTAATCATCTTCCAAAGGTCCCACCTTTGAATACCATCCACTTGGGGGTTAAGTTTCAACATTTGAATTTTGAAGGGACAAATATATTTAAATCATAACATGTCTTAGTCAATTTTTAAAATTAAAAATAAGTTTTCTAATTCTTTTTTTTTTTTTTGAAACAGAGTCTCACTCTGTCACCCAGGTTGGAGTGCAGTGGCGCGATCTCGGCTCACTGCAAGCTCCACCTCCCGGGTTCATGCCATTCTCCTGCCTCAGCCTCCTGAGTAGCTGGGACTACAGGTGCCCACCACCGCGCCCAGCTAATTTTTTGTAGAGATGGAGTTTCACCGTGTTAGCCAGGATGGTCTCGATCTCCTGACCTGGTGATTCGCCCGCCTCGGCCTCCCAAAGTGCTGGGATTACAAGTGTGAGCCACCGTGCCCGGCCAAGTTTTTTAAATTCTAAAAGCAATAAATGTTCATTATACAGAATGTAGACATTTAAGATTAACCAAAAAAAAAAAAAAAAAAAAGGAGATGGGAAAGTGTAGCCTTTAATTCCACTGTGGTTAATATTTTGGTATATATCCAATGCTCGCTTATTCCTCTCTCTCCCCCTCTGGGATCTTACTGTAAATATTCTTTTAAGTATCTTTGCACCTCAGAACCTAACACAGGTTCTACATGCATGAGTAAATGATATTCAGGAAAAAGATGAATGCTTGAATGTCCAAAACAGCTCTTTTGTCACATGCTACTAGAGATAATACAGCAACTGCTACACCATTCTGTTCCCATGTGCCTGCCAAAGGAACACCATGTCAAGGACTTGTCTGAACCATCAAGAAACCATAATACTGTACTAAGTTCAAGGGAACACTCCTTAAAAGGAGAGGGACTTTACAAGCCCGTTGGCAGGGCTTCACAAGTGAAGGAGCCCTTCACTAGGAGCTAGAAAATCTAGATTTAAATTCCAACTGGGTCATTCTACTCATTTTACTTGTTTAATCCTTCATTTTCTAATCTCTGAAATGAAGACATCAACTTATGATCTATAAGATCCCTAGTAGTTAATAGTCTATGACATGTATCTCTATCTATCCAAACACAAACATATGTGTGTGCGTGTATGTATATGTGTGTGTATGTGGTGTATGTGAGTGTGTGTAGTAATGAAAAGAGGCAAGAACTATGCCTTAGGTGCTAGAATGACAAAATCTGAGTTTGTTTCCTTGTTTTCTAAAAAGCGAAAGTCTTACAGGAAATCCAGCCAATATGTTTTTCATGCCTACACTTTCTGTGGCTAAGTTAGGAAAACTAAAAGCAGGAAACTCAACAAAGTACAAAAAAAAAAAAAATTTAAAACCACTCCTCTATGTGTGTGGCTTTTTTTAGCTCTCAGTGAGATTCTCAAATGATTGTTGTAATTCTATCTGAAGTTCCCTTTCTTGTTTCACGGCTTAATGCTCTGTTGTGTCATTTCCGAAACACTCCCCTATTTCCAAGGTTATGAGCAGAGAACAGCTCTTCGCTCAATTGTGAACAAGTACTGTAAGGGAACTTAACAAATGAAGCAAAAGAAATCGTAATATCAAACCAGGTTGAGAAAGGAAAATGATAAGTGTCTGGAGGAAATGGAGCATGAACTATCACTGCCTACCTTCCTTCTATCAAGCTCAGAGACGTTTTTAAACCTCACACCAATTCCTTGACAGCTTTTAAGAAATGACATGTTTCCATTGTGATCTGAGTTATGCTGAGGTGCCTCTTCACTCTGCCTAAGCAGAAGGTAGGTTAAGCTTTGTAGAGGTGAACCACAGGGAGCCATGCTTCGAAAACTCTGCTCTGGGAAGTTTATCCATTCAAGTGCACCAAAGCTTTAGAACTCCCTACCCCTAGAATGTCTGCTTTTTCCAAATATTCAGAACACATTTGTTCATTCCCAATACAGGTGATGTGTACCCAATTCTTATCCATTTCCTCTAGCTTGGGACATTTTGCCCCTATGCAAGTGCCAGGCCTGGCTGCAAGTGTTGTCTTTGACTCCTCAGGTCCAGACCAGTCCTGCTGTCTCAGCTTTCAATGTTGTGGCCACCAAATGGGTGTGTGGCCCTCCTGTTCCTGCAGTCAGTGGGGACTGGGGAGTAATTTCTGCTTCCACCTTGGCTGGCACAGGAGTCCTCTCATCTTCAGCCACTGTGGCTGCTGTTGTCGCATCGGGGTTTTTGTGTTTTTTTTTAATTTAAATTTTGTAGTTAAAAAAATTAGGGCATATGGTTACATGCATGGCTCAAGAAGGTATACAGTGAAAAACCTCTGTTCCGACTTTGTCCTCCTGCCACCAAATCCCTTTCTGTAACAAGCAAAAATGTACATATATTCTTTTTAACCTCTTTTTTTATTGCAAATGTTAACATACTACATTGGAAATTTTTCACCTAAAATATCTAGAGATTATTTCACAACAGTACTTATAGAGCTTCCTCACTGTTTTAAAATGTTGTATGACATTCCATTATATGTACCTATCATGATTTATTTAACCAGTCTTATTTAGCCAGCTGACAGACTTTTTCAGGCTCTTTACAATCTTTTTATCATGTAAGGCGTATACAATTTCATTATGGGTACAGGCATATCTGTAGGACACATTCTTGCAAGTGGAATTCTGGGCCAATGGGCTTATGTAATTAAAATTTTCACAGATGTTGCAAAATTGCATTTTCTGGAGATTGCACCCATTTACACTCTTCCAGCAATATGAGTGCCTCACGCTCATATTGGGCTTCAGTTTACTTATATAGGAACTTAACCTGCTTGAAACCACTCCAGCCTAATGGTCTCCCAATTTAAAATTGTTTAACATAATATTAATATCTAAGCCTCAATAGTACCCTCCCTCCTACTTGCTTAACTGTATGTAAGAGATCCATTTTTTTTTTTAATTATAATGAACAGAAATTTATTGGTTCACAGTTCTGGAGGCTGGGAAGTCCAAGGCCAAAGGGCTGTCATCTGGCAACGGCCTTTTTTTCTGAGAGATCAATTTGCTAAAAACTTCAGGGATATTACATGTGCCTCTGAGCCAGTCATTGTCATTATTTCTCATTCTGGTGAGCCGAACTAGGACTCCACAGCCTCTGCAGCAGGTGGTTCCATAGAAGTATCACTCAGAACTGAAACAACTCCTGAGCCCATGGCTATCCCCTGTCTACTGGTGGAGTGGAAACTCAACAATGCCTAGAGCTACATCTAGTGTCAATGAGCTACAGTCCTGCAGCTGTACTGGTAAAGCTGGAACTGAAGTGTCCTTGAGGCTACAGATCCAAACAGCTGACCTTACAAAATGAAAAGAACAATACCCCATCTAGATTACACTCAGGTACAGCAGTACGGGGTCCCACAGTAAGGTTGTGTGGATCTAATGTATCAGACCATTTACTCTCACAGTTCCTTTAATTAATACGCTAAATGACTTTTGCCAAGGGTAATACTTACTGCTAGAAGTCTGTGTTGAGGTAAATTCTATAGCAACAATCTAAAATCTCCTTGCTGAGATTTTAGAGTCTGAAGCCCTTGCTCTATTTCTGGGTCTAACTTGCCAGGCTGGGCTCCTCCTTCTTTTACAGAGTGCTCCTTCCTCTTATGTCCCACACTGTTCTTTCCAAAACTCTTGCCCCCATGAGGACCACACTAGTCCATCAGACCATGTTTTATATGCTTTCACAGAATTCAAAGTCTTTTTCTTGGAAAGCTGTTCACCCTTGGTATAAATCATTGGATGCCAACAGAACCATGGTAGATGGATGTTCCTTAGGTTCTCTCCACAAAACTACACAAGCTCTTTTCCAGACACTGCACCCCCATCCCATCCTTCACCCCCAAAATAATCTAGCTGCACAGTTATCACAAAAGGGAGCAGGTTTCATGGGGTGAGCTGGAAAGTGCAGTACACAAAGGTCACCATGTTGACTCTCACTCACAAACCACTTCTGATAGTCTCTAGAGGATCAGGCCAAATTGATAATTTAATAAGTAAATGAGTAAATAAACTCTTCCATACAGTAGTATCTCAATAAATGTAGAAGGAATGACAGAAATAGAAAATCACAATTTGGTAAACACCACAGTAACAATTATGTCAGGCAGAGATAATTAATTGATGTTAAAATTAATAGACAAAAGTATAATGAAAAACAGAATATTTACATAGTTTCAAAGTATCCCCTCATAAGATGCATATTAATTTCAAAGGAAAGACAGTAACTTCACAGCAGTGAAACCTGCCAGATGCCATCTTAACTCAGTGATCAAAGTGCCTCATTACCAATGATGAGACACATCAACCACATTCCTCCTGACAAGACACACTGAGAAGTACAACGTTGCTTCTATGATATTCTTGACAAAATGTATAACCTGAATTAAATCATCGGGAAATATCAAACATAAATCGAAGAACATTCTGCAAAATAACTGGCCAGTACTCTTCAAAGAGTCAAAGTTATGAAAGAGAAAAACTAAGGAACTGTCTCTGATTAAAGGAGACCAAGGAACCATGAAAACGAAATGCAACTGGTGAGCTTGGACTGGATCCTGAACAGAAAAAGTCCACTAATGGGACAACTAACAAAATCTGAATAAGGTCTATAGATTACTTACTAATACTAAGTTCATTTCCTGTTTCAAAAACGGTACCATAGTTATATAACATTTGTAGAAGCTAGGTAAAGAGTATGTGAAAATCCTTCATATTAGTTTTTGCAACTTTCTCAGTAAGTCTGAAAGCATTTCAAAAGGACAAGTTGGGAAAAATAAAAATAAATATAAAAACTATGACAGCAAAATTCACTTATTACAATATTGGTTTGTAGAGAGTGTGAAAATACATATTAATTACAAAAAGTATATTCATGCTTGAATTTAAAACTGGACAAGTAAACTTATCCTTTGATTAGTCAAATGTAGGCTTATTCAGGCATTTCTTAAAAGCACACTCTAAAATTTCAGCATTTATTTTATTATCAGAAGTTGAAGGTCAATATAACAATTGTATGTGAAAATATTTCAGTAATCCTGGTTTGCCCTTGCAATAATCTGAAGAGATCTCAGCTGGGGACTGTTTCATTATGACATTCGAGCACCAAATACAGTGACCTTCAGATTGTCAATTCCTGGGTGAAAATGGATAGAAGGTTTTCTACTTGGCAGATGAAAAATCAAGACCCCCAAATCCCTTTCCTTAGGAGGTATAGCTTAGGTAAGGAACCTATTATTATTATTATTATTATTATTATTTTGCTGTTTGCCCTAAAATATACCAATATATCACTTTAAATATAGTGATTTCATTTACCAGGGGAAGGAAAAAACTTGTATAACCTAGAGGCAATATGTAGTATAAAAACAAACAAAAAAAATAGAATAACTGGAGCCACAGGAAGCGGAACATCTTATATGTCACAGAATATTATAAAATGTTATAGTTTAGTAGTTTCTTATATAAATACTCAAGGAAAAATAACTGAATAACTAGTAGCCTTAATTTAGGGGTAGACGCATAATTACTACTTACAACAGCCTCTGCCAAATTATTTAAATATTTACCTAAAAGATAAAATATCCAGGCTATAAGGTTTACTGGCCTATTGTTCTTTTCATTTCAGAGACATTCACATTATCAAACACCAGCTGAACAACAGCACATGAGCACAAGAGTTGTCAGAAAATCATCTGAGGCCAGTGTAAGAAGGAATAGGTTTGAGGACTTTTCTCCCAATCGGCAAGTGAGGTCCAGGTCTGGAAGTCCTGGTTTCCTTGGCCCTCATAACTTCTGTTCCCTGGATTCTGTGCTGAATCTTTCTTCTTGACCTTTGCCATCCCACTCCCCTTTCCATCTTCTGTTTTTGTTTTCGAGACAGGATCTTGCTGTCATCCAGGCTGGAGTGCACTGGCACTATCATAGCTTGAACTCCTAGGCTCAACCAAGATTCTCCCACTTCAATGTCCCAAGAAGCTGGGATTACAGGCATGAGCCATCATGCCTGTCCATGTTAATAGATGGGCTTGCACAGAAACAAAGTCTGCTTATACTAACAACTTATGAGGTTTAGCTGCCTTTACTTGCCCAAGAGGTTTTCGTTTTGGAGATTTAGCTTTGCCAAACCCTATACTTCCTCTCAAATTGCTAGATTGGAGATAGGTTGAGAGGTGGATGCTTACATGTCTCTGTTCTCAGGTAAGTCTACACTTACAAGAAACTAGGCAAATGACTAATTCACAGAATCTCTCTTCTTTCACAGGGAAGGGCTTCCTCAACCAAATCTAGGGGAGCCTCTTGTCAAATTGGTTGTCTCTAAATTCCACAGAGGACTATATAGAAAATAGAGCCTTTGGGATATGATGAAGACTTCCCAGTAGAATTTTGTCTGCCTTATAAATACATTTCCCTCACTTACTAAAGCTCCAGAGGATTAAGATTATGCCATTTTCATCATTTATTATTCACTCCATCAACATTTATTCACTCTGAGCCAGACCCTGGACTAGACATTGAGAACAGAAAACTAAAACATAGTACCTGCCTTTGAAAGGCTCACAGTCTGGCAGAAAGAAAAACAATAACTTATGATGTCAATTATATGTACTATAGCAGTGATTTTTACAAAATGTTGTAGGAGCCCAGAAAAAGGGTCAATTGAGTTTGCTGAAGAAATAAGTCAGAGAAGCTTCCATTGTGGGGGTAACATGTTAACCTGACCCTTGAAGGATAGGCCAGGTGGAAAGGAGAAGCAAAAAAAAAAGAAAAAAGAAAACGTGGGTGTGGAAGCATACATGGTGAGGTAGGGGAGTGACAGGAGAAGAGTGGTCTCACAGTGGTTCTTTAGGAAGGCGAAAAGGTAGGAGTGAAGTGGTTACCCTAAGAAAGAAGACAGTGATATTAGATATGGTCAACTGGCACATAGCAAAAGATGGAAAGCTAGTCTTCATTTCCCAGACTCCCTCAACTAGCATTCCAGTTCTAATTAGATGCACTGGTAGAATATCAGGAGGACAAATGTGAAGAGGAGGCCATCTTCCCGCTGCTGCTGCCCAGCAAGGTCATGGAAATGGTTTTTCCACAGCATCACTCTAGCGTGCAGTCTTGATCTTTGTGAGAGTAGGAGGCAATGGTAGCAGTGCTGGCAAGAACTTTCTGATCCTGGCTTCCTGGCAATTGAATCACAGCTCTCCTAGGAGTCTACTGAACTCAGAGTTGTCATGGTGGCCTCCTGGTTCTCCAAAGGTAGAGATTCCCCGAGCTGGTTAGTCCTGTAGGGTCTGGCAGTTATTCAGGCAGGCCCAACGTGGCACATGGTCCTTCACAGTACCTTTTCTGTTCAAAATAACAAAATAATTACCATTTTAATTAAGAAGATGAAGTGACTGTTTTTATATATCCTTAGTCTAATATTAGCAAGTTAAAATTTGTTACACTTTTTCAAAACAGTGCTTGTGTTTATTTTTCAATGATATATACTTATTGTCTTATTTATGCCATTTTTTTTTTTCTTTTCTTAAGAGACGAAGTTTTGCTTTGTCCCCCAGGCTGGAGTGCAGTGACACAAACATAGCTCACTGCAGCCTCAAACTCCTGGGGTCAAGCAATCCTCCCACCTCAGCCTCCCTGTAGCTGGGACTACAACATGCCACCATGCCTGGCTAAATTTACGCCACTTCTTGAGTGGAAATATCAACTTATTTTAAAATATTAATTTACCTCTTAAATAATATTAGACTCATTGCATTTTATATTAGATCTATTTTAAATTTATTTTTTCTTTGTGATAACATTAAATCACTAACCTTAACTACATATTCTAATATGCTTTTATACAAACGACATCCAAAAAACGTCTATCCATTATTTGCTCTAGTTCCCCAGAATTTTCCCTTTGATTTTGTCACATATATATGTTTAACATATAAAATGGACCCAGAGAAAGTATTATTTAGAACAAAAAACTAAACCTATCAGCTCCCAGCTTGCAGAAGTCTGATCAATAGGAATACATTTCTATATTATCCCCTTCCACTTACTGAGGTGGAAGTTCCCAGGAAACTGAATTTTTCAAGTTCCTACCTATTCATCAGTCCTCCAGAAAGAGATCTAGATTGGAGGATGCTTTGTTTAGTACAACATGGTAATGAATCTCTTAATTTACAAAAACATGTCCAAAAGAATCCAATAGAGAATAAAGAGCCCAATTTGTCTACTGTATAAAGCAAGGAAAATTCTGAATTTCAGAGGCAACCCTAGGGAGAAGTGACAGCCCAGGGGCAAAGAGAAGAGATTCAGAAGGGTGGGCAGTATTCTAGAGTGAGTGAAGAAAAGTAGGCAGGCAGTCAGAAGCAGTGGGAAAGGACATGAGGAGGGCCTACAGGGATGGCCAAGGAACTCCTAGATATCAATACCTAATATTCCTTATTTAAGTTGTGGGCTCCATGTTATGGATTAAAGCATATAAATAGATAGGAAAGCTATCAGCATTCTAACATTGGAAGGAAGAGTGGAAGAGGAGAACCCAGCAAGAAAGATTGAGAAGAAAGGATTAGAGAGGTGGGATGAAAAGCAGAAGCCTGTGAGATGTTCTGGAGGGTGGGGGGAGGCAAGTGATCCCTCAAGTTCTTGGACTTAAATACCATCTATGCACTGATAACTGTAGGGGAAGAAAAACATTTCCCTATCCTGTTAGGTTCTATACCTGAGGCCTATGAATTAAACTGACAAAAGACAGATTAACAGAAGAAAAGCATACCAATTTTACTTGATGTTAATATTTTTACCATTCATGAAGGCTTCATGGAAAATAAGTGAAAAATCAAAGAAGTGGTTAGACTTCGGGGCTTATATGCCATCTTAATGAAGGGTGATAAATTGAGGAGAAGTAACTAAAGAAAGAAAAGGGGGTTTGGGCTTATAGAGGTGGCAAACTGTGAGAAGGTAAAAATACAGGGGAAACTAATGGTAGATAAGGATGACAGTAAGGTTTCTTTGTGCAGACTCATCTTGGTGCTGTCTCCATTTCTGGTGATAAGGGGTGTTTTCCTTGTCTTGGTATGGGAGAAGAATGGGGACACCTTTGTGAGAATTTATGCTGTTTTAGGCAGATAAGGACAGAGAGCTCTTGCTGTGTCTGATTTTCTCAATTGCCTTCAGATCAAAATTATCCTTATGCCAAAGTGGCATATTTGGGGGTGACATATTCTGATTCCATTCAACTCCCAAATTTATACCTCCAGCCAAGACTTCTCCCTGAACTTTACTTCTCATATAGTTGGCTGTGCAACCCACATTTCCTCTTGGATGTCCATTAGGCTTGTTCACATTAACACACCAAAAACCAAATTTCTATATTCTCATGCCAAACTTCTTTCATTCTTATGTTTCTCATTTTAGTAAGTTACAATTCCATTCTTCTGGTTGGTAAAACCAAAAATCTTGGAGTTATCCTTGATTCCTCTCTTTCCCTCATATTCAGAATCTCATTGACTCTACCTTCAAAATATAACCAGAATCTAAGACATCCCACTGCCTCTATAGCAAACACCCAAGTCTAAGCCACCATCATCTCTCACCTGTTTGCCACAATAATCTACTAAATTCCCACTTCTATCCCTGTATCTCCTCTCACAGTCTATTCACAACACAGCAATCAGGATCCTTTCTAAATAGAAGTCATTTTAAGCCATTCTTCTAACCCTAATCCATCGTGGCACACCCTCTGAAGCCCTCATTTTATGGCCTACAAAACCCTATACAATCTAGCTCCATTTCCCTCTGATCTTATCCCCTACTCCCCTTCCTCTACTGAATCTGCTTCAGCTACTGACCTCCATACTATTTATTCCTCAAACACACCTGCACTCTCCCACCTCTGGACTTTCGTAAATGCCCTTCACTCCACTTTAAGTACGGTTTCCTAGGATACCCACTGGACTTGCTCCCTCTTCTCCTTCATGCCTTTTTTAGTCAAAGTGAATCTCCTCAAAGAGGACTGCCCTGACCATTTAACTTACAATTACACCCTCCTTCCCACTGCAAGCAGTCCCTTTACCCTGCTTTGTTTCTCTCCTAAGGCTTTTAACATATATTGGGCCCTCCCTATCTGAGGGTCCACATCTGCTGATTCAACCGATTGAAAATACTTGGGGAAAAAAACTAACAGAAAATAACAATACCACAATAAAAATAATACAAATTTTAAAGTTATATAGTATAAAAACTATTTACATAGCATTTACATTGTATTAGGTACTATAAGTAATCTAGAGATGATCTAAAGTATACAGGAGAATGTGCATAGGTTATATGCAAATACTGTATCATTTTATATGAGGAACTTAAGCATCTGCAGATTTAAGCATCAAAAATCTAGAACTAATCCTGATTTACTCACTGTCATTCACTGTTCCAGGTTTTTGACAGGGGTCCTGCAAGTAATCCCCAGCCGATACTGATGGACAATTGTACCATATAATCTGCTTTCTTGTGTTTTACAGTCTGTTCTCTTCTTCCCAAAATATAAGCTCCACAAGGGCAAGATGTTTGCCTCCTGAACACTAGTATATCCTCAGTGTCTAGAACGTGGACTGGCACATAATAAGCCCTCAGTAAACATTTGTTTAATAAATGAATAAATATAACTCATTTCCTCAAAAACCTCCAGTAAAGTCTCTTGTAACTAATAGTTTTGCTTTGGCAAAAGAAAACAGGGGCCAAGTGTGGTGGCTCATGCCTGTAGTCACAGCACTTTGAGAGGCTGAGGCAGGCAGACTGCTTGAGCCCAGGAGTTAGAAACCAGCCTGGGCAACATGGAGAAACCCGTCTTTACAAAAAATTTAAAAATTTAGGTGGGCGTGTTGGCACGACCTGTGGTCCCAGCTATTCAGGAGGCTGAAGTGGGAGAATCCCTTGAACCCGGGAGGCGGAGGTTGCAGTGAGCCAAAATTGCACCACTGCATTCCTACCTAGGCGACAGAGCAAGAAACTGTCTTCAGCAACAACAACAACAACAACAAAATCCTCGTTTGGGAGAGAAATAACAGTCAAAAAATAAGAGTAAAATTGCAAATTCAAAACCAAGTTGGAACTAGAAATGGCTAGAAGAAACTCCTTACTACCACCATCAATGATACAGATGGTGTGCTGGGAAGATGATTTGAGCTATTTTTATATAAATATTAAATGGAAAGGAGACTGAAAATTTGACCCAGAAATCTGAGGTTATATGTGTGAACATTAGCCATCATTCATGCTGCTATACACAATGAGGAGTCATGGAAGGATTTTTAACAAAGGAATAGAAGGTCTGGCGTGTAAAGAGCATAGAAGTGAGAAGAACAATTAGGAGGCCATTGCAATACTAGTTCACATAGGTAATGATGAAGATTTGAACAAGGCAATGGCATTGGGAATGATGAGGGAGGGAAAAATTCCAAACACCTCAGCTGTAGAATCAACAGGATTGGTGACTGACTGGCAGAAAGGCATGGTTGGGATACTTCCAAGGTTTCTAGCATTAGTATTTGAGTGAACACCGATGCGGTTATTTGGGTTTTATAATAAAAGAGGCAGGTTTTGCTGGGGAAATGGTGATTTTTAGTTGGACATCCAGTGGAAATATCCAGAAGAAATCTGGAATTAAACAGAATGCACAAATAGAAGAGACAAGAGGAAGGTGAACATATAAAAACGATGGCCAGGAACATTTGAGAATTGGGTAAAAGGAGAGAAGCCAACGAGAAATCGGAAAGAAGTTGATATACATGCCAAAGAAGGAAAAGAAGAACAGTCAACATTGTCAAATACTGAGTAAGATGCTAGCTGAGAGAAGGTAAAATAATTCTTACTGGATGGTGGAGGTAAATTGTTGTAGTCTTAAGGAGTGAATGATGGTGAGAACAAGAGGACACTAAATTAAAGCTCTGCTGAAGAAAATAGTAAGGCAGTAACTTGAGGGTGAGTCAATGTCCATAAAGGATTTTTATTTCCCACCATAGTCCTAACCTAACATTTGAGATCTATCTAGTAGGCACTCAATACCTACTGAATGCAATAATATTTTCATTTATAGACCAGGTCTATATAAAATGGTCCAGTGTTCTCCACATAAAACAGCACAAAACAGATTGATCATTCTAGGTGGTTAGAGGGATTGAAGGAAATAAAGACATTTCATTTTCTGTATCATGTTTTGGGTTAATTGGCAAGAATAATTACTTCTTTCTCACCCCATCTCTGACTATACACACACCCAAATTATAGATTATAGAGGAGAAAGGAATTAAATGACTCCCTTGAGACCAGAACTGCATAGTCCAAAAGAAAAAAATTTCAGTAATCTTACTTTATTAAAAAATTAGGCATCAAGATGCTGCAATTTGCCTTACTTACACATTTAATTGCTCTTATGGGAAACCTGGAAAAAATGTTTAATGGTATAATAAACGTTTACAACCTAACATTAAATGAAAAAAGCAGCTGCCATATTGCATATGATCTCAATTTGGGAAACAGGAAAAAATACAAATACAAACACACATGCACGCACACACAAAGTCGGAATAAATACTGTAAGAAAATAAACTGAACGGTCACAATGGCTCACGCCTATAGCTCCAGTTACTTAGGAGACAGAGACGGGTGGATTGTTTGAGCCCAGGAGTTCAAGACCGGCCTCGTAAACATAAGAAAACTCCATCGCCACAAAAAAAAGTAAAAATTAGCCAGGTGTGGTGGTGCATGCCTGTAGTCCCAGCTACTCAGGAGGCTGAAGACGGAGATCAGTTGAGAAGAGGAGTTCGGTGATGCAGTGAGCCGGGATTGAGCCACTGCACTCCAGCTTGGGCAATACAGAGCAAGACTCAGTCTCAAAAAAAAAAAAAAAAAAAGAAAAAGAAAAAAAGAACATCTTTCTTTTCTGAATTTTCCCAATTTTCTACAATTAAAAACGCTTTAAAGATTTCCATAAAGTCAGTCATGGGAATTTCTATCTAAGCACTTATCAGCAATTTAAGCTCCTTGTCTTTTGATCTAGGTGGCTCCAAAATAACAATAAAGGCTACAGTAATTGAAATTCACCAGACCTGAAATAGACTGCAGACTTCTTCCTTCCCACCTTCTTAGAATCTTTGTCCTATTCATCTTCCTTACGCTTCCCTGGGTTCTCTTACTTCTGGATTCTAACGGTGAGTTGTGAGAAGCAACGCGGAAAACGGAATGGAGACTCCAGCTTGTTTTAAACGAGCTGTATTACCCCGCACAGTGCAGGGGAAAAGATAATTGGCTCAGGTCTTGGCTCTGCCATCTACCACCTGTGGAGCCTTAGACAAGTCAGTTCGTATCTCTGCCACTCAACGGTCTCGGTCGTGTCATCTTTTACCTGGAATGTCATGAAAGATACAGTACATTGCAGGAACTGCCTCAGGTAAAGAATTCTAGGATTCGGTAGGTCTCAGTCGATCCCTCTGAGAAAGGCCGCACCCTAAACGCACAGTCTCTGACTCTGAGGGGGTGGGGTCGGGGAAACTGCATTTTAATAGCTTCTCAGGTGATTCAGATGTTCAGTCAGGTTTGAGAAACCAAGTCTCTTCCCAGCCCTCCTGTTCTTTGATCCACTTCTCTGCTTCCCCCAGGTCCTAACGATTCTCCAGTTCCCGCACAACAGGAGCGGAGGGAAGAGGGCAGAGAAAGCACCGCCAAGGACCGCATGCCCAGCCGGCCGGCCGACCTCCTCACTCCCCACTCCCGGGGCGCCAGGCGGCGGGTTACATAACGGGCCTCGGGGCGCGCTCTCGCGAGGTTTCCACCGCCCCCCTCCTCGTTCCACGTCAGAGGGAACCGGGCGGAACGGCCAACATGGCGGAACGCAGGAGACACAAGAAGCGGATCCAGGTAGCAAAGCCGAGCTCTGGGCAGGGGGCTTCAGCGCGATGGAAAGTGGAAGGAGCGGGGAAAGCCCCCTAAAAGGGCGAGCGAAAGCAAGGGCGAGGTGGGGTGGGGTGGAGTTCCGCCGCGAGGCAGCTGGCTGCAGACTGCGTCGTTGTGAGGGGCCTGGGGCGGGGGGGTGGTGTTGGCGACGGCGGAGACAGAGACAGAGGTGGTGGTGGAGCAGCAGGGTAAGGAGGGAGGCGCAGCGCTCGGAATCCGGCTGCGGGGGCGCGGCTGTGGGCTCGGAGTTCCTGTGGTCGCGCCGTCCCGGGCCTGACCTGGGAGGTCAGCCTCCTCCGGGGCGCAGACATTGACCCTTCCCGGGGCTCCTCCCCTGCCTTCACCCCATCCTCTGGCCTTAGCTGTCCTGAAATTAAGGCCACGGTAATTGGGGTAGCAGGAGGCGGCGGACTGACCTAAAGCAGCTGGTCCTTTGTGCGCATAGACCGTAAGGGAGAATGATCTGGACTTAGATGCCTCGGGGCCTAGGCAGCGATCTGCTCATCCAGATGTTCAGTTGCGTTGCTCTTCTTTCCCCTCAATATTATTAACTTAATAGTCCACTTGAAGCTTGCCAGCTTTTTTCCAGGCGACGTGGTGTAAACAACCACAACCTCGTTGGTGCTGCAACGAGCTGGTGGCGCCCAGAAACCCTTCACATGCCAGTGTGTCATCCTCGTAGTAACCTACATAACATCCCTGCCTCACTCCACATGCATGTCATTTGTGCATTTCCTCCTTGCGATTTTCCCTGGTTCTTGTTCTTTGCCAAGAAGATTAATTATGTAGAACATCTTGGACTCAGGATATTTATTAGTCGTCTCATCAGCTGATGTGCTGAGAAACCTTCATAAGGCCTCATAAATTGATCACATGTAGTAAATTGTTGCTATAATCATAAATTGTTACACTCATCATTGCCTTTCTGTTCCCGTTTCATTGCTTAGAATGATTTTTTCTTTCTTCCATTTTATCCCGTCTTTTTGTTTTTTTTTTTTCAAGTTTATCGATTTATTGGCCTACACTACAGGTGTTTTGAGCTATACAAGTTAAAATTCTTCTGGAAACTTTTTAAGTGCTGTGAAAAAGACACACATGATCAATAAATTTGGAATTTTGGAATTTGGCAGAAATAAAGTAGTTCCGAATAGGGTACGGAAGGGAATTAGAAACAGGCAGATTTCAAGTTCAGACAGATCAGACTAGGTCTTAAGATCAGTAGAAGTTTCTAATTATACTGTTCTTAATCTTTCAAGAGTTAGTGTTATTCCTCTGACGTGGGCATACAATATTTTATTAGATTGTGTATTGAAATTGTCTGTCAGATTTGTACTTACAGAACTTCTTAGATTTACACTTGACAGTACAATTTTATGCCCTTCAATACACATTGTTTTACAATTCCAGTTGCTTTTTAAGATTGTTGTAAGGGTTATATAATTCACCTTTTGAATAGCTGCTCTTATTTTAGTTGTGGTCTTATATTAAACAGAGGCTGTGGAGTAATGTGACAGTGGCAGAGAGCTCAAACTTGAGCCAGACTGCCTGTTTGTACCCCAGCTCCACCAATTATTGGCTGAGTAACTTTGAGCAAGTTAATTTTTACCTCACTTTCTGCATGTGTAAGAAAGGATATTTACCTCAAAAAAAAAGAAAGAAAAAAGAAAAACTTTAAGGTTGCTGTGAAAATAATAGGTGAGTCCACTTATTTATTAAAAGTTATTAAAAGTATTTGGCACATAACCCCTCCCTTCTATTCTACTCCTTACCCAGGATGAAGGATTTAGATTGGATTGTTATTTTGTTTTTTGTTAAGTACTCTTTGATATACTGAAGAAAGATTAGCAACCCTCTATTCAGTAAATAAACTGTTAGGTTGGGAGTTATGTAGAGTATAGCTGTTTACTTTCTATTATTTGAGGATCAATTATTAAAAACCTACTTGGCATACACAAAAGTAAGTGACATTTATTTTTCTGTCCTTGAAATTTTCTACATGGCTGTGTAAAATGTTTGTGAGAGATCTTAGAGTACTGCTTTTATGCAGCCTAACACACTTATGAAAATATACTAGCCTAGAAAATACCTCAGTTTTATCATTCCAGATAATCAGAAGCTCTATAATCACTTGTGATAAAAAGATCAGATGTAATGAAAAGTTAAGAGTTTAACTTACAAAAAAGATCCTGTTGTGGAATTTTTAGGCAAAAAAGTCTGTAATATCAGCTGAGTTCTGTCATTTGTTGCTTGGTGTTTTATGTTCAGAAAGATGTTTACGTTTAGTGATTCATTGATCTTTAATTGTAGTTTGCACATTGGGGAGAAATGTTTGATACAAACAGATAAGTTCAGGGTTTAAAAAAAAAGTAGCTAATTTGCTTTTTCTGTGTAATTCAGTGTAATTTCAGATTCTTGTGTCCCACTGAAGTTTCTAGCAAGAGGACTGTTGTCACATTTCCTTCTTGGACTCACATTACTGGTCACTGAAAACCAGAAGTGAGCTACATGTACTCATACAGTAACTACATATAGATGAACAATGTGCTGCTGCATACCAGTAGTTGATTTACAATCCTGGTATCAAGAAATTTTAGAGGGCCGGGCGCGGTGGCTCAAGCCTGTAATCCCAGCACTTTGGGAGGCCGAGACGGGTGGATCACGAGGTCAGGAGATCGAGACCATCCTGGTCTACACGGTGAAACCCCGTCTCTACTAAAAATACAAAAAACTAGCCGGGCGAGGAGGCGGGCGCCTGTAGTCCCAGCTACTCGGGAGGCTGAGGCAGGAGAATGGCGTGAACCCGGGAGGCGGAGCTTGTAGTGAGCCGAGATCGCGCCACTGCACTCCAGCCTGGGCGACAGAGCGAGAAAAAAAAAAAAAAAAAAAAAAAAGAAATTTTAGAGTTTAAAAGGATCTAGTAGGGTTTGTTTGGAAGCCTTTTTCATGAATTCAGTCTTACATGAAGGCAGAGTGGTGATCCTACAGCTTACTGATCTTAACCCAACACCGTCGTTTTTCAGATAAACTGAGGTCCAGTGAGGTTTTGTGACTTAATCCAGGATCATCAATCAAGACAGTAAAACCAGATTTAGACCAGGTCTTCTGATTCCCAACTGAATACTCTTTCCATGTCACAATAGATAAAAAATAAGTTGCTCTGAAATACTTTAATCCTGACTTCTTTATTATTGAATTGTACAACGTAAAGACTTAACATGACTTGTCCTTGCTAAAGAGAATCGTCCCATTCAGTATTCTGCTTATATGTAAAGTATCCAGTTGAGTTTTGAGACATTTAAATGGCTAATTCTTAGAACTTTTATAACCCTCCATTAGTTATTGTTGTTGCACCCATCTGTCTTCCTGGCAAGCAATAAAACCTTAACATATTATGGGCTTATGTGCTTAATTTCAGGACAGGGAAGAAAAGAGAAAATTTAGGACTATATAGCCAGCTATACAGGTCTGATGTCTGACTCCGAATATTCTGAAGAGAAGGAACTCAGGAAGTCAGTCCTAAATCAGAAAACTCCCCCCAAAGACTTAATGGTTTTGCAGTTTAACAAACCAATTGCTAGGGAAAGAATACAATAGAAGGGAGTTGGAGCTATTACAGAAGGGCACTGCTGTTGTCTAGATACTCTTGTACAGCTTTATTTGTATAGCACACTGTGTTACTAATGATTAAGGTCCCCTCCATCTTTCAGATTTTATTGTTAAACTACTATTTGCATTTTTCACAAATATTTTATGCTGCTTGAACCAAGCCTTTTTCTTTTTTGCTCAGTTCATGGTTGACAGATCAGCTAAGCTAATTTTTATTGGATGTAGTAATTTTTAAAAGTTCCTCTGTGTCACAAATTCTGTAAGATTGATGTCCGTGGCATATTTACTCTTGATCTTTTATTTTTTTCTCAAAAAGGTTAAATATTGACTAAAATAACTTAGAAATGGCAAACTCTATTTTATCATAGTATTTTAGTGTTGCTGTATTTTAAAGTAAAACATAGTATTTATTAAAGAATTTTATAAGAGTGTTCTAACCAAACTTCCAATTTAAATAATTTTGGATTTTAAGTTACAACACCCAAAGTATTGGTATTGGGTGCAAAGAAAGGAAAAGCGGTCCAGCCTAAATTTATTGACTCTTAGCTTCCTCATTTTAAGACAGTTGTGTTCATTCATTGAACTAAGAAGTTCTCTCCATTCATTTGAAGATTGATGGGTTGGTTTCTCTTTATTAGCGGGTGCTACTATTCCCAAAAGGCCTTCACTTTGTTAGAAGTCTTCTAGGAAAGTTATAAAAATATTCTGTTTACATCAAAAGAAAAAGAGGGGAGGTACTGTGGTCCAACGTATAAACAGAAAGAAGGTAAAACTTTTGTACCCCCTTAGGCCACATCAGGAGAACAGTGAAAGTGAAGACTCCATGCATGTTGGATGTGGTGGCTTGTGCTTATAATCCCAACTATCCGTTCATGTTCTCGTGGTACTCTTTTTTCTTTTCTTTTCTTTTTTTTTTTTTTAAAGAGACAAGGTCTCACTCTGGTGCCCAGGCTGGAATGCAGTGATGGCATCATAGCTCACTAGAGACTCAAACTCCTGGGCTCAAGTGATCCTCTGGCTGCAACCTCCCAACTAGCTGGGGCTACAGGTGTGCACCACCTCACCTAGCTAATTTTTTAAAAGTTTTTGTAGAGATGGAGTATCACTTTGTTACCCAGGCTGGTCTTAAACTCCTGGTCTCAGGCAGCCCACCTCGGCTTCCCAAAGTGGTGGGGATTACCGGGATGAGCCGCTGAGCCCTGCCTCTCATGGTACTCTTCTACAGCAATGGGTCTTCCTGGCTTCAAAGCCCAAGCAATGGTACAAACTATATTGTTGCATTGAAGGTAGTCTACAATATGGATAAGTTATCATAAGTTAATAAATTGCAATACTTTAAGAAAGTATCAATAAACAAGTTAATTCTGTGTCTGGTTGGGAGAGATTATCCAAGTCCGTGTTTTCTCTTCCTTTCATTGCCACTTGGTAGTACCTTTACAAAGGACAGGATGCAGTTTTGGAAGAGTTTGGTGAACTTGAAATTAATTGTTAAAATGAGATTTTTTAATTTTGTGCATACATATCAGATTCCCTATTGCATAATATGTAATTCTCAATTTTTATGTATCCTAATATTTAATCAGATTTTACATTTGATGCCTCTAGCAGCAGTAAGTAGATTAGTATATTTATGTCTGTATTCAGGAATAGTATTATTGTTAGTATGAGTATATATGTAACATGCCTAAATTTGATATGGTCTTTCTCTACAATTACCTTCCTCCCAAATTTCCTTTCTGTTGATAAAGTTAGAAATCTGACATCTTTACCTAGCCATTTTGTTTATCCTTTATCATTGAGTTCTATCTGTTCTACATTTGCAATGTTTCAAATATCTAAATTTCTTTCCCACTTATAATCTGGTATCACACCACAGTTTACTTGGATATTACAGTAGTCATCCATCCGTTTCCCTGCCTTATGCATTTTTTTCCAGTTCATCCTACACACAGCCACCAAAATCATGTCTAAATCATTTTTCTAATTATGTCCTATTCAGAAACTACTAGTGGTCTTTCTCCTGCTTACAGGATAAAGTGGAAATTTCCCCACCTACCTTGATGACTCTTTATTCTACTTTTACACACTTAATCTGCCAATACTTCCTAGCTTGTCTCTACTACAGCCAATTTTGTGTCATTCTCAGCCACAATATTTATGGCTTTTCAATCAGTTTACCCAAAACTGGTTCATCTTTCAAAATTTAGCTTCCTCTTCCAGTGTTCCTGTCCACATTGATAATCTCACTCCTACTTTGTGTGCTTTTACTTTGTTGCCAAGGCTGGAGTGCAGTGGCATGATCTTGGTTCACTGCAGCCTCAACCTCCCAGGGCTCAGATGGTCTTCCTACCTCAGCCTCCTGAGTAGCTGGAACGACACATGTGCACCACCTTTTTCTTTTTTTCTTTTTTTCTTTTTTTTTAGTAGAGAAGGAGTTTCACCATGTTGCCCAGGCTGGTCTCAAGCCTGGTCTTCTGGGCTCAAGCAGTCTGCCTGCCTCAGCCTCCCGAGTACTGGGATTACAGGCATGAGCCACCCAACCCATCCTGCTTTGTGTATTTCAAAAATATTTTTTCTGCCTCTCTTTTCATGAAATAATAATTACTGCTTCTAATAGTTATGTAATAGAGTGTACATATCATGTCTTGCAAATCTTTGCTGTTAACTGTAGCATCCAAAGATGATAGGGTAAGTACTCTGTAAGTCCGAAAGAACAGGTCACGTTTATTCAGACTTCTCCCCCACAATTTTTAATCAAGCACCTCCCAGTAACAAGTTATTTAATTAGATCAGCTTTAAGTTGACAACAGATGTATCAGATGAGGAAAAAATTGAGCACGTGTGATGTGATTATATAATAGAATTGGTTTTTATAAACCATTTATAGTAGTATTTTCAACTTTTATAGTATTACTTTTTCAGATGTATGGATATATAGAATATTATTTACTAATTGAGGCTCTGCAAAGTGTAGTGTATTTTACAAACAGAATTAAATATTACCATTTAATATACCTGATACCAACATATATTAATATATTTTAGTATGGTTTCAAAAATTTTAATGAGGAATTTTTGCCTTTTATTATATCAGAAAGTATATTTTGTAGTCAGACCTCAAATAAATCGTTATGAATCTTGTAGATGTTCCTGAACTTGGAGTGTTAAATTTTTAATTTGCCATTTTTTAAGATTCTACTTTTTGGCTGGGTGTGGTGGCTCATGCCTATAATCGTGGCACTTTGGGAGGCTGAGGCATGCAGATCACCTACGTCAGGAATTCGAGACCAGCCTGGCCAACATGGTAAAATCCCATCTCTACAAAAAATTAGCCAGATATGGTGGTGGGCACCTGTAATCCCAGCTACTCGGGAGGCTAAGGCACGAGAATCACTTGAACCCAGGAGGTGGAAGTTGCAGTGAGCTGAGATAGCACCATTGTACTCCAGCCTGGGCGACAGAGCAAGACTGTGTCTCAAAAAAACCAAACAAACAAAAAAAGAAGATTCTACTTTTTGTGATACATATTTTCATATATAAAAGTTTTAATTTCATAAATACTTGATTTTTACAGTAGTCTTCTTTTGGGTTGAGTGGTTTGGGCTTTTAATTTTTATTTCCACAAATAGCCCACAGCTGGTAGTTGCAGACTGTAGAAATTGTACACCTGGTATGATCTTACACAGGTAATTGGCTACTGGAAGTAGAGGACTTGGGAAAGACAAAAGAAGAAATGGGAGAAGTAGCTGCCAAGAGACTTAGTAACCAAAACACAAACCTCCACTTCATCTAACACATTATTCCTTTTTGGGATAAAATTAAAGGTTTGTTGATTGTTCTTTATTTTCCTCAAACGTAACTGAATTCAGATTTATCTTAACTTTGGAAAAACCTGACATAGATAAGTTGGATAGATTCTTTTTTCTATTTTGCATCATTAGATTTTTTTCACTTGAAACAACTGTGTTTAGCATTAATTCTTGGCATCTTAGATTCTTGCCAGATAATTTTTTACTATTATTTGGCATTTTATTCTTTAAAGAAGCAGACCTTCCTGAAATCATTCACATTTAGATTATATGTTGCTGGAAATATTGAGTGTTCTGTGTATTATGCTTAAGCGTGTAATTAAAGACAGTAATTAAGAACAGTGCATTTGTTTCAGTAGCTTACAGCAATAAGACAACTTTTGAAAGTTTATATATAAGATGTATACAAAGATAGACAGCCTTCATTGTCTTCAGTACGTGAGCAGGGAAAATAAGTTCACAGGAGGAATTGTCAAAGAACTTCAGAATGAAAGGGAATACAGGGAAGATAGGGAATGAGAAACAATAAAGAAAATAATAGAAAATTTGGGAAAAGGTACAGAAGAAAGAAAGCAGAGAAGGACTAAAACAGCCTTTCCAAAATGACTCTTTGTCAGTGCACTTCTGTTAATCACATGAGATAGTAATATCTCTTTTAGCATTTTTTGTTTTTGCCTCATCCTTACTGGAGAAGAGGAGAAAGACAGTCCCAGGAGTGTCTGGTATCTGCAACCACAGTGGGAAAGCAAAGAGAATACAAATTGTCATTGTCTCAGTAGTTCTTATGGCTACCACACTGGGGCAGCTGTCATTGATTAATTTGAGAACTCCTCCTGCGATCTGTTGTCCATTGTTCAGGGTACCTATCTTTGGCTGTTATTTTAACATTTATTTATGACATTTGTTTCTACTTACTTTGACATTTGGGTACTCACTACTGGCAACATCTTATCTTTTTAATTACTGCCTTGTGGCTTATAAAAAGAGACTATAGGCCAGCAGCGGTGGCTCATGCCTGTAATCCCAGCACTTTGGGACGCTGAGGCCAGCAGATCACTTGAGGTCAGAAGTTCAAGGTCACCCTGGCCAACATGGCGAAACCCTGTCACTACTAAAACTACAAAAATTAGGTGGGCATGGTGGCAGGCACCTGTAATCCCAGCTTACTCAGGAGGCTGAGGCGGGAGAATCGCTTGAACTCAGGAGGCAGAGGTTGCAGTGAGCTTAGATCGCACCACTGCACTCCAGCCTGGGCGACAGAGTGAGACTCCATCTCAAAAAAAAAAAAAAAGACCATATAAGAATGAAAGTGAGCTGGTACAAAGTAGTTATCATTGTGGAAAAAACAACTCAAATGCCTCATAGTCGAAGCCGAGAAGCAGAAAGGCTTTGCCTCTATCAACTTATATTTGAAAAATGTAGTTTCTTTAAATCTCCATTTTGTCTTTTGAACACATTATCAGTTCTGCTCCAGGGAAAGCTTGAAAGCAAAGCCTGTACTCCACTTGAAAAGATTCATAAAATAGATTTGTAAATTATTCTTCAGCGCATGGATTTCTCAAGTAAATGATTATACTAAATTAATATTCATATGTTGCAGGAAGTTGGCGAACCATCTAAAGAAGAGAAGGCTGTGGCCAAGTATCTTCGATTCAACTGTCCAACAAAGTCCACCAATATGATGGGTCACCGGGTTGATTATTTTATTGGTAGGATTATATCAGTAAAATCATATTAGTGTACATATCTTGTGAAGTTAACCTACATTTGGGATATGTAGAAGTTTTAAAAGTGCTTTCCAAATGTGATTATTCTGGTGATGGGTATATAGCAGTTGATTATTCTGTTCTTTCCTTTTATGATTGAAAATGTCTATAATAAAAAAAAACATGTTTTCTTTTTTTTTTTTTTTTTTTTTTTTGAGACGGAGTCTCGCTCTATCGCCCAGGCTGGAGTGCAGTGGCCGGATCTCAGCTCACTGCAAGCTCCGCCTCCCGGGTTTACGCCATTCTCCTGCCTCAGCCTCCGGAGTAGCTGGGACTACAGGCGCCTGCCACCTAGCCCGGCTAGTTTTTTGTATTTTTTAGTAGAGACGGGGTTTCACTGTGTTAGCCAGGATGGTCTCGATCTCCTGACCTCGTGATCCGCCTGTCTCGGCCTCCCAAAGTGCTGGGATTACAGGCTTGAGCCACCGCGCCCGGCCAAAAAAAACATGTTTTCTAATAACAATTGTTGGAAATTTTTTTAAATAGGATTTATTTTCAGTGTTTTAAAATACTACCTTTTGTTTAGATAGTATGTGTACTTGGAACTAAGAGCTTTGGCTTTTTTCCCCCGAACAATGTCATTATAAGCTGATGTCATTTATAACACCAGAGCTTCTAAGTAGGGGTTGAGTTTGCCTTTCTCATCAATTAAAAGTGAATTGCAGCTGGGTGTCGTGGCTCACACCTATAGTCCCAACACTTTGGGAAGCCAAGGCAAGAGGATTACTTGAGGCCAGGAGTTCAAGACCAGCCAATGCAACACAGTGAGACCCCATCTCTACAAAAAAAAATTAGATGAGTGTGATGGCATATGCCTCTGAAGTGAGAGGATGGCTTGAGCCCAGGAGTTAGAGGCTGCAGTTAACTATGATCCCACCACTGAACTCCAGCCTGGGTAACAGAGCAAGAACCTGTCTCTTAGAAGAAAAAAAAAAACTAAATTGCCAGTAGAGAAGAAAATTCCTTTATCGTCTCTCTCTTTAGTGTTATTAATGATTTGACATTCATTACAACTTTAAAAAAGTAGATGTGCTAATCTCTTCAGATAGTATGTGTAGCTGTTTCTTGTGACAGCAGTAGATTGTTGACAGAGCTTCTTCCTCAGTGTATTAGAGTAAAACTTGATGAGAATTTTTATTACTTGCAGGGAGCAGAGAATATTTTGGTTTATCTACATATGCTTGTGATTAATAAGAGTGATAGTTACATACAGATATTTTAAATTTTTGAATATTTCCCCATTAATTTATCTTGCTTTAGTTGATATTTCTGAATGCCATTATTTCCCAACATTACTTTTAAAAGATACTTAATATATTTCACAAGTTGAGGTTTTGGGGAACTATTAATCATGATCATGTTAGATTTAATTTTCTGTTGAGTTTGGTTTTCTTTTTTGTTGCCAGAGTGTTGAAATTTCACTTTGTAAAATATTATTTAGATAGACGTAAATTCCCATGTATACTAAATTTAAAATAATGAATTTTTTCTTCAGCTTCAAAAGCAGTGGATTGTCTTTTGGATTCAAAGTGGGCAAAGGCCAAGAAAGGAGAGGAAGCTTTATTTACAACCAGGGAGTCTGTGGTTGACTACTGTAACAGGTACTGTTTATTTCTTAGTGAAGAATAACATAATAATTTTAAATTTTCTTTGTAGTCCTGAATCTCCTTACATCATTAAATGTAGTGATACTACAACATAACTCAAATATAGTTTTCACATGTAACCTGATTTCTTTAGTACCTTTGGAAATGTGTTTGGTATTAGACTATTATACTTTTAACTGTATATAATTTTTATTTATGTTTTATTACTTTTATATATTTGTGAGCCCTACTGAAGGGTCAGCAACAAAAATCATATACTAGTGCCTACAGTAGAAGAGGAAGTTCTTTCTTTTATAGAGCAAATTGGGGAGTCTTTTTTTCAAAACTTGCAGGAATTCCTATTAGTTGTGTTACCGCTATTTTTTTAGTGCCTGCACTCTGAGCCATAAGCCGCATACCCTTTCCTATTTGGTTCAGTGTTTGCTAATGTAGTATTTCTTCTAAAATCAAGGCAGCTGCAACATCTACCTTGTCTTTTTCTGAGAATTTCAAGATGAAATACAGCTAATTCAGTAATGTATCATATATTTTTCGTAATAGATTTTTTTCTGTTTTGAAAAAACTTTTGATGGTGAGTGGTTTACCTAAAAGATAAAGTCACCTTCCTTTTGGAAAGAAGTATGCTGGTTTTTCTTTCCATTATTTTTTTTTTCTTGGTTTACTTAATACTAAGCATTTTCTTAATATATGTTAACTAAATTTTGTTTTCATAACACTAAAGCTTATCTTTGGGGATTTTAGATTATTTAATGTGTACTAATATTTTATTTAATGGCACCTAAAGTATCAGCCACCTAAGAACCCTCTTAAAAACCACTATTTCACCACCTGGTTTCTTAAGCTGTCAAGTCAAAGAATTATTGAATATTTCTTAAAATTCTTAGTTGCCAAAGACTAGAGGTTACTAACAGACCTTTTAGAAATAATAGGTTTCGGCCAGGCGCAGTAGCTCACGCCTGTAATCCTAGCACTTTGGGAGACTGAGGCAGGCGGATCACGAGGTCAGGAGATGGAGACCATCCTGGCTAACATAGTGAAACCCTGTCTCTACTAAAAATACAAATACTGTCTCCTCCAACAAAATGAAGATGCATTTAATGGAGCTATTAGATCTGTAAGCCCAAATCTCTGAGTAGAGTGGCCAGTGTGAATCCACATTTTTTGGCTTTTTAGGAGCCTTGGTACTTTGTTATTTGAAAAGCTCAAAAGACCTGAGTACAGAGAGTGTCCAAAGATACTCAATTTTCATTGTATATGCTCTTCCCACTGACATCAGATTGAGTCCTTTCTGCACTAAAATAAATGAGAGTAGCATAACTTTAAGGTCTCCAGAGCCACTTCTTATACAACCGTAGAGTCTTGTTGGCCAGTCCTCATGAGTTGCTGCCCAGTGGCAGACAAAATCACAAAGGGACTCTTGTCCAGTTTCTTTTTTTCTCTTTCTGGCATCCTCCAATACTCTCAGTTTTTCGGAAGCAGCTAAGTGGCATGAGGGAGTCTGAGGAAAAACAAAATAGGAATATGTAGGATGATAAAACAATCTTTTCTAATGTGATCTATACCTTTTTATGGGCTATATCATGAATGAACTCATACATATTAGGTTAAGTCTCCACAAGACTTTGTATCGCTGACCCCCAATCCAGTTATGTCGTCCTCGGTCTTGTGCACATGCCACACTCATCTTCTCTTCTGGTCTTACTCCTATGATAACTTGCCACTTTGCCTAAATGGTTCTCTTTCTCTGTCCCGTGTGCCTCTCAAAATCACAAACAAATCCCTCAAGTCCTTCCTCTACCATGTACTCTTCCCGAGGCCCTCCAGCCTTCATCAGCCTTTGTATCTAAAGGTCTGAGTTTATCACATTAGTACCTCCCAGTTTGGCCCTTAACTATTTTAGAATTGCTACATATGTGTTATTTTTTTTTTAAATCTCCTCCCAGCTAAATCTGAAAACAATTGTAAGACTGTTTTATACTTTATTGTAACTCCATAACAATTACCACAGTGTGAGCACTTAATAAAAACCCACCTTTGCCACATTGGTGAAAGTCCCCAATATGTCTGGCATTTAATAAATGTTTGTTAAATCTGAAAAAAGATGGAGTTGAGGGAAAAAAATACAGAAGCAATTTTTAAAACTTTTTAGAGCTGTTTTAAAACCACTTACTCAACAAATATTCTAGGCTCCAGGAATATAATCATGACTGTGACTTGGTCCCTACATGAGAACATACTCTGATCTGTTAGGGAAGATTTATAACTAATTACAGTGTGGTGTGTTCTATCAGGAAGAGAGAGATGGTGAAATTACGAAGAATGACATCACAAAGAAAATGTTTTAAGTAAATTTTGAAACATAAATAGGTGATTACCCAACAAACAAGAGAATAAAGGAAATTCATTCCAAGCAAAGGGCATAGAACACACCGAGATAGGAAAGTTTGAGTAGTTCTGTAAAAATGTCAGAGAGCTTTATGTTAGTAATGTGTTCTGTACCATGTGTTTAAAGCCAAACGGAGGCTCTGATATTATACAGATGTTAATGTCAGCCTCACCTTTTGACCTAATTGTGAAATTATTTTCAACACAATTTAATTGAAAGTTAATAGTCTACTTTTCTTTCATGGGGGTGGGCAGCAGTGCAGGAAAGTTGACAGAAGCAGATGATCCTGCTGTTTCTATTGCCTTCTGTATCTACTCATCAGGGAAAAGGCTTTTTTCTTTTTTTTTTTTGAGATGGAGTCTTGCTCTGTCACCAGGCTGGAGTGCAGTGGCGCAATCTCGGCTCACTGCAAGCTCCGCCACCCAGGTTCACACCATTCTCCTGCTTCAGCCTCCCGAGTAGCTGGGACTACAGGCATGCGCCACCACGCCTGGCTAATTTTGTATTTTTTAGTAGAGACAGAGTTTCTCCATGTTTGGTGTCCATGTCCTGACTTTGTGATCCACCCGCCTCAGCCTCCCAAAGTGCTGGGATTACAGGCGTGAGCCACCACGCCTGGCAGAAAAGGCTTTTTTCTACTAAAGTTGCATTGTTTGTTTTTAAAATTATTTCTTTATTAAGAATAATTTTTTCCAATAAAGTAAATTTAAGAAAATGGGAAATGTTGCAAATGATTTAGAAGAAAATCCAAATTACTAATAATGTTGCTTCATAGATAGCCACATTACCATTTGAGAATATATACTTCAGGTACCTGTATGTGTACACATGTACTCTTAATATGTGGACATGTATATGAACTGCATTATAAAATGCTGGTTTTTCAATTAACATATGATAAACAGGATGTATTATGTAGTGGTAATAAATGTTCCTGATAGGAAATCTGGAAATCACATAAGTGCACAAAGAAAAGTAGAATATATTTTCATTACAGATTTTTTTGTAAGACATTCTGAAGAAGAGTAAAAACTACAAGACTGCAATTCATTTTCAAATATCCCACTACTATTCTTAAATCCCACTTTGTACTCCTAAGTAGTTAATCATTAAGGTCTCATTTCAGATTCTTGTTTGTTTATATATGTATATGTATTCATAGCAGATATGATTAGTATTTTAGGGGGCACTTTGAACATTTGCACAATTATATGCACAATCATATTTGCAGAATTTAAAAATAGGTCTTCTGAATAAGTAGTATGGGCCAAATGAGGAAACCTAGAAATTAGCTTTGTGGAAGTGCTCATAGGCTGGACCTAACTGGGGAGCAGATGGAAGCCCAGCCAGGCAGGTAAAACACAGGTGCTTCAGGGGACTGAACACAATGACAAAAAGAAGTGGTTGTCTGGGCAGGAAGAAAGCATCTAGTTAACAAGTGCTGCGATGTGCTGGAGCAGGCACCAGTGAGGTGTAAGTAGAAAGGTAGCTAGATAGTCACCATTAGCAGGCACCAGTGGTGGTGGTGCGACCTAGCTTCTAGATTGTATTGTGGTAGTTGTACATTATCAAAGCAGGAATGAAGAAACCAGTCAGGAATTCTGAAACTAGAACATGAGATTTGAAAAAGTGACTTTTAGATGACAAAAATAAGGGCAACCCAGTTTCTTGAGTAGGATTATAAGGTTAAAGAGAAACTACCAAGCAAGGTTGACTTAATTTGGGGTAAGATAAAAAATGAATAAAGCAAGGATCTCTCTCTTAAGAAGTTTACCGTCTAGTGAAGGAGCAAACAACTATAACAAATTATATAGTGAGTTAGAAGATAAGTGCTATGGATAGGATAACAGGAAACGAGAGAATGGGAAGATGGGCTTAGGTTTTAAACAGAGTAGTTGTGGTTGAGAGAAAATGAAGAAAGTGAGGGAATGAAACAAAAGGACATGCTTATTTGGGGGAAGAACATTCTAAGGAAAGGGAATAGCTGGTGTGAAGGCCCTAAGGTGAGAATATGAAATACAATAATAACTGCTAAAAAGAGAAGAACAATCTATTTAGAGAGAAAGTAGTGAAATCAGGAATGCATCATGTTTTGCCAAATATATTGCACATTTTTCAATTTGATGCTGTGCAAGTCCTTTTCAGAAAGAGTCCAAAAATCTCACCTTAGTATATTTAATCATTACTTAATTGAAGATAATCATTACAGTGGCAGACTGAATTGTGAAGTACTTGGAGAAAAAAGAACACGAAGAGAGCTGAAAAGACATTATTTGGATCAATCAAATCATCACTTTTAATCTGTTAACATTTCTTAAACTGTTTATTTTCTCCATTCTTTATTATGTCAGCTCTTGCATTTGAGACTTAACATAAAGTGAAGCTGAGTCTTGATTACTCTAAATGAACCCAGAAAGGGTCTTTATATGGATAATCTCAAACCTATAATCTCTTTTATAATTAAGTTACATCATTAAAAATGAAAATTATATTGAATATCACTGAGTTTTGACAACTTTTATATAATTGTAAAGTTTTTTGATTTAGTGGTAGCGTTGACTACTTTTTCACGGGCATACTAGTTGTAATTTCTCTTATGTTTGCTAATTTATGTCTTCCTTTGCTTATTTTATTCAGGTCTTGATATTTTTGCTTTTTGATCTATATCTATATGGGGAGTGTAATGCCATACCTGTTTTTCCCAAAGGCTTTTAAAGAAGCAGTTTTTTCACCGGGCCCTAAAAGTAATGAAAATGAAATATGATAAAGACATAAAGAAAGAAAAAGATAAAGGAAAAGCTGAAAGTGGAAAAGAAGAAGATAAAAAGAGCAAGAAAGAAAATATAAAGGATGAGAAGACAAAAAAAGAAAAAGAGAAAAAAAAGGATGGTGAAAAGGAAGAACCCAAAAAGGTGAGTTAATCTAAAATTAAGTAAAAATTTAAAAATCATTATGTGCACATGATCACTACTGGCCTATGAGCATATTTAAATATTATGCAATACCCACCTGAGATAACTATGTTAGAGTTATTATAAATACCATGGTTGAGAATTCTTATTTCTGTGTTACAAATAGTCAGTGAAAATTTTTTGACTGTATGAACGTCATTTCTTGCTTGCTTGTAAGTGTTATTTCTTCTATTCAACTTGTGTTTTCATAGGAGGAAACTCCAGGAACTCCTAAAAAGAAGGAAACTAAGAAAAAATTCAAACTTGAGCCACATGATGATCAAGTTTTTCTGGATGGAAATGAGGTGAGAGTAAGCCTATAACTAGAAGTTCAGTTTTCTATAGGAGTTTTTAGAAACATGTTTGATGCCTTCACTAATAAAAGGAAAAATTTTGAGAAATCTTATCATGTACTTAAATATATAAAAGCTACTCTATTTTTAAAAGTCAATAATTTCTCTGATTTAGATTTTTAAAAGTCAGATTTGACTGTGAGTGACAGGAAACCTGAAATAAAAATATCTTTTTTTTTTTTTTTTTGAGACGGAGTCTCACTCCGTCGTCCAGGCTGGAGTGCAGTGGCACAATCTCAGCTCACTGCAAGCTCCACCTCCCAGGTTCACGTCATTTTCCTGCCTCAGCCTCCCGAGCAGCTGGGACTACAGGCGCCCGCCACCACGCCTGGCTAATTTTTTTTGTATTTTTAGTAGAGACGGGGTTTCACTGTATTAGCCAGGATGGTCTCCATCTCCTGACCTGGTAGTGATCCACCCGCCTCAGCCTCCCAAAGTGCTGGGATTACAGGCGTGAGCCACCACACCTGGCCGAAACCTGAAAGAAAAGCATCTTAATACAAAATAGATGCATATTTCTTTCTCATCAGTGAAATCTGTAGGTAAGCTGTACAGATATGTCAGCTCCATGGTGGATCCCAGCTCTTCTTTTCTCCTCTGTCTGAGGCTTCTAGCTAAGGTTACCTCATGGTCCAAAATGACTGCCAACCTTATATCTACGTCGAAAAGAGGAAAGGAGGGTGAAGAATATATCTCCTCTTTAAGGAGACCACTTTAAGGACACTGTCCAGAAAGCTGGCAATTTCATTTCTGCTTGAATTCCGTTGACCAGAACATAGTCACATGGTCATGCATAGGAGAAGTAAAATCTTGGAAATGCACTTTTTATACAGGGTGATTATTTGCCTAGCTAAAATGTAGGGTTTCCATTATTATCAAAGAAAAAAAGAGCAGAATAGGAGATACCTACAAGTCTCTATCTCTTACAGAATGTAAGTCAGACACATCACTTGAGGGGCTTAAAATTTTTAACGTTACTTGATGCTTTGTGCTTATCATTTGTAATGGAAGATTTGTATGGTGGTAGCCTTCCATAAAGACTGTTTAATTCAGTCACTTCACCAGTACATAAACATGAATTATATACTGGGCATTGAACTGTTATGAATTTTAGGATATCCGTTCCTGCTATACCTATACAAAAGTAACATCTATAAAGTCATGGCTCCTAGGCTGTGTATTTGAAATTCTTACTTGCATGAGACTATCTAGAGTGGGATTGTGGGGGAGGATTATATATTTATAATAAACTGTCCTCAGGTGACTCTGATGTGAACCCCTGGTTAAGAATCATTGTAATAGAAAACTGTAGGTCTTTCTTGGCCAGGAGCGGCGGCTCACGCCTGTAATCCCAGCACTCTGGGAGGCTGAGTCGGGCGGATCACGAGGTCAGGAGATTGAGACCATCCTGGCTCACATGGTGAAACCCCGTCTTTACTAAAAAATACAAAAAATTAGCCGGGTGTGGTGGCAGGTGCCTGTAGTACCAGCTACTCGGGAGGCTGAGGCAGGAGAATGGCGTGAACCTGGGAGGTGGTGCTTGCAGTGAGCCGAGATTGCGCCACTGCACTCTGGCCTGGGCGACAGTGCAAGACTCCATCTCAGGGGGAAAAAGAAAGAAAACCTTTGGTCTTTCTTAATGTGAAGGCTCAAATGCCCTCACTTAAACATTTAAACATTGAGCATCAGCTATGTGCCAAACATTTTTATAGGCGTAGGGAATAGCTTGATAAATAGGATAAAATCTCTTATGATCTAGCAAAGATACAGGCACTTAAACATGTTAGTATAGTACAGTGTGGTAAGCATTAATGGTGCGAGAGCACAAATTAGGAACAGTTAATTTAGTCAGGAAGGATAAGAAGGGTCTAAAGGACACTTGAGCTTAGATGACTGGCAGATTGCCAGGTGTACCAGGAAGGAGTTAAGGTCTATTGGGGAAGGAAGCAGCCTGAGCAAAAGCATGGGTGCTTGCTATCCTGAAAAGCAAGCACCCATGGGAAGAGTACTGTTATTTATAGTAACTAAGAAATAAAACTGAGTTTTGTGGATGAATGATCAAACAAGTTCTGATCTGAATGAAGTAAATTTCTGTTGTATAAAATAATAGCCTGATAAAAGGAAGGAACCACTACTTCATAAGCTTTGAAGTAGTGGTTCCCAGCTTATGGGCCCTCCATGGAAGAGTGGCAATGAAATTATTACAGTCATAGAAACTGTGTTCACCAAGCATGATCTTTAATAATTGTTCTTTGTGTCTTATTAGGAGAGAAAAGGGTGGAGTTGAGAGATACTGGATCTGTGATAGGGCCTGGCTGGAATCTATCTTAACTGTGCTTTTATCCCAAACTGGTTCATCATTACATTAGGGACAAATTAAGGTTGACAGTTGCTCGTGTTTTGTTTGAATAAATAATGATTTTCTCACATTAACAATTTTTTTTCCCCCCAAGACAGAGTCTTGCTGTGTCACCCAGGCTGGAGTGCAGTGGTGTGATCTCAGCTCACTGCAGCCTCTGACTCCCGGGTTCAAGCAATTCTCCTGCCTCAGCCTCCCGAGTAGCTGGATTACAAGCGTCCACCACCACACTTGGCTAATTTTTGTATTTTTAGTAGAGACAGGGTTTCACCATGTTGGCCAGGCTGGTCTCGAACTCCTGACCTCCAGTGATCCACCTGCCTTGGCCTCCAAAGTGCTGGGATTATAGGCGTGAGCCACCAAGCATGGCCAAACAAATTTTTAAATGTATGTAAGAACATACAAATTTACTTAAGTGCTTTATAGAATTTATAGTTTTCCTATAATCATTTTCTAGTGCCAGAAGAACCACTACTGCTGAAGGAAAGATCTTTGAAATTTATTACCTTAGAAAGTACTTCTCATACGTTAAGAGGTTGATGACTGCTTTAGGGGACCTAAAATGTAGAATTAAGTGTTACTTTCTAATGTGACATTAGAACTTTTAAGCACTGAGGTTTCTTGATTCTTCTAGGTGTATGTATGGATCTATGACCCAGTTCACTTTAAAACATTTGTCATGGGATTAATTCTTGGTAAGTAGTGAGATGTTAGTAGCTTTAAAGTGCAATCTAAAATTTAGAAAACAATATGCAGATACTATAAAAGAAAATGTTCCTAAATTTAACATAAAATAGTTGTCATTTTAAAAATACTTTGAAGTCAGAAGGTAAATAATAAACTAAGGAAAATATTTGAAACACATTAAAACAAAGATCTTTACAAACTGATAGAAAAATGGTTAAGGTAGTTAACAGGTAAATACAGTGACCAGTCATCATGAGTGATACTTAATCACACTCATAATATATGCAAATTAAAGCTGTAGTGATTAAGAGGCTTGCAAACCTTGACATTAAAGGTCTTAGAAAAAAATCAACACTCTCAGTTGATAGGTATGTCTATTGTTTTAGTTTTTGTGAAGGACAGTTTGTCAGTATCTCTGAAATTTTATATGTGTCTGCAATGACCCAGCAATTCTAGGAATTTATTCCATGGCTGTTCCCATACAGTTGCACAAAGTGTGTGCATTGACACATTATCTGTTTTTTTTCCAAATCCTTTAGACTATACCTGAGTATAATCTAGCAAATATCTTTCAAATTTGAAATGCTTTATACCATTTGACCTAATAAATTCCACTTTAAGGAATTTACCCTATGCCGTAATCACAGTTGCACAAATGTACATGTGCAAGGGTATTATACCTAGAATAGATTAAAAAAAAAAAAAGAAAGTTACAGAAGAGTAAGAATAATATAAGCTCATTTACTTATTTAGAAAAAAAGTCTCTGTAACTAGTTAATTATATATAGGTAGTCTCTGGGAATACAGGTAGGCTTAATAGTACTTAACCTCTGGGAAGTGGAATAAGAATTAGATGAAGACTTATCTATACCTTTTGATTTGTTTGTTTGTGACAGGGTCTCATTCCTGTCACCCAGGCTGGAATGCAATGGCACAATCATGGCTCACTTCAGCCCGACTTGCTGGGGTCAGGTGATCCTCCCACATCAGTCTACTAAATAGCTGGAACTATAGACACACTCCACCACACCCAGCTAATTTTTGTATTTTTTTGGTAGAGATGGGGTTTCAACATGTTGTCCAGGCTGGTCTCGAACTCGTGGGCACTTGCCTCGTTGTCTCAGAGTGCTGGGATTACCGTTGATTTGTTTTTTTAACGGTGTATATTCCAGGAGGTTTTGTGGGGAAAGAATGATTTAACAAATAGAAAAAAAAAAATAGGTAGTAGTTAAAATAAGCTTGGTCAATATGATATCATAGGATCCCATTCAAAATAACTCTTTTAGGCTGGGCTCAGTGGCTCACACCTGTAATCCTAACACTTTAGGAGGCCAAGGCAGGGAGATGGCTTGAATCCAAGAGTTTGAAACCAGCCTGGGCAACATAGCGAAACCTCGTTTCTACAAAAAATTAGCCAGGTGTGGTGGTTCATACCTGTAGTCCCAACTACTTAGAAGGCTGAGGTGGGAGGATCGCCTAAGCTTGGGAGGTCAAGGCTGTGGTGAACCAAGAGCATGCCCCTGCACTCCAGCCTGGGTGGCAGAGTAAGACCCTGTTTCAAAAAGCAAAATAACTCATTTATAATAGAGTACTAGTCACTTTGCTAAATATTTTGCATGCAATATATCATTTCATCCTCAACAACCTTTGAAAAATAGGAACAGACACTTATTAAATATAAGGTAACTTAGTCTCAAAGAGTTAAGTAACTTGCCCAGGGTTACATAGCTTATTAGTGATGGAGCTAGAATTTTAATCCTGGTCTTACTCTAAAGACCTAATAACCAGGCTTCTGATTTCTTATACTTATTTCTTGTATCCTCACTTTACTTGCAAAAAAACTGGAGATTCTTATAAACAGTTTCCCTAAGTACCAAAAAACAGCTGTAGCGGAATCACTTGGGGAATCTTTTTCAGTCTGTGGATGTCAGAGCTCCACCCCAGAAGAAGAATCTCCAGAGAGGGGTCTTGGGAATCATTTTTTGTTGGGTTTGTTGTTCTGTTGTTTCTTTTAGCTCCCTTACTCAGTAGGCAGATATCTTAATTTTTTTAAATAAGGGAGATATAGCTTGAAAATGGGAGCAGTTGATAAATTAAGGAGGTAACAGTTTTGAATTTCTACATAGCACTTTTTTTTCTAATTATATGTAATTTACACTAATAAAAACTCCTAACCTAGTTTAAGAACAGTATAAAATGTTAGGTTGAACAATATGAAATTCTTCATAATTGACCATTTTTTACCTATAAAAATGGCAGTTTTGTATTTCAATGTGTTTATGTTTCTTAGTTTTTCCCCTAGGGATTTGTTTCTGTTATTGCAGCCATACCATTTAAGTTTTTATTCTAAAAGTTTAACTTTGTCATTTCTTGTTCCAGTGATTGCAGTAATAGCAGCCACCCTCTTCCCCCTTTGGCCAGCAGAAATGAGAGTAGGTGTTTATTACCTCAGTGTGGGTGCAGGCTGTTTTGTAGCCAGTATTCTTCTCCTTGCTGTTGGTAAGTATTGTTATCATAAAATTGACCTCAAGAAGGTTGCTTCTGAGCAGTTGGACTATAATTTGGAACTTCAGTAAAGCTTAAGAAAAAATGAATGGAGGTAAATCAAGAAGTATATGGTCCTACATTCTGAGTCAAATCTCAAAACTCAGGCTTGATAAGATCTGTTCTGTCTGCAGAAAAAGGATTTAATACATCTTTAAAATTTTTTTTAATTATTAAGATTTTTTATTGACAAATCGTAATTATACATTTATGGGGTACAATGTGATGTTTTGGTGTATGTGTACAATGTGGAATGTTTAATTCAAGCTAATTAACATAATTAGCATATCCATCACCTTTCTTGCCTATCATTTACTGTGACATATTTGAAATTTACTTAGTTATTTTGAAATATACCATACATTATTATATCTTAATCTGCAAATAGATGTGCTTTAAAAATTAGTTACGGCAAAGGCTTTTAATATTTTTGCAATGGTAGATCATTTATTAGACATAATACTTTCAGTAAAACATTTTTTAATTTTGACTTAGAACAAACGAAACACCCAAATAATCTATGCATATATTTAATAAATTATTCTAAACAATTGATTTGCCATTTGGGGAAAAATCATTAATTCTCACCCAGGTACCAAAATATTAGATGCAATAAGGAGTTAATGGTTTAAAAATCAAATAGGGAAACCTAAGTAAATGAATTTTCCACATTTCTAGATGATTGAGGTCTTTCATAGTTGATTCATTTAGAGGCAGTGTCTTGCTCTGTCACCCAGGCTGAAGTGCAGTGGTGAGATCATAGCTCACTGCAGCCTTGAATTCCTGGGCTCAAGCAATCCTCCTGCCTCAGCCTCCCAAGTAGCTAGGACTACTGGTGCATACCATCATCCCTGGCTTTTTGTGAGGGAGATAGGGTATCACTCTGCCCAGGCTGGTCTCAAACTCCTGACTTCAACTGATCCTCCAGCATTGGCCCCCCAAAGTGCTGGGATTATAAAATTATCACCACACCCAGCCATCTTTCATAGTTAAAAAGCAATATAGGGCCGGGCATGGTGGCTCACACCTGTAATCCCAGCACTTTGGGAGGCCGAGGTGGGTGGATCACAAGGTCAGGAAATCGAGGCCATCCTGGCCAACATGGTGAAACCCCATCTCTACTAAAAATACAAAAATTTAGCTGGGTTTGGTGGCATGAGCCTGTAATCCCAGTTACTTCGGAGGCTGAGGCAGGAGAATGGCTTGAACCCAGGAGGTGGAGATTGTAGTGAGCTGATATACCACCACATCCGGCTAATTTTTGTATTTTTAGTAGAGATGGGGTTTTACCGTGTTGGCCAGGCTAGTGTCGAATTCCTGACCTCAGGTGATCTGCCCTTCTTGGCCTCCCAAAGTGTTGGGATTACAGGTGTGAGCCACCGTGCCCAGCCTCCTTTCTCTAGCAGCAGAAAAATCCCCTGCTGTTTTTGCATGGAACACGAGCACATTTGTGGCCAAGAAATAATATCTAAGCCTGTTTGAATTTAGTGTCAGTGTAATACCTGCATCAAGAAGGAAAAGTCATAAACTTTGATCTGATATTAGACATAATAAAATTGGTGCTTTTTGCCTTTCAAATTCCTGAAATTTAGAAACTCCTTGGAAATTTTTAGCAAAGGTTTAGCTCCACTGAATAGAACTACTCTACTTGCTTATTTTTAAATTAAACCAGTGTTCACAATAATTTATGGTTATTATATAGTTTTGCTGTTTAAAATATTGTTTCTTCAGTAGTCTCTTTAAATAAATTTTCATTGTAAATATGCTGTGGATTTAAATATTCATTATGAACCAAATAGTCTTCTGAATTATACCAGGAAACAAACCAACCTTTTATGTTGATTCTCTTAGAAAATGCAATTCCAAATATACTTTCAAATAATTAGATATTTCTTTTATATTATCTTTGAGGTCTTTATATATATTTTATTAATATATATTTATATCTATATTTATATATATGTTCATTTTTTGGAGACAGGGTCTTGCTCTGTTGCCCAGGGTAAAGTACCATGACAGAATCATAGCTCACTGTACCCTCAAACTCCTGGGCTCAAGCAGCCCTCCCACCTCAGCTTCCTGAGTAGCTGGGGCTCTAGGAGCATGTTGCCATGCCTAGCTGATTTTTCTTTTTAAGAGTCAGGGTCTTGAAATATTATGTATTGGTCAAAATTATATTTGGCGTTTCTTTGAATATGCATTGTTAATAATGCCATTTAAAATAAGACCTTTGGCAGTTTTCTAAAATCTGTCACTTTTAGTGTAGGAATGTTATTATAGTACATGTCACAGCTTCCCCATAATTCTTCCCTTTTCACTCTTGGTAATGTAGTGCCACATAGCGAAAAACTGTAAAACATGAGCATTCTGCCGTACCATTTGTATGTGATAAGAAATTAGGTTTTATTTGTGCCATTTCTGTATTGCTTTTTCTTTGGTTTGATACAAGATTTCATATTATGAACCATCTGCCTTACAATCCTGTAAAACCTATCATTGCATCATAATTGGAGAAAAAAATGTACAGCCTCCTTAAATTCATTATATCTGTTTATCAGTAGAATTTATTCTTAAATCGTAATTTTAAGCATATTTACCTTTTCCGTTTATACCACGAAAGATTCTAATATATACAGGAGTCTTTCAGAATATTTATATTCTTGTGAAAATAAAAATAGCTATTTTTAAAAGTCAAGACAGTTATAACAATTTTCTTCCATTTATACAAAGCAAAACAATGGAAGACACATAGATTAGCTTATTTCAGGCTTTATATGAAAACAGTGACAGAATTGTCTGAAGAAAACAAAAACCAAAAATCCTATCATAATTGATTAGTCTTTAATTGATTAGTCTGTAACAGTCACATAATTATCATGACCTTTTAAAAAACAGGAAAAATCACTCAGCTCTACATAATTGGTAAATTCAGAGAAAACTAAATATTGGGGTTTGTAATAACTCATTACTAAAAATTTTAAAATTCAAATTCCATTTTTCTACAGTTTTGTCAAAATACAGTGTTATAAAATAAAAGAATAAACCTTACGTGTTTAAGTGATCTTGCTTTCTTTAACATTGTATTTTTCCTAATACTGAGAGGATTGGTCTTTAAGCAAAAATTAAATAATTTACCTAATCAATAAAATAAAAAGGTCAGGTTCAGTGGCTCACAACTGTGATCCCAACTACTCAGGAGGCTGAGGTGAGAGGATCACTTAAAGCCAGGAGTTCAAGCCTGGCCTGGACAACATATCAAGAACCTGTCTATGAAAGTAGATAGGTAGGTAAGTAGAGAGAGAGGGAGAAAAGACAGATGAGAGAGAGAAAGAGATTAGATAAATAGATGATAGGTACATACCTGTAATCCCAGCACTTTGGGATTTTGAGCCCAGGAGTTTAAGACCAGACTGCGCAACATGGCAAGACCCCATCTCTACAAAAAAATACAAAAATTGGCAGAGCCATGGTGGCATGTACCTGCTATTTGGAGGCTGAGGTGGGAGGATTGCTTGAGCCCAGGAGGTTGAGACTGCAGCGAGTCATGATTGCACCACTGCACTCCAGCCTAGGTGACAGAGCAAGACCTTGTCCTCAATAAATAAATAAGACAACAAGGATTAAAAGATGGATTTTAATACTGGGATTCCTTATCCAGGGCTAATTTATCCTTTAGGCATAGTAAACACATGCCTTGGACCAAGATACATATAGGGGTCCACAGAAATATTTTCATTTTTATTTCTTTTAAATCAGAAGTAGTAATGTATATACATGTATGTACTAGCAAACCTATATGGTATTTTTTTCATGTTTATACAAATGCATAGAAAATAGTCATAATGTATAGAAAATATAATTTTAATATTTTTTTGTGGAGTAAGTTCCTTACAAAGGCAAAAGGGCCTAGAGCCTTGGAAAGTAGGATGTAACCCTGCTTTTCCTTCTTAAAGGCTTCCTTCCTAAACACCTTTTCATCTCTTTATTTTATTCTTTTCCTACACCATGATCTTATGAATACTTAAATTCCCAACTGATTGCTATGTGTATTGAAGCATAATATCACAAAGTGCATAAATCAGAAGTGTATATCCATGAAACAACACCCAGATGGAAAAAAGAAGTAATTTTTTTCGGAGTGACGTTACTGCATTGTGACCTCAAGTTCAGAGCAACATGCTGTGCCCCTAGAATACTGCGATAGCTGCTAAACTAGTCAGGAATTTTTTTGTTTTGTTTTCAAGCATGCAGTGGTGTAATTATAGCTTACTGTAGCTCACTGCAGCCTCGAGCTCCTGGGCGCAAGTAATCCTCCCACGTAGCTGGGATTAGAGGTTTAGCCACCACGCTCAGCACTAATCAGGATTTAAATATTCATATTTAAGGTGTATGAAATGTGCAGGTAATAAAACTTTTCCCAGCTTTTTATTAACAAATACTCCCTTTTGAGGCAACGTTTGAATTACTCAATTAGAGAAATGTTTCTCCCCACAGCTCGATGCATTCTATTTCTCATCATTTGGCTCATAACTGGAGGAAGGCACCACTTTTGGTTCTTGCCAAATCTGACTGCTGATGTGGGTTTCATTGACTCCTTCCGGCCTCTGTACACACATGAATACAAAGGACCAAAAGCAGACTTAAAGAAAGATGAGAAGTCTGAAACCAAAAAGCAACAGAAGTCCGACAGTGAGGAAAAGTCAGACAGTGAGAAAAAGGAAGATGAGGAGGGGAAAGTAGGACCAGGAAATCATGGAACAGAAGGCTCAGGGGGAGAACGGCATTCAGACACGGACAGTGACAGGAGGGAAGATGATCGATCCCAACACAGTAGTGGAAATGGAAATGATTTTGAAATGATAACAAAAGAGGAACTGGAACAGCAAACAGATGGGGATTGTGAAGAGGAGGAGGAAGAGGAAAATGATGGAGAAACACCTAAATCTTCACATGAAAAATCATAATCTGACTAATTTTGGGACTGAATGAATAAGTACAAAAGGTTGGATTTTCTATGTTGGCTGATTACCATATTGAACACATGGCATTTGTAGCATTCTTTAAATCTATTTACTGAAATATATTTGACATTCAAGCAGTTATATTCAGTCCTTCATTTTATAGAATATTGGCACTATTATTGGTACAGTTTAAAGCCATTAATATGTTTTATCCATTTGATAATTTTACAGTAAGTAGATCTTATTCATTTTGACATCAAAGATGTACTTTCCACAGTTAAATTTACATTAATGGCAGTTTTTGATAGTTTTATGGCTTTTTACTGTTAGACTAATCAAAAATAACTTTAAAAGGAACAAAGAAACTCCAACATTTCACATTATGGCATAGTTATGTAGCCATTTCACAGTTTCTTTAAGATGCGTAAACTCATTGTTCTTGATAGTTCTTTTATCTTTCATTATAAAGTTATACCAGATTTAAGATTCTGAGTTAGCAGAATTCAAAACTATTTTGTGGAAACAAGCCAACTAGTAACAATGCAGCAACACTTCTGGTTTAGCTAAATTCTTTTTCCAATGTAGGAAATCCACACTGATTTGTACGTCTGACTCAGAGAAAGATGGTCATCTCCAACAGAGAAAGTGAACAGCATTTGTTGGAAAGTGATGGCTCTCCCACTTCCCTCCCCATTTCATTGTCGTAACGTAAAGTGTATTCTGTACATAATTTGCAAATAAAACATTTTATTTTAATTGTTACTTATTATTTAGATATTTCTCAACACTTAAATTCATAAAATTAAGACCATGTAAGGGTATGTTTTTAGAGAAATGGAAGTTTCAGTAACCCACAGAACATCTGTGATCTTTCTACAGCAGCTTTAGTTTTGTGCCAACATTCCATGTATTTTGAATATGAGCAAAAACTGATCTTTATTAAATAAGAGCAGACTTAAAGTAGCTTTGTACGCCTTAATGTTCATTTTGATTTATTTTAAATCTTTACATTCAGAAATGAGATACTGTATTATCAGACCAGGAGGCATTGCTGTGAAAGATAATTTCCTATTCTAAAATATCAAATTTAAAATAAAGATAATAAAACGTAAGAGAACTATTGGACTCTAATTGCTTTGAACTAGTTTTGCAGTTTGACTTTACGTCTTACACATCTTAGTTACAAGTCTTTGAAAACTCTTGTTTACTTATGAGCATAATCATTCCTTGGAGTTATACTTTTATAAACTAATAATGAATATTAAATGATTTTCCTTCAGTCACAGTGAGAGCATTTTGCTTTGTGGTTGAAATAGGTAGTGTATGTCAGTCTTTGCTTTAGTCTGCTTCTCATCTAAGTGTTTGAATTAAAGATGTTAAATTTTTCTAATTGTGAAAAATACGTTTTATGTATCATTGACACATTTTATTAAACATAGCTTGATTGCTTCTTTATAGTAGTCCCTGTAAGTGGACAGAAATGTGGCTATTTGATGTTAATGCAACTATGTCAAGACTGCAATCACTTTAAGAGTTTTTTTTAGCAAATGTTCATTGGTGAAGTGCCTGGGTATTTTCCCCTCCCATTTGCAGAGCTCTACTACTTCATTTCCACAGTAAGCATGTATATATAATACTGGCTTCTGGGTTTCTTTATCACCAGTAACATTGATACCTATTTTGGGATATAAACATGGTGTTTTTCAGAAATAAAAATTATTTCATTAACCTTTACTATTACAGTGATAATACCCAGGCACTCAATGTTTATCCTGAAATTTTTTATAATACATGTACTTTGTCTAGTCTTAAAGACATTTGGAGCATGGCCAACAGGAAAGTCAGCTTCTTACTGATGTGTGTGGATTCTTACAGAATGGTAGTACAAATTTTTATAAATATTTGGTGATCCCTGGGGGGAAATATCATTCTTACTATGGTTAGAAAGTGAATTAGCATTTTCCGCTCAGTTTCTATTTTACTATTCAAGTTGTATACTTTAAACAAATACAAAAATCAAAAGGCTGCCTCTATTACAATCCTCAGTGGAATAGATGGCTATCTTTCTTGGCTAACATTAAATATTCTTGTATCAGAGCATGGAAAATTGTTTATAATTGTTAATAGAATGGTGGGTTTTTTTGTTTTTTTTTGTTTTTTTTTTAAGAACTTCATATGTGGGCCGGGCGCGGTGGTTCAAGCCTGTAATCCCAGCACTTTGGGAGGCCGAGACGGGCGGATCACGAGGTCAGGAGATCGAGACCATCTTGGCTAACATGGTGAAACCTCGTCTCTACTAAAAAATACAAAAAACTAGCCGGGCGACGTGGCGGGCGCCTGTAGTCCCAGCTACTTGGGAGGCTGAGGCAGGAGAATGGCGTAAACCCAGGAGGCGGGGCTTGCAGTGAGCTGAGATCCGGCCACTGCACTCCAGCCTGGGCAACAGAGCAAGACTCCGTCTCAAAAAAAAAAAAAGAACTTCACATTCGCTATGCTGCTGTAAGTAGAAGCATGAAGCTTTTTGATCATGTAGGGCTTATTGTAGAGGGTATCAATTGGCCTAACTAAGCAGGATTGGATTTACCAGAGGCTAAGTTCAGATAGTAAGAATAATGCATATGTGATTGTTCTTAAAGTCAATGTATTAAATAAGGTATTTTTCCTTTTCCCTCTTACTGGATTTTTAAATTTTCAAACCATATGGCCTAGATAACTTGAATTGAAATAATATAGATTTAGTTGAATACTAGTCAGGAAGTAATACATTTTAATATATCACATGGAAATTATGCAGCGGTGATGAATTTTGGTGTTTCCCCCCTCTTTCTGGTTTTACATCATGAGGATCAATTAGCTTCTGACAAGAAAAATCATCTTGTGTCTTTTGTAAATTGAATTTTTTTTTTTAATCTTTATTAGGAACTGGAAAACAGCAAGTATGGTTGATTCTCATTATTCAAGGTAGTTATGTTCTATAAAGTCACTGTGAACACTGAATTAGCAAATACAGAACCTAGGGGAAATACAAGGCTAGATTTCTGCAAACAACTGGTCACATTTTCATCAAGCAGTCAACATGTAAATGTCTGTTTAAAGACACCTTATTTAATATAGTCGATTCATTAACCTTGAAGTCATGACCAACAACACTGTAACTCATGCCTGGATGAGGCTTATCTGACACATAAGCTTCATAAGGCACACAACAGCCTTTTTGCCCTTAGGAACAGCTTTTTGCCCTTAGCACTAGGCTTGGGTGCCATTTTAAACAGTGAAATCAAAAAAAAGAACAGAAATGCAAAAACCATGGCATTAGAGTAAAAAGGACACATCTATAGTATGAAAGCTAGAACATGGCCTTGTTCAGCCTCAGCTGAGGATATATGTACAGCAAGTTTTTTGCTGTACCACAAAATTTTAGGTTAGGCAAATTCACAAATACAGAATCCACGAATAACAAGGATCAACTCTACTTAACTATATTTTAAAGCTGTGACATTTATCTACCTGGTTTATGTAATAGAATTTATTGCTGAATTATGCTCCAGTATTTGAGTGATGTTTTAAATATCCTGTGTCTGAAAATAATTCCTCCTAATTGTGTAGTAATTTGTTTTTACTGTTTCAGCAGTATTTCAGGTCTTTGTTCATTCACTCAGTAATACTGAGCACTTACCATGTACCAGAATTTTACTAGGCACAACCATGAATAAAAATACAATTCTACCCTCTTGCACCATTAAATAGTGTGTTAAGTGCTACAGCAGCAAATTGCTATGTATGCTGGATATCTCTTGTTTTCCCCTCCCACTCCACTCTGCCCTTGCCCCCAAAGCTGACCCAAATGGACCACAGCAGTGGGCTCCTATGCCTCCTGGCTTCTGAGTGGGTTTGGCCAAGGAGTGTCCTGGCCAGAGATCAGAGGATGGTAGGGTGCCTATTCTCAGCTCTTCTCCTAGGGTTGGGGGGCTGCCTTAGCAGCCAAAGGTCACTTCTCCCAAACCCTTTCCCTGCTTTCCAGGTTGCCAGTCCCTGCACTCTTCCTTTCTGGCCAAGGATGATGTCTGTTCTGCTGCTACTAGCCTGGAGTTTCAGAAGCTACTGTGTTTCCTCTGTGGGTAGCCTATGCCTATACTTTTGTAGTATCTCCTCATAATAGCTTAATGTAAAGAACCATCTGTTTCTTATTGGAATCAAGACCAATACCAAGGAGAAATTCCTAGGGAACAAAAATTCCAATGAGGAATTTACCTCTTTGTCAGATCCTTATCACCAAACATTAGAAAAGATCTCATAACTTTATACAGCGTGTTGTAAGAGTGTTGATAACTAAAATCCTGTTCTAGTGGATGTCATGCAGATAACTACACAAGGAGATGAATTTAAATTTGCCTTCTTTGGCAAGCCCTTAAACCAATGGCTAAAGCAGTTGGTTGTGAGTTTCTGAGTAGGTCCCAATGCATTTATTTCATTTGTCCAACTGAGCAGACAGACCCTTTGAGACTTTAATTTCGTGGCTTTTCCAATCAGACGATATTTCAGTCTGAGAGAGGACATATTTTCTGAGGTTTATAGTTTTAGGATTGTCTAAAAGGCCTATGATCTCTTCTTAACATGACAGAAAGAGGGAAAGATAAGTTAAATTTCAAGGGGGTCAGATCATCATACTTATTTCATTTTCAGTGATTTCCCAGATGACTTTAATTTTTTGTGTCATGACTCCTCAGAATAATGGGTTTTTGTTTTTGTTGTTACTGTCTTTTTGTTTTTTGTTTTTTTTTTTCTTTTGAGATGGAGTCTCACTCACTGTGTCGCCCAGGCTAGAGTGCAATGGCGAAATCTCGGCTCACTGCAACTTCCACCTCCTGATGTTCAAGCGATCCTCCTGCCTCAGCCTCCCAAGTCGCTGGGATTACAGGCGCATACCACCACACCCTGCTAATTTTTGTATTTTTAGTAAAGACAGGGTTTCGCCATGTTGGCCAGGCTGGTCTTGAACTCCTGACATCAGGTGATCCACCTGCCTCGGCCTCCCAAAGTTCTGGGATTATAGGCATGAGCCACCATGCCCAGCCAGAATAATGTTTTTAAATGCAGAAAAGGAAATGCATGGGGTTACAAAGGAAACCAATTACACTGAAGTGTAAGCTACCAAAATAAGTTAATTTGTTATGTGGTAGTTATAGGTGTACGGTTAATAGCCAGATCTACGAGTGGATGTAATAACTGCTATGATATTGAAGTGGCATAAAACATAGATCTCTGCACCAACTGTGATGTAACATGGAAATACGTGATTCCTGTTGACAAAGTCAGTTACTGCTAGTACAACTGTGGATTGCTGTCTGCACTTGTCATTGAAGGAAATACTAAATTTTAGTTTTAGGCTAGTGAAATTAAAGTTAATTTTTCCCATCCAAGTTCATGTATCTTCTGAATTATATCCGTGAATCCCTTAGAGGTCTGTGGATTGTAGGTTAAGAACCCCTGCCCTAGCTAATCAGATCCACCAATGCTTCAAATAGGACTATAACATATTCAAAGGCCAATGATACTTAGCATAATTCAATTTTAATATTATTCGCATTTCATGTCACAAATTTAGTAACTTACATTTGTTATGTGATGTTTTGTTTGGATAGATTATGTCTTACTCCTAAATAAAAAGTCAAGATTTTTGTAGCGACTTCTATTTATTTTACGTATTATTTTGAGATGGGGGTCTCCTCACTCTGTCACTCAGGCTGGAGTACAGTGGTACGATCACGGCTCACTGCAGCCTTGACCTCCCGGGCTCAAGCGATCCTCCCACCTCAGCCTCCCAAGTAGCTGGGACTACAATTGCATGCTACCATATCCAGTTAATTTTTGTAATTTTCATAAAGATGGGGTCTCCCTATGTTGCCCATGTTGGCTTTGAACTCCTGGGCTCAAGTGATGATCCTCTTGCCTTGGCCTCTCAAAGCTGTGGATTATAGATGTGAACTGCCACGTCCATCCTGAAGCATCTTTTAAATGGGAGAAGCAAAACAGGGTCGTAACAACACAAATATTATCTTTCAGTCATTCAACAAACATTTGTGGAGTGATTACTACGTGCTAAGCATTGTGCAATCACAAAACTCAAAAAGCTAGTTTAGTAAGAGAGACAAGTATTCATGCAAACAGTGGCAATGGTGTTGTGTAATGTCGAGTATCTGTGACATGCTTATGAGATCACATAAGTGAATACCCAGCCCAGATTGGAAGGTCAGGAAAGGCATCCCATAGAAGTATCATGAGCTAGATCTTGAAGAATGAGTGGGTATTAGCCAAGTGAAGAATAGGGGAATTCTGGGCCAGTGCAGCAAGATGTGCAAAATAAGACAACAGAGTGATCATGGCATCCCCTGAAACTGAAACTAGTTAAGGTACAGCTGGGAAAGAGAAGAGTCTAGAGAGGGATACAGGTGGCAAGTCATTGTCTGACTAGAATCCTTTCCTTTAAGAAATACTCCTTTCCCTTCTGTGGTGCTCCTCATTCCATTCCACGGTGACTGGCCTCAAGGATGAGCACCCAGTTCACACCAGGCCAATTGAAGTCTTCTCATTTCCTCAGGGATCTTGAATTCTAAGGACCATGTGGACCTGAAGAAACCAGTGGCTATGTTGCCTTCACATGAGTGGAGCCTGTCTAGAAATAGAACCAACATGAAAAAAACAGAACCAAGGGGTGGATCAGGAAGACAATGCCTTAATGCCATCTTTGAACTCCTAGATCTAGCCTGACCTAAAGCCATTCCTGGGCTTTTCAGTTGCATGAGCCAACAGATTCCTCATTTTTTCTCAGTTATTTTGAATGAGATTTCTGTCACTGGGAACTGAAAGATGACTGAGTTGCACACAGTAAGTATGAACAGTGACACTAAAATACCTTTGGAGCAGATTGACTCAAAGCAGGAGAGTAACACATTCAGATTTGCATCTTAGACTACACTAATCACATAGAAAATGGCATGGCAAGGAGCAAGGCTTAGATATTCTCTGGATATTTCCAGTATTTCTCAGATTTACACATTTTAACCACAACTCTCCTCTTGTTGTTAAAAACAATTTGTTTTCTTATTACAGAAAAATCAGAAACTTATAAGCAAAAATAACCAGAAAACTCGCAAACCTACTTAGTCCATTTTGTGTAGCTATAACAGAATACCACAGACTTGAGTAATTTATAAAGAAAATAAACTGACCTGGCATGGTGGCTCATGCCTGTAATCCCACCACTTTAGGAGGCTGAGGCGGGAGGATCACCTGAGGTCAGGAGTTCGAGACCAGCCTGGCTAACATGGCAAAACCCCATCTCTACTGAAAATGCAAAAATTAGCTGGGTGTGGTGGTGTGCACCTGTAGTCCTAGTTACTCAGGAGGCTGAGGCAGGAGAATCACTTGAACCCAGGAGGCAGAGGTTGCAGTGAGCTGAGATCACGCCACTGCACTCCAGCCTGGGCAACAAGGTGAGAGTCTGTCTCAAAAAAAAAAAAAAGAAGAAGAAGAAGAAGCTTATTTGACTTACAAGTTTGGAGGCTGAGAAGTCCAAGTGCATGGCGCTGGGATCTAGTGAGGGCTTTCGTGCTGCATCCCATGGTGGAAGGCAGAAGGGCAAGAGAAGATGAAAGCCAGTGAGCAAGAAGGGGCTGAACTGGCTTTCATAACAAGCCCACTCTCATGATAATAACAATGAATCTGTGAAGGCAGAGACCTTATGGCCTAATCACCTCTTAAAGGTTCCACCTCTTAATACCATCACAATGGCAATTAAATTTCAGCATGAGTTTTGAGGGGGACATTGAAACTATAGCACCTACCTCCAGAGACAACTACTGTTAAAACTCATATATACCCTTCTATAGCTCTTATATGTGTAACATGTATGTCTGTGTTCACTGAGGTGAGGAGATAGTAAATAAATGAGATCATACCATGTATACTTTATATTAAGAGTATTCAGAAATAAACGATCTGGAAAAAGAACATGTTGTGTGAAACCAAAGACACCATTTTTTCAGAAGAACAAATTATTGACCGGCTTATGATTTTAAATTGTATTTCTGCTCACCAACTTAAAGCTTCAGATTGTGATGTTATCCTTAGACTAAGTATATAGTAGGCCAGGCGCAGTGGCTCACACCTGTAATCCCAGCACTTTGGGAGGCCAAAGTGGGTGAATCACGAGGTCGGGAGATCGAGACCATCCTGGCTAACATGGTGAAACCCCGTCTCTAATAAAAATACAAAAAATTAGCCAGGTGTTGTGGTGGGCGCCTGTAGTCCCAGCTACTCAGGAGGCTGAGGCAGGAGAATGGCGGGAACCTGGGAAGCAGAGCTGGCAGTGAGCCAAGATCGTGCCACTGCACTCTAGCATGGCTGACAGGGCAAGACTCTGTCTCAAAAAAAAAAGAAAAAGACTAAGTATATAGTAAACACATGCATGTTACAAAGTATTTCACTACAGTGTTTTTAATGATCAACATTCGAGGGGATTAGAAGGAAGAATTTATTATTAACTTGCCATATCCTCAAATACATACACCTTTTACAATTACGGCACTTTGCACTGCAAAGAAAAAAATAAAGGGCAGTAACAAGTGAATTAGTACACAACAAGGCTCTTGAAAACAAGAGCAGTAACTGCAGAAACTGGTCTGTACTTACAGAGTCTGGACAATATCTGACAGACTGCATAGCTATAAAGAGTGGTTGGATACTATACAAAGCAAAGCAAGTTGCATCTCTATCCCATCTCTCTAGTTGCATATACTCCACAGGGTTTAATTACAAAATCGAAACCCTATTCTTAATAACTTCTTTTCTCATTGTCCTTTAATAAAAGAACCATCAGAATTCTCCACTTTTCAATCACATGTGCTGTCTTCTATCTCACCTTCCATCCCATCCCCAACTTAGTCTCCTTCCAAAGTACTGATTGCCAATTTCATTACTTAACAGACAACATATGTGGCCGGGCGTGCTGGCTCATGCCTATAATCCCAGCACTTTGGGAAGCCAAGGCAAGCGGATCACGAGGTCAGTAGATCAAGACCATCCTGGCCAACATGGTGAAACCCTGTCTCTACTAAAAATACAAAAATTAGCCGGACGTGGAGTGGAGGTGCACACCTGTAGTCTCAGCTAGTCAGGAGGCTGAGGCAGGAGAATTGCTTGAACCCAGGAGGCAGAGGCTGCAGTGAGCCGAGATCATACCACTGCGCTCCAGTCTGGGCAACAGAGCAAGACTCCATCTAAAAATTTAAAAAAAAAAAAAAGCAATATTCAGATGTCTCGTGCTTCCCTCTGCCTCCACCCAAAGTTTATTATTAACAGCACTGGTGGGAGCATGACATGTTTGTTTGAACTGTTCTATCAATGCCAAGCCACGATTATACACGGATAATATCCCTAGAGAAGGGAACCAACTCCTGGAAAATGAGCTCGAATGTTCAGCCCCATTGCCACCTCACATTCTTTATTCCCCACCACACAGATTGAGAGGGGTGTGGTGATCAGACAGAGGAATGCCATTTAGACTCCCAGCACAGGCCTTAGACTACTTTTCTCAAGAGGCAATGGCAGTTCTCTGCAACACTCAGGAGGCGAGTCATCTGAAGAATCTTAAAACTGGGAGACCTGCTCCACCATCCTTTCCTTATTTCATTCAACCAACATTTACTGAGCCTCGACTATGTGCTGAACAATGAAAATATAATGAGGAACCCATAGTCCCGGCTCAGAATCCAGGGAAGGAGCAAGGAAACCAGCGGCTGCCTGCACATGCACACGTTGCCGGAGGAGAGCCATCTTCCGCCCTAAAAGCTACAATCTCCACCATCTGAAAGTTTCCAGCCTGGTAGGGTTATGATAAGGCAAACAAACAAACAGATACAAACAAAGTGCTGCAGGCTTTGACAAAGAGGTTCGATGGTGAAGGAGAGATTGCAGAGGCAAAAAGAGGCCAGCAATGAGAGAGCTCTTATCCCACAATGGAGGATTTTACAGCAGTCATCACTCCTTAGTCTCTGTTTCCTTTTTATCACCGCCACAAATGCTTCTCAGAACTGGGAATATTGCCCACCAGGAGTTTACAAATCCAAGTGAAAACTAACCACTAACTGATGGAGTAGAAAGGAAAGGAACAGGCTGCGCGGCAGCTCATGCCTGTAATCCCAGCACTTTGGAAGGCTGAGGCAGGCGGTCACCTGCGGTCAGGAGTTTGAGACCAGCCTGGACAACATGGTGAAATTCCATCTCTACTAAAATTACAAAAATTAGCTGGACGTCGTGGCAGGTGCCTGTAATCCCAGCTATTTGGGAGGCTGAGACAGGAGAATCACTTGAACCCAGGAGGCGGAGGTTGCAGTGAGCCGAGATCGCACCACTCCACTCCATCCTGGCCATAGGAGCAAGACTCTGTCTCAAAAAAAAAAAAAAGGAAGTAAAGAAAGGAACAAAAGAATAACTCCTTGGGCCTCTGGTATAGAGGCTTCCAGCAGAGTCACAATATGTGGGACAATATCAAATAAGCATTCCATTTGTCACTAAAATATCTTGTGTTTACCATAAAGTGATACCTGCTTAAAATAAAACCCATCAGGATGCTCATTTTGTTCACCCTACCCCCACTTGCCACATTACAAAGAGGAAGCAATAAGACATTGTTCAATGCTGCTGAGAACAATTTCATTTCCTTCCTGTTCACTATCTTTTTTGATACAACATGTAATTATGGGAATTTTTAAGAATTTTCAACAAATGTCTTCTGTAAAACTTAGTCCCTTCTGTAGCAACATATGATGCCCCTGCAAATCAAGGTAGCTAGGAATCGTGCAGTGAAAGAGAGTGGTTTGCTTTAATGTTGTGTGCAACTAACTTCCTGTTGCCTTTTAAATGTTCTGCTGCTAGTACAGCATAATTGGATAACTAATAACAAATACACATGGTGCTGATTTTGTTTCATTAAAACATTTACAGAAGTTCAAAGTTAAGTATCTGAAACACCTGATTGATTTTTGTTTTTCACTACAATCTTTTTATGGCATAACATATGCACAGCTAATATTTTAAAATAAAATGTAATATACCTAAAGAGAAGTGCACAAATCATAAGTATACAGTTTAATGAATTATCACAAAGTGTACACACCCATGTAACCATGAGACCAAGCAGCAGAACATCAGCTCCTAGAACCCCCTGATTCCTAGAACCCCCTGATCAGCCACCTGATTCCTCACCTTCCACTTTTAACACCACGGGTTCGTTTGCCTGTGTTTGAACTTCATGTAAATGGAATCATACTATAGAGTCTTTTGTGTTTGACTTTTCAATACTGTGAGATCCATAATGTATATAGGAGCAGTTCCTTCAGGATCCTTGTACAGATTATTAATCACATCCCAGATGGGAGAATGACCCACAACTGATGATTACGAGGTTTGTCACAGACTGGGACTCCAAGTACAACTCCATTTCTTCATCTCCCTACTCTAACACTGATGAACAGAACCTCTGTTGTCTGCTGAGGGCCGGCTACTGGCTAGAAGAATAATTTCCAGAGAACCCTTCTCACCATTGTAACTCAATCCCTACTAAGAATGTTGCTGTTCTCTTCCCCGTGAATCCACTAGTGAATGCCAAGCACCTCCTGTGCGAGTCCTCCTGTGAGTGCTGCGGGGAAAACAGTCCAGCCAGGAAGCAGCTCATATAATTCAAGGACACGATCTGATTAAGATAAGAGAGGTACGAGTTGCTTTGGGAATTTTAAAGTCAGAGGAAATCGCTTCATTCGTCAGAGGAAATCGCTTCATTCGAGGGATCAGAAACAGGCCTTTGAGGACCAGTGGGATCGACAGTCTAATCTGTGGGCACACTTCAGGCCAAGGCTATATCCTGAGTAAAAACAAACAAGCAAACTAAAAGAGACAATGGGGCATTGTGCGGAAAATATGAAGGGTCCTGGGTGGCTTAATCCTAGGGAATATTGGGGGTTGAGTCTAGAAACCCAGGTAAGGATCATATTGTGGGAGATCTTAAATGTCAAGGGGAGGAAGAAATTTACTCCAGTGACTTTTTTCACTGGTTTCTGCCCTGCTCACCTCCCTTTTCAACAACTAACTTTTGTCCACCTTGCTTCTCTCTTAGGTGCCTTTCTCTCCCCCTTCACTCCTTATTTTTGTTTTAGTTATTATTATTATACTTTAAGTTCTAGGGTACATGTGCACAATGTGCAGGTTTGTTACATAGGTATACATGTGCCATGTTGGTGTGCTGCACCCATCAACTCATCATTTACATTAGGTATTTCTCCTAATGCTCTCCCTCCCTCAGCCCCCATCCCTGACAGGCCCCGGTGAGTGATGTTCCCTGCCCTGTGTCCAAGTGTTCTGATATCACTCCTTGTTTTTTTAAGAATTCCGATTTTCCACTTCAATTTAACCCACTGCAAGCTGGCTCCTATACCCAACTTCTGAAATTACTCCTGCTGAGATCTCTGTACATCTCAGAGTTCTTGGTTGCAAAGAACTGAACCAGCTCTGGCTAGAGGAAGCAGAAATGGGATTTTCTAGGGAAGGGTGCACATGGCTCCCAAGATTGAAAGGAAGGCTGGAAAAGTAAGCTTAGAAAACAGAAAGGAACCAAGAAATACCCGGCAGCCCGGGACCAGTCACCAGAGCAAGCTACTTAGGTCTTCATTGCTGTTGTATCCTCCCACTGCACCTCTGCTTTGACTGATCTGACTGCCCCAACTCTTTGCATCACTCTTTCAAGAGTCAAAGTCCTCCGTGGGAGCATCCTTCTGGCTGAGCTTGGATAAAGGGGTCTGGCTTCTCACTCAGAAAAAAAGAAGTATTTACCCTCACCTGTCAGATTCTTAGTGAGAGGCAGAGACCCCTGAATAGTGAAATATTTGAATGAGTACAAACGCAACTGCTGAGCCAAATAACCTCTTTTCAGCCTTTATCCCACTTTATCTCTGTATCATTCTTCACTATCAGCATCCAAGCCTTCACCTCTCACCTTCTTAAAATTGTCTCTTCCAAGCTTGGTGCGGTGGATCCCACCCTAATCCCAACACTTTGAGAGGCTGAGGCAGGAGAATTGCCTGGGCAACATAGTGAGACCCCCTCTCTACTAAAAATAATTTAAAAATTAACCTGGCATGGTGGCATACACCTGTAGTCTACTTTGGGAGGCTAAGGCAGAGGATAGCTTGAGTTCAGGAGGTCAAGGCTGCGGTGAGCAAGGATCCCGCCACTGCACTCCGGTCTGAGTGACAAAGGGAGACCCTGTCTCAAAATAATAAAATAAAATTATTTCTTCTTCAGCATCCAGGACACGGCTTTTTTCCTGGTTTTTTTTTTTTTTTTTTTTTTTTTTTACTTCTGGCCACTCCTTCTTCTCTATTTGCTCTTGAAATTAAGTCTCCAAAACTCCTTCCTTGGTCCATGCTCATTTGAAACACTCCCTCGGGTAATTACATTCATTTCCTTGGCTTCAAATGTGACCCTCAATCTTTTGCTCCAAACTTGACTTTCACTGTGAGTCTCAGTCCCATGGGCACTTCAGTATCAACATGTCCAAATGGAACTTTAATCTCCCTCCCTGCAGGCCTGCTCCCCTTTCTGACCCCAAGTCACAGCTGACCCAGGTAGAAACTCAGTTATCCTGAGTCCTCATGCACATATATTAGTCACCAAATTATCTTCACTCTACCTCAAAATTATCCTTTACTTACTAAAGTATGTTAAAAGTCTCCTGACTCTACCATCTTGCTTCCCAATTAGCTTAGACGTTTATGATCTCAGGAGGAGAGTGGTAGTAGGAGGGGTTGAGATGGGGTGGATGCAGGAATAACTAGGATAAAGGATCCAAAGGTGGATTGTGGAGAGAGAGAGGATAGAGTTTAGGGTGATCCCAGGTTTCTGGCCTGAGCAACTAGATAGACCAAAAGAAAACTGTGAGACTTTAGAAGAGCATCTAGTTTGGTAGTTCAGTGTTGAACATGTTATATTGAAATGGGACAACCAGATGGAAATGTCCAGCAGGCCATTGATATATATAATAATGTGAAGGTGGGAGAAAGAACAGAATTAGAGCTTCCAGTTGTGGAGTCATCAGATCAACCATCAGCTGGTGGATAAAATCGTGAAAGTGGTTGATGTTAACACGAAGGCCAAATAGAGAGGGAAGACTCTTGAGTCAAGGTTGGATCGTGGAGACATCATCATCTCAGAGCAGTGATGGAGGAGGCCATCAGGAGGGTGGAGGAAAAACTCCAAGAGGTGAAAGCTAAGCAGGGAAAGCAGTGAGACCAGCCAATGGAGAAAGAGTCAAGGATGAAGTTACTAACCCTGCAGTCAAATGCAGCAGGGATTGTATTGGGCTTTGCAATATGGAGGTCAGTTTAGTGCTTGCAAGAGCAGTTTCATGAGAGGCTGGGGAAGAGCCAGACAGCAGCAAGGTCAAGAGTGAGTGAACAGGAAATGGTGAGATGTGAGTGCAGTCTTGCAAAATGCCTGGCTGAGAGGGGAAAGAGTAACAACAGAAGTAACTGGAGGGATGCAGGATTAAAAGAGCCCCTTTCTCAAGGATAGGAAAGACCTGAACTTGTTCATGGTGAGATTGAGAGCCTGAATGCACACAAGAAAGAGAAGCTGGGGAGAGAAACTGAAGACACATGGAAGAAATGGACTGTGTTTGGCTGATGGAATTGAGGCCAGAAGAGGCAGACTGAGAAAATCAAGAGTCCTATTTGGGAACTTGCCAGCATCTGCATTTCAGAGGTTTTCAAGAGCTTCTTATTTTTCTTTTCTTTCTATTTTAAAAGTTTAATTTTTAAAATTATATTCACATGATTCAAAAATAAAAAATTATAAAGGGCAAAACATTTCTTTCTTACCCTACATCTTCCCAGTTTCCCCTCCCACTTCACCCCCTTCCAGAGTTTCTTTTTTTTTTTTCTGAGATGGAGTCTCACTCTGTCACCCAGGCTGGAGTGCAGTGGTGAGATCTCAGCTCACTGCAAACTTTGCCTCGGGGTTCAAGCGATTCTCCTGCCTCAGCCTCCCTAGTAGCTGGGATTATAGACACCCACGACCATGCCCAGATAATTTTTGTATTTTTATTTACATTTATTTTTTAATTATTTATTTATTTTTATTTGTTTATTTTTTTGAGACGGAGTCTCGCTCTGTCGCCCAGGCTGGAGTGCAGTGGCATGATCTCGGCTCACTGCAAGCTCCGTCTCCTGGGTTCACGCCTTTCTCCTGCCTCAGCCTCCCAAGTAGCTGGGACTACAGACAACCGCCACCACGTCTGGCTAATTTTTTGTATTTTTAGTAGAGACGGGGTTTCACCATTTTAGCCAGGATGGTCTTGATCTCCTGACCTCATGATCTGCCCACCTCGGCCTCCCAAAGTGCGGGGATTACAGGCGTGAGCCACCGCGCCCAGCCAATTTTTGTATTTTTAATAGAGACGGGGTTTTGACTTGTTGGCCAGGCTGGTCTCAAACTTCTGACCTCAGGCAATCCGCCTACCTTGGCCTCCCAAAGTGCTGGGATTACAGACATGAGCCACCATGCCCAGTTCAGAGTTTCTTTATGCACATATATTAAAGTATAAATATAGGTTCTTATTTTTACTCCCTTCCTTTCCCACTCCTCCCTTTTTAATCCAAAGACACATATTATATCCCCTTTCTGTAAGTTACTTTTTGTCACTTAACAGTATGTCTTGGAGAATCTTCCCACATCATTACATGGAGAGCTGCATGCTTACAAGCATTTTTCTAATGCTGGGGTCATAAGTGCCTGAAGTTTATTACACATGTCTTTTCATTTCACCTGCTTGAATTGCATGCTATTTAACACCATAGTATTCAGGCATTTATTTATTTATTTATTTACTTATTTATTTGAGACAGGGTCGTGTTCTGTCACCCAGGCTGGCATGCAGTGGCACCATCATGGATCACTGCAGCCTCGACCTCTGAGGCTCAAGTGATCCTCCCACCTCAGCCTCCCGAGTAGCTGGGACTACAGGCACAAAACACCATGCCCAGCTAATTATGTTTATTTTTTGTAGAGATAGGGTCTCACTCTGTTGCCCAGGCTGGTCTTGTACTCCTGGCTTCAAGAGATCCTCCTACCTCCACCTCCCAAAATGCTCAGATTATAGGGATAAGCCACCGAGCCGGGGCTGGGCATTCCATTTTTGAGTGCAGCAGGGTTGACAATAATTATCTTGAAACATTGACCAGTTCGGGTCTTGTCTGATTCCAAATTAGCTATATGAATAACAAAGATGTAAACAAACATCAAAGATGATCACTCCACATGAAGGCAGGTGCTGTCACATCTCAGGACAAATGCCCTGTTTGGAGGTAGAATGGAGAAAATGTAAAGGGATCTGTCTTTGGGTTAACAGCAGGAAATTAGCAGAACTTCAAAGCTGATAATAATCAGAAGCTTGGGAACTTGAGGGACTGTTCCCAAGATGGAACAGCAGATTCAGGTTTAGGCAATAGGAAAATGTCACTATCAGCTAAGAGCAACTGGAGAAGTGGATCTCTAGAAGTGGAGAGCTGAGGGAAAATCAGAACAAATGTCTCAAATCTCTCTGACTCCCTTTAATTTTCAAAAACTGTAAATCAAAACAATAAGATGACTTGAAGTGATTGCCTTGAAATCTAATAAGCAGAAGTATTAGCTGCCTTTACAGAAATGTTTGGGTGAAAAAAAATTAGTTGAATCAAATTTTGTGCTTTGAATAAATTTAAAGGATTATGCATCAATTTTAGCCTTTGTAAAAACAATACTGTGTAACAAATCACTCACAATTCAGTGGCTTTTTAAAAATCCAAGCACGGCCGGGCATGGTGGCTCACGCCTGTAATCCCAGCACTTTGGGAGGCCAAGGCAGGCAGATCAGTTGAGGTCAGAAATTCAAGACCAGCCTGGCCAACACGGTGAAAACTCATCTCTACTAAAAATACAAAAATTAGGCAGGCATGGTGGTGCATGCCTGTGATCTCAGCTATTTTGGAGGCTGAGGCAGAAGGATCGCTTGCACCTGGGAGGCCGAGATCTTGCCACCGCACCCCAGTCTGGACGACAGAGCAAGACTCTGTCTCAAAAATAAAAATAAAAAACTAAAAACTCAACCTAAACCTCTGATTTGGCAGTGAATTTTAGATACAACACCAAAAGCACAACCCACAAAAGAAAAAATTGTTAAGTTGGACTTCCTTAACAGTAAAAGCTTATAACTAATCTCAGTGGCTAATGCCTGTAATTCCAACACTTGATCTCTCGGAAGCAAGAGGATCACTTGAGACCAGGAGTTCGGCACTAGCCTTGCCAACATAACAAGATCCATTCTCTACCAAAAAACAAAAACAAACAAACAAAAAAACCCTATGCCCTGCAAAAGAGTATGAAAACACAAGCCACAGACCAGGAGAAAATATTTGCTGAGCACCTCTCTGATAAAGGACTTGTATTTAAAATATACAAAGAACCCACAAGATTTAATGATAAGATATGAAACAACCCAATATAAAAATGGGCAAAAGAAATGAACAGATACATCAACAAAGAAGACACGCAGATGACAAAAAAAAATGAAAAGATGCTCTACATCGTATGTCATTAAGAAACTGCAAATTAAAACAGTGAGATACCACTACACACCTATTAGAATGGCCAAAATAACCTATGGCCATGCCACCCTGAACACTCCCCATCTTGCCTAGAATGGCCAAAATCCAAAGCACTGACAACACCAAATCCAGAGAGGCTGTGGAACAGCAGGAACTCTTATTTATTGCTAGTGGGGACACAAAATAGTACAGCCACTTTGGAAAACGGTTTGATGGCTTTTTGTTTTGAAAAAGGGTCTCACTATTACCCAAGCTAAAGTGCAGTGGTGCGATCATGGCTCATTGTAGCCTCAACCTCCCAGGCTCAAGCAATTCTCCCACTCAGCCTCCTCAGTAGCTGGGACCACAGGTGCGCACCATCACACGTGGCTAATTTTTTTTTTTTTGAGATGGAGTCTCACTCTGTCACCCAGGCTGGACGGGGTTTCACCGTGTTAGCCAGGATAGGCTCGATCTCCTGACCTCGTGATACGCCCGTCTCGGCCTCCCAAAGTGCTGGGATTACAGGCTTGAGCCACCGCGCCCGGCCGGCTAATTTTTTTTAAGACAGAGTCTTACTCCGTTGCCCAGGCTGGAGGGCAGTGGCATGATCTAGGCTCACTGCAACCTCCACCTCCCAGGCTCAAGCTATTCTCCTGCCTCAGCCTGCGCACCACCATGCCTGGCTAATTTTTGTATTTTTAGTAGAGACGGGGTTTCACCATGTTGGCCAGGCTGGTCTCAAACTCCTGACCTCTGGTGATCAGTCCACCTCAGCCTCCCAAAGTGCTGGGATTACATGAGTTAGCCACCACTCCCAGCCACACCTGGCTAATCTTTAAAAAATTTTCTTGTGGAGAGGAGGTCTCCCTATGTTGCCCAGGCTGGTCTCAAACTCCTGGGTTCAAGCAATCCTCCCACCTTTGCTTCACAAAGTGCTAGGATTACAGGCGTGAGCCACCAGTTTCTTAACAGATGGAAAAATGGATCCACACAAAGAAAAAAAGAGCATCAAAAATGGCACTGGGGCCAGGTGCCATGGCTCACACCTGTAATCCCAGTACTCTGGGAGGCCAAGGTGGCCTTGGATTACCTGAGGTCAGAAGTTCAAGACTAGCCTGGCCAACACAATGAAACCCTGTCTCTAATAAAAATACAAAAAAAGTAGCTAGGCGTGGTGGTGCATACCTATAATCCCAGCTACTCAGGAGGCTGAGGCAGAAGGATCACTTGAAACAGGGAGGCAGAGGTTGCAGTGAGCTGAGATCATGCCATTGCACTCAAGTTTGGGCAACAGAGCAAGACTCTGTCTCCAAAGAAAAAAATGGCATCAACTTTCAACTTGTAATAGGGGATTTCCTGGTTCTCCCTTTCCAGAATATCTTTAAGGTCAAAATATTTTCGTAACAATACTGATGTTGCTGCCTTTTCACTCTCAATCTCTCACAAGCGCAAGTGGAGTTTTCCAGTGTGATATGGGAACAGATTGAATGCGGAGGCAGACATGAAAATGTAGCTCATCTCACAAACATTTTCTTTCTGAAATATAGTTATTTTTCATAAACATGTTATTTCTGTTAATGTGTCCTCTTTTATTGTTTCTAAAAATTTATGTTTTAATCTTTCTTTCTTTTCTTTTGAGACTAGGTCTCACTGTGTTGCTCAGGCTGGAGTACAGTGCATGATCATAGTTCACTCTAACTCGAACACCCGGGCTCGAGGGATTCTCCTGTCTCAGCCTCCTAAGTAGCGGGGACTACAGGCGTGTGCCGCCATGCTCAGTTAATTGAATTCTTCCTAGAAACAGGGTCTCGCTATGTGGGCCCAGGCTGGTCCCAAACTCCTGGCCTCAAACAATCCTCCCACCTCAGCTTCCCAGAGCTCTGGGATTACAGTGTGAGCCACTGCTGCTCCACCTGGCCTGTTTTAATTTCTTTCTTCTTTTTTTTTTTTCTGAGACAGAGTCTTCCTCTGTCGCCCAGGCAGGTGCAGTGGTGCAATCTCTGCTCACCAAAACGTCCACCTCCCCGGCCTAAGCTATTTTCCTGCCTCAGCCTCTCGAGTAGCTGGGATTACAGGTACGTGCCACCACACTAGGTTAAACTTTGCATTTTCAGTAGAGATGGGGTTTCATCATGTTGGTCAGGCTGGTCTCGAACTCTCCTGACCTCATGATCCACCCACCTCGGCCTCCCAAAGCGTTTGGCCACCTGTTTTAATTTCTAATGCAGCAAATAATCCACACCAACAGGACTCTTTGGCATTCTCGATAATTTTTAATAGTAGTTGAAAGGTCCTGAGACAAAAGGTGTGAGAGCTGTTGTTCTACAGCAGCTGAACATTGAAAGTTCTTTCATGAAGGTGACTGTAAATAAGGAAGATGTGATGACACATAGAACCGGGTGGTAAAAATACAGGATGAGGGAAGGGTTTCAAAATGGAGGCAAACAGAGTAGGATCAGAAAATCTGAGCTGGAGATTAGTACAAAAGGGAGGAGGGGCTAAATCTTTGATTGTCTCTGGGGTGTAGATCATTCACCTGTTCACTGTAGACTCGTGCCTGACAAATATAATTGCCTAGCAACTTCGGCGATTAGCTGTTTGAGACACAGATATGATTGTAGATTATGGCTGCATGTAATAATACCTCTTAAATTGCATCTGGCACTTACGGATGCTGTCTAAATCCCTTGTTGCATCATTATTCGTGGTTGTCTTATGTATTCATCTTACTTATAAAGAAATTGCAAACTCATAGAAAAGAGTGTGTGGCTTTGGATTTAGGTAGCCCCGGATTAAAAATCCTGCCTGATGCTGGCTTCATCTGCTATGTGAGCAGGTAACCCTTTCAAGCCCGCACTGCTGAAGGAAGCACCAGTGTCCTGGCAACACCTCCTGTGTCCTGACTTTGGCTTTGGTTTTCACAGTGTGGTTTCCTTTGTTCCTTCCCACCGTTTGAGCCTGATTCTCCAGCTTTTCCAGTAAGTCTTGGGGCCACTGAAACTTTTACAATAAATTCATTTTCTTTTTACAGCAATGAATAAGGGTTCCAATTTCTCCATGTCCTCATGAACACGTTATTAAGCATCTTTTTTTATTATAGTCACTCATTGCATAATGACATTTTGGTCAGTGATGGACCTCACATATGATGGTGGTCCCACAAGATTATAATGGAGCTGAAAATTTCCTATTGCCTAGTGATGTCATAGCCATCATAATATGGCAGTGCAATGCATTACTCACGTGTTTGTGGGGATGCTGGTGTAAACAAACCTACTGTGCTCCCAGTCGTATAAAAGAGTGTAACACGGGCTGGGCGCTGTGGCTCACACCTGTAATCCCAGCACTTTGGGAGGCTGAGGCGGGCGGATCACCTGAGGTCAGGAGATCGAGACCAGCCTGGCCAACATGGCAAAATCCCATCTCTACTAACCCGCAAAAATTAGCCTGGTGGGGTGGTGGGCGCCTGTAATCCTAGTTATTCAGGAGGCTGAGGCAAGGAGAACTGCTTGAACCTAGGAGGTGGAGATTGCAGTGAGCCAAGATGGCGCCACTGCACTCCAAACTGGGCAACAGAGCGAGACTCCGTCTCAAAAAAAAAAAAAGTGTAACACATACAATTATGTATAGTACATAACACTTGATAATAAATGACTATGTTTCTGGTTTATGTATTTGCTATCCTATACTTTTTATCATTGTTTTAGACCCTACTCCTGCTACTTATATTTTTTTTTAATTAACTGTAGAACAGCCTCAGGCAGGTCCTGCAGGAGGTATTCCGGAAGAAGGCATTCTGATCATGGAGACGACAGCTCCATGGATGTTTTTACCCCTAAAGACCTTCCGGCGGGACAAGACGTCGAAGTGGAAGACAGTGACACTGATGATCCCGGCCCTGGGTAGGCCTAGGCTAATGTGTGTGTCTGTGTCTTCGTTTTTAACAAAAAAACTTAAAAAGTTTAAAGAATTAAAAATAAAAAGAGAAAAAAGCTTACAGAATAAGGAAAATAGGCCGGGCACAGTGGCTCATGCCTGTAATCCCAGCACTTTGGGAAGCCAAGGCGGGCAGATCACAAGGTCAGGAGTTTGAGGCCAGCCTGACCAACATGGTGAAACCCCGTCTGTACTAAAAATGCAAAAATTAGCTGGGCGTGGTTGGTGCATGTCTGTAATCCCAGCTACTTGGGAGGCTGAGGCAGGAGAATGGCTTGAACCTGGGAGGCAGAGGTTGTGGTGAGCCAAGATCATGCTACTACAACTCCAGTCTGGGTGACAGAGCAAGACTCCATCTCAAAAAAAAAAAAAAAAGAAAGAAATATTTTTGTACAGTAGTACAATGTCTTTGTGTTTTAAGCTAAGTGTTATTACGAGAGTCAAAAACGCTTAAAAATTTTTTAAGTTTATAAAATAAAAGCTACAGTAAGCTAAGGTTAATTCATTATTGAACAAAGAAAGATAGTTTTTTATAAATTTAGTATAGCCTAAATGTACAGTGTTTATAACGTCTACAGCAGTAGTGTACGGTGATGTTCTAGGCCTTCATATTCACTCACCTCTCACTCACTGATACCCACAGCAACTTCCAGTCCTGCAGGCTCCATTCATGGGAAGTGCCCATATAAGTGTACTATTTTTTACCTTTTATACCATATTTTTATTGTATCTCTTCTATGTTTAGATCCACAAATACTGACCATTGTGTTACAATTGCCTATGGTATTCAGTACAGTAACAGGAGGTACAGGCTTCTAACCTAAGAGCAATAGGTTCTACCATATCGTGAAAGTGTGTAGTAGGTTATAGTAGGTTTGTGTAAGTGCACTTGATAATGTTCACAAGACAAAAATCACCGAATGACTCATTTCTCTCAATGTATCCCTGTCGTTAAGCGAAGCATCACGGTATAGTCATTCTAGTCAGGGTTGATTTCCACTGTTTGCAGCTAAGATAACTGTGGCTAATCTCAAAATTAATTGAATGGAAACATTTCATGGAAAGCCCTCATAGATAATGCTTCAACTTTCAAGTTTAGGGATTACTTCTGACTTACATGAAGACAGAGCAACAAGAAGTCAGTACTGTATAAGCCCAGAAGGCAAGCACATTTGCCCATAAGCCATAGAGAACTTTCCACACTTTTGGAAAGGATAGCTCCTAAAAATATCTGAGCCCAACTTCCAAGTGCCAACACTTGCAAATCTGTCTGAAGGCTCTCTCTGGTTCGGAAATCCTTGCACCAATCAGACCACAAGCTCCAGGGAATCAAATATATCCCAAGAGCATTCTTCAAACCAATGATGGTTAGAAGATGGTGGATAAATACTCCAGCTCCCTCCGCCCCCAGGCAGGATAATTTTTTAAAAATATTTTGTCCCTCTTATTTTTATTAAGATATAATTCACATACCATAAAGCTCACATTTTTAGGTGTACAATTCAATGGGTTTTAGTATATTAACTAAAAATAGTTGTGCAACCATCACCACTGTTTAATTTCAGTTCCTTTTCATCACTCCAAACAAAAAATTCTGTGCTTATTAGCAGTAATTCCCCATTCCACCCTCCCACTAGCCCCTAGCAAATGCTAATCTGTTTTCTGTCTCTATGGATTTGCTTATTCTGAAAATTTTATATAAAACATATTGTATGGAGTCATATAATATGTGGGCTTTTATGACTGGCTTCTGTCACTTAATATAATGTTTTCAAGATTCATTCATGTTGTACCATGTATCAATAATCTATTTCTTTTTATATATAAAATCTATTTCATCGCATGGATATACCACATTTTGTTTAACCACTTATCGGCTGACGGACACTTGGATTTTTTCCACTTTTGGCTATTCTGAATATGCTGCTGTGAATATTCATGTACTAGTTTTGTGTGAACATTTTTTTCAATTGTCTTGGGTATGTAATAACTTGGAGTGGAGTTTCTGGGTCATAGGAACTCTACATTTAACCTTTTAAGAACTGGAAAACTGTTTTCCTAGGCAGCTGTGCCAGTTTTCATTCATACCAGCAATGAATGAGAGTTCTAATTCCTTCACATTCTCACTAACATTTGTTATTATTGTCTTTTTAATTGTGGTTATCCTAGTGGGTGTGATATATCTCATTGTGCTTTTGATTTGCGTTTCCCTAATGATGAATGATGTTGAGCATCTTTTCTTGTACTTACTGGCCATTTGTATATCTTCTTGGGAAAAATATCTATTCAAATCTTTACCCATTACTGTTGGGGTCTATCTGGCAGGATAATTTTGAGTTGTACATTCTACACTGTCTGCCAGAGTTCTCCAGGGGGATTAGGATCTATTTGCTCACACTGGTGACTTGATTGATAACACATGCTTTATCCGTGCTCTCCCTTCCATACTAGTTTGCTAAGACTGCTATAATAAAGTAAAACAGACTAGGTGTCTTACACCACAGAAAGGTATTGTCTCACAGTTCTGGAAGTTGGAAGTGTGAGATTGAGACATCAGTAGAGTTGGTTTCTTCCGAGGGCTGGGAGGGAAGGAACTGTTCCATGTCTCTCATCTAGCTTCTAGTAGTTGTTTTCTGGTAATCTATGTCATTCCTTAGCATAAGTAGGTAGAGTAGAAGGAATGATGTTTGCCAAAATTATGTGGGTTGGGTAGGAATGCCATCTAAAATTCTGGATAAAAATTGGCCACTTCACTATTCACCTCCTCCAATGCCCACTACACATACCTCTGATGAGTTAGAATTTTGGACTTCCCCAAACATTCCAAGCTCTCACATATCCTTATGGCTTTGCCCAGGCTATTTCTGGGCAACCATTCACAAATCTCATTCTTCCTTTAAGTTCCAGCTCAAATGTCACTTCTTATTTAAGTCATTCCCAAATGAGTCTAATCATAGTAAATTCCAGAACCTGTGTGGAAGCTGTAAGTCCAGATAGGCTACCGCCACGTGAAGCCTGAGAATGAAGCCAACATGAAGAAGGACAGAGAAGAGAGACTGAGAGAAGCCAAGTTCTAGGGCATCATTTGAATTGAATCTCTGGATTAAACTACACCAACACCTCCCAATCCCTTGATAGTTCTGTCACGTGCCACAGTATCATATATCTTGATATAGTTCAGTGTCAAGTATAGAGACAACAGGATTGCCTTAGGAACGTATTCTAAACTCATATAGAGTCTGCTTTTTTTTTTTTTTTTGAGATGGAGTCTCAGGCCGGGTGTGGCTCATGCCTGTAATCCCAGCACTTTGGGAGGCCGAGGCAGGCAGATTACCTGAGGCTGGGAGTTCAAGACCAGCCTGACCAACATGGAGAAACCCTGTCTCTACTAAAAATACAAAATTAGCCGGGCATTGTGGCACATGCCTGTGATCCCAGCTACTTGAGAGGCTGAGGAAGACCGAAAGAGCGAAACTCTACCTCAAAAAAAAAAAAAAAAAAGACAAGAGTCTCACTCTGTTGCCTAGGCTGGAGTGCAATGGCACGATCTCGGCTCACCTCAACCTCTGTCTCCTGGGTTCAAGCAATTCTCTTGTCTCAGGCTCCCGAGTAACTGGGATCACAGGCACCTATCACCATGCCCAGTTAATATTTGTATTTTCAGTAGAGACAGGGTTTCACTATTTTGGCCAGACTGGTCTCGAGCTCCTGACCTCAGGCGATCTGCCCGCCTTGGTCTCTCAAAGTGCTGGGATTACAGGCATGAGCCACTGCACCTGGCCACTTCCCATAGAGTCTGCTATGCCTTGGTTTGTAATGACTTCATCACGTATCTCGCAAAAAAAAACTAAGGCAAGATTGTCTAAATTCTCAAGGTCAGTTTCCTATGGCTGCTGTGGCAAATTTCTACTTGTGGCTTAAAACAACACGAATTTATCATCTTATAGTTCTGAGGTCAGAAGGCTAAAATACATCTCACAGGGCTAAAATCAAGGTGTCAGTCAGGTCTATTTCTGGAGGCTCTAGTGGAGAATCTGTTTCCTTTCCTTTTCCAGATGCTAGAGGCTGCCGCCTCCTCTGGCTCATGGCCCCCTTCCTCCATCTTCAAAACCAGTACAAGCGTCAATCCAGCTTCTGCTTCCATCCTCACATCTCCTCAGACTCTCCTGCCTCTCTCTTTCACTTAGAAGGACTCCTGCCATTATAGTGACCCCATCTGGATAATCCAGGATATCTCCCCATCTCAAGATTCTTCGCTTTTTTACATCTGCACAAATCCTTTTGCCAGGTAAGGTAACATATTCATAGGTTCTGGGTATTCAAAAGCATACATCTTTGGGAAGGGAAGCATTATTTGGCCTCTGCCTCTTCATAGATTTTATTTTTCTTGCTGTCTTACTTATTGTCACATTTAACCATTTCTAAAACTCTGGCATTCTTTCAATTAGTTATACCTTGCTTCTTTCCTCCCTTCCTTTATTGGACAACCTCATCTGGCACCTCCTATGGGCTAAGTGCTATGCAGGTACTATAGGGATACAGTTATGTATCCAGACTCTACCCTCAAGGTATTTACAGTCAGTACATTTCCTTGATGGCCCCGTTACTGGTCTTAATTAAAATGAGCTAACCTTTGGGAAAGGACATTGCAAATACTGCGGGTACAAAAGGTGGGAGAAAGCTAACAACAAAGAGCGTGGTCCAGGATTTGAAGTCCAAAGTATGGATAGGACTGACTTTCTCTAAGTGGGTACTGACGCTGTGAAGACCAGTCATATCCTCACCCAAAGGCTGTCACTGGTGGACTTGACCATCACCTCCAACCTCACCCCCCACCCCTGCAGGAAGTGCAGCTTTCTGCAAAACATTTGAGCCACTTTTTTTTGGCAAATTTCCCACAGATCAGTTTCAGGAAATGCTTGACAAAACACTTGGTCCCTAAAGAGTCTTATCTTTTAGAAGTACATACTGAAATATTTACGGATGAAATGATATGATGTCAGGGATTTGCTTCAGAACAAAATGTGTAGGAGGAAGTGGGTGGGGTATTGATGAAACAAGGCTGACCATGAGTTAATAATTGTTGAAGCTGGGTAATGGAACACAGGGGTTTATTATACTATTCTAGTTAGTTTTTTTTTTCTTTGCATGTTTAAAATTTTCCATAATAAAAAAAAGTTGGCTGGGCACGGTGGCTCACACCTGTAATCCCAACACTTTGGGAGGCCGAGGCGGGTGGATCACCTGAGGTCAGGAGTTCGAGACCAGCCTGACCAACACGGTGAAACCCTGTCTCTACTAAAAATACAAAAATAAGCTGGGCATGGTGGCCCATGCCTGTAGTGCCAGCTACTTGGTAGGCCGAGGCACGAGAATCACCTGAACCTGGGAGGTGGAGTTTGCAGTGAGCCAAAATCATGCCACTGCACCCCAACCTGGGCAACAGAGTGAGACTCCATCTCAAAAAAAATAAGTAAATAAAAAATAAAATTTAAAATTTAAAAGGTTAAGGAGGAAAATTTCGTCACTACATTTTATCTTAGGTCACTACATTTTACCTGTGTAATTGACATAAACTTATCATTTGAATATATTTTACTGTCTCAATATTTGCCTATATTTTAAAAATAAATAAGTGCAGGAATATAAATATTTGACAAAGCAGTTCTCTTCTACAACCACTTGAATCACAGCAGGGAAGAGAAAGCGCTAGATATCTTGCCTGTGGCTAGCCTTGGAACAATAATAGTCCTGTCCTCAGAGAAGAACACATGAAACTCTCAAACTTCATGCTAGTAATTGGACTTAAAGGGTTAAACATACCATATGGGGAAAGATAGTTTAACTTGATTAAGAGATAATTGTGGCTCTTTATGATGGAAATGGTGAATTGGCTTGACCCATCTCAGATTTTCATGTATTAACTTCCAGGTAGCATATTAGCATTAGCTTGGGATCATGAAACTATGGTTTTCAGCCTCAGTACGAATCTGAGAAAAACAACTGAAATGGATAGAATTTTCTTTGAAACTTCTTTATCTGCATTTTCAGTACTTGTGTAGGGGAAAGACTACAAGCATTAGAGCCAAAAATTGGACTTGATTTCCATCTCAGTCCTCAGGCAGGTTCCATAACCTCCCCAAACTCATTTCCTCATCTATAAAATATAAAATAATATCTACTTTGCATGGATGCTGTGAGGGTTATGGGTAATGTATATAAAATGCCTCTCCCATCACAGACAACTAATGAGAGCTTACTGTATTTATAATTGCATGTTCCTCTTTTCTGCCCCCCCACATCTCCCAAACAGTGCTTAGCACACAGTAAGAGTCCAAAAATGTTTGCTGAATTAAATTAAACCTTAGATGGTAGATAGATGGAGTTAGTGGGAGGAAGTGTTAAGACTATACCAGGCTCAGTTGGGCGCGGTGGCTCACGCCTGTAATCCCAGCATGTTGGGAGGCCAAAGCAGATGGATCACCTGAGGTGAGGAGTTCAAGACCAGCCTGGCCAACATAGTGAAACCCCACCTCTACTAAAAATACAAAAATTAGCCAGGCATGGTGCACACCTGTAATCCCAACTATTCAGGAGGCTGAGGCAGGAGAATGAATCACTTGAACCCAGGAGGTGGAGGCTGTAGTGAGCTGAGATTGTGCCACTGCACTCCAGCCTGGGTGACAGAGCAAGACACTGTCTCTAAAAAAAAAAAAAAAAAAAAAGGCTATACCAAAATCCACCCCTTGGCACATCATTTGTTCACACAAGAGCTTCATCTCCCACTTCCTGTCCCTCACATCTAATTACCAAGTTCTATCTATTCAAGCTCCCAGCATCACTAGAATCTACTCACTTCCCTTAGATCCTGCTGCTACCACCTTAGTTCAAAACTTCATCTTCTCTCTCACCTGGCCTACAGCAAAGGCTGGCCCCTCATAGTCGGTTCTCGCCCTTCTACAGTCCTTTCTCTTCACTGTAGGTGGAGGGATTTTTTTTCCTTTTTTTAATTATGAAAAATTTAAAACATTCACAATAATTGAGAATATAATAAATATCCAGGTACACATCACCCAGCTTCATTCAATTATCAATGAATGACCAATTTTGCTTCACATATACCCCACCCACTCTCTCCAGTGTTCTTGGATTATTGGAAGCAAATTCCAGAAGCCACCGCTTTTGGAAGGGGAGTCTTTTCATGGATTCAGAATAAAATTCAAAATCCTTCACATGGCTTGCCAGGTCCTTGATCTCTGCTGACTTCTCCAACTACAGATTCTAGCTTGCTATTCCCCAGACCCAGACCAGGCAAGCCAGCCTTCCCTCAGTTCCTTCACCATTCATGTTGCTTCTTTCTGTTCCTGCGGCCTTCAGGCTGCTTTCAAAGCCCAGAAAGCCTGTTATCATCTTCTTTCACCCTGTTTGCTGGACTTTAGCTGCTCATGTCTCTGCTATACCTCTGAATATCACCTTCTCAAGAGGCTCCCGGCTCAGGCTAGGTGTCCCCTTGCTTGCTCTCTTGGCACCTTCTGCTTCTCCTGAAATTATTAATACATAATTTTGTAGTTAGTCATGTAAAGCTGCCGTCCCTGTTAAAAATGAGCTTTATGGCATAGGAACCATGTCTGTTTTGTACCCCGCTGAGGCACCCAGTACACAGCTCCACACCTTCTTTATAGGAGGCACCTAATAAATATTTGTTGAATGACGTCCCCAAGAAAGGTAAATACAAAAGCCACATGCATTTCACATTATAAATTGCTTACATACTGAGACCAGTGTCTTAAACCTTTTATAACCGCAAGAACAATGTTCAGGCCTTTAATTCTAGGTGTATTTTTTTATAGTCAACATGACTTTTTAAAAAGATTCTGAGCTGCATATTATACTAGACACTGAAGGTTCAAAGATAAATAACTGTCAAATGACAAAAATTACAACAAACTTAGTTTAAATATCTCAATTGACTTTATGTGAGATTCTGTAATTGGGCAACACTCCATTCCATAAAATAGAGTAAGTGTTCCGATGAGCTGAGCAGATGAGGTTGGCTTTATAGACAAAGAAGGGTGGAAGAAAGCACAAGCAAAGAATGAAAATTGCATTGATCCTTTCAAAGTCACTTTTCTTGTAAGGTGGGGCAGGAAGACAGAATCATTAGAAAAATAACTGATTAGTTATTTTTCTAGGTTACTTCAGGCTACTTCTGTTGTACAAAGGTTAAAGCAGAGATTTAACCAGGCCTGTATGAGAAACTGGCTGTTATCTCTCTCTCCTGATTTCTCAGAGGGCCAGACAACAACCTAGTTTGGATTTGGTGATGTGGAACTTTATCAAAGGTAACTCCATTCTGATTTTTACTCTGGTCTGTTGGAGCCTAGTGCAGAAACTTAGTCCAAAACAATAGCCCCCTGTAATTTTTATTTAACTATACAGATGCTGCCCTCAGGAGTTGCGTCTAGAAATAAAGACAGCCATTTAATGATTCGAAAATTGATCATTTCTCATACTATATGTAGAAGGCAGAATATTTCATTAGCTAGGAAATTTATAAAGTGTCAAACAACTAGAAATAAGCAAAAATTTGCCATAAAACAACAGCTAACATTTACTAGGTCCTTCTTTTCGGCCAAGTATGGTGAAAGCATTTTTCACATATGATTTCATTGAATTCTTACAACACCCTTGGAGACTTACCTTATGCTTCCTATTTCACAGATGGAAAAAATCTACCAACACGTTGAAAATACAGGCAACACTTTCTAAGTTACCCAGGAGTTTAAACTGGGGATTCTGACCCCGAGGGTATACTTTTACCCTCTATGCTGGGGTTAACAAGAAATCTTCAAGTACTGCTGCAAGAAAAAAATAAAACAAAGGACACTTTTTTTTTTTTTTTTTTTTT
>NW_012116143.1:1555525-1575262 GCF_000951035.1 Colobus angolensis palliatus | reverse complement strand
GTAACAGTACATTTTATTTAACCTAGTATATTAAAAATATTATCATTCCAGTACTATCAACATAAAAATTATTATTGAGATATTTTATATTCTTTCTTATGTAATAAGTCTTTGAAATGCAGTGTACATTTTGCAGTTACAGCATATTACAGTCTGGACGGGCGTAATATTTTAAGGGCTTAGTAGCCATATGTGATATAAGTTAAATACACTAGTTTGTGATTAGTGGCTACCATATTGAACAGAACAGCCCTAAAGCGCCTAGGATAAGAGAGAGGACTAAACTCTGATTTTTCTCTTGCCCAAATTCCTATCTAAGGGGCTTGGGGAGTCATGCCCTACAAACCATAAATTCTCATCAGATGGGGTTTATTTAACCCTGTATATTGTGACTTACTTTCCAGTCTGACTCTGGCATAACAAGGAAGAAAATCAAAATATTTTACCCCAAAACATGTTTCTCTGCCATATCTTGAAATAGCCCTGAAAAGCCGTCCCTTATGGGAAAAATCCACATTCTGTAGAGAATCCCCTTTCTCCTTTGTTTTCCTTCCTTTTTTTCCAGATCCAGGAGATAATCAACTAAGAGCCAGGTACCCTTTTAGGTCCAATATGAAACAGTTTACAACCTGCTCTCTCTGTAGTCTGCTAAGTCGGTCTCCACAACCCTTTATCTTAACCTAAGCATTTCTTTTCTATTGATCCCAGGTCTTCAGATAAACTCAACCAACTGTCAACCAGAAAATGTTTCAATTTACCTACAGCCTGGAAGCCCCACCGCTTTGAATTGTCCCAATTTTCCAAACCAAACCAATGTGTTTCTTAAATGTATTCTATTGATGTCTCATACTTCCCTAAAATATGTAAAACCAGGCTGTACCCCCACCACCTTAGGCACATGTTCTCAGGACCTCCTGAGACCTGTGTCGCACGCCACGGCCACTCATATTTGGCTCAGAATAAATCTCTTAGAATATTTTACAGAGTTTGACTCTTTTCATCGACAGGAGTAAACAGCTATTTTGCAATTTACCCGAAAATAATGCTACTAAAGGTTTCTGGCAAAAGTTGAAGTACAGTGCATACATACTGGGCTTCTCCATGAAATCTCCAACAAAAGAAGACCAACAACAATAATTAAAAAGTTAGTCAGGAGGCTGAGGCAGGAGAACTGCTTGAACCCGGGAGGTGGAGGTTGCAGTGAGCCGAGATCGCACCAGTGCACTTCGGCATGGACGACAGAGCGAGACAGAGTGAGTCTCAAAAAAAAAAAAAAAAGTTAGACAAGTGCTTCTACAAAAAAGGAAATAACTATTAATGCAACCTCCAAACCCCAGACTATGATGAAATGTGGCTTTACAGATCTTGAGCAAGGTTATAGTGAGTAGAAAGTATGTTAGCAGTTCCTGGGAGGTTACAATAAGTTGTAAACTCTAGACACAGTGGCTCTAGACACTCAGTACCTGGTTCTGCTATTTACAAGCTGTGTGACTTGAGCAAGTTATTCAGTTTCTCTGTGCCTCAGGTTCCTCATCTATAAAAATGAGCATCATAAATTCTGAGATAGTTTTCAGGACTGAATGAGAAATACATGTAAAACATGTTAGAACCATGCCTGGTCCATGTTAACCTTTCATAAATGATCACTATTCAAAACAAAAACAAAACAAACCCAACAACAACAGAATTGTGGGGAGACCGACAGGAAAATGAGAACTAAGGATGAGGAAGGTGGGGCTGATGATACGATTGAACTCATCAGTAATTTTTCTCTGTGCTCTGGATTCTAACTTAACAAAGGTGCTTGGAGACAGGAGTAAGAAGAGAGAAGAAATCAAAACTGGCTTTGCTGGTGCTGACCAGCCCATTAAGCAGAGTTAAACATAAAATCCCTAGACAAAACATCTCTCTTCTAGGACTTTTTTTTTTTTTTTGCGACAGAGTTTCACTCTTGTTGCACAGGCCGGAGTACAATGGTGCGATCTTGGCTCACTGCAACCTCTGCCTCCTAGGTTCAAGCGATTCTCCTGCCTCAGCCTCCCAAGTGGCTGGGATTACAGACATGAGCCACGACGCCCGGCTAATTTTTTGTATTTTTAGCAGAGATGGTGTTTCACCGTGTTAGCCAGAATGGTCTTGATCTCCTGATCTTGTGATCCACCTGCCTCAGCCTCCCAAAGTGTTAGGATTACAGACGTGAGCCACCACGCCCAGCCAATTTTTGTATTTTTAGTAGAAACAGAGTTTCACCATGTTGGCCAAGCTGGTCTCAAACTCCTGACCTCAAGTTATCCACCTGCCTTGGCCTCCCAAAGTGCTGGGATTACAGGCGTGAGCCACCGCACCTGGCCTATTATCTAGGAATCCTTATAGTTGTCCACAACAACATCCTACCTGGGCAGCTTGCTCAACTGGAAAGAAATTGTCCCACTAAAAATAAAAAAGACAACATAACTTGGGGAGAGTGTTCTAAGGCAATATTTTCATTTTGAAGTTGTCAGCTACTCCAGCTCAATAAACTAACCCTCTCCAAACTGTTTTTCAGCAAAAGAGCAAAAGAACCAGATACAATTGTTTGCATGTGGATATGAGTTAAACACAGAAAAAAGTGCAATTTAAGTTGTATGCATAGTACAATTTTAAAAAGTGACAGAGACAGATACAGAAGAATATTTAAGAAAAAGATTTCACTCTCAAAGAATTTAAAAGGAACCTATAAAATCTTTGCCAAAGGGGCTATGAGCGGTGGCTCACGCTGTAACCCCAACACCTTGGGCGGCTGAGGCAGGTGGATCACTTGAGGTCAGGAGTTCAAAACCAGCCTGGCCAACATGGTGAAACCCTGTCTCTACTAAAAACACAAAAAGAATTATCTGGGTGTGGTGGCACATGCCTGTAATCTCAGCTACTCAGGAGGCTAAGGCAGGAGAATAGCTTGAACCTGGGAGGTGGAGGTTGCAGTGAGCCAAGATCACGTCCCTGTACTCCAGCCTAGGCAATAGAGCAAGACCCTGTCTCAAAAAAAATAAAATATATATTCTTTGCCAAAGAAGTTCAGGAGGAAATATGAGAGATCAGAGAGGAAGATGAGGTAACTGGCTTCAGTAAGGAAAAAAATGATACATAACAGTAAAGTTATTTTGGAAATGAAAATCACAAATAGAAGCAGTAAGAAGCATAGATATGCTGAAAAAAGAATCCATGACATGGAAGACAGGGTTAAGAAAACATAGAGGGCAGAGATAAAAGAAAAGACAGTGGTTATCCATAATATGGAAGAACAATATATTAGATTATAATAGAATAATATATAATATAGATAGATATGAGAAAAACAGTACTCAGGAAATATGGCACTGATCAACCCTTTTTGGAAAAGTTACTTGCGACATCTAGACAATCAAGAGACAGTTCAAGATAAAGAATTCAAGGATGGAAAAGATTTTGTTTTAATGGATTGTTAGTGATTACTGACTCCATTTAAATATCAAGAGGTTACCGGAAAGGGGTCCTGATCCAGACTCCTAAAGGGTTCCTGGATCTCATGAAGAAAGAATTTGGGGTTAGTCCACAGAGTAAAGAGAAAGCAAGTTTACTGGAGAAGTAAAGAAACACAACAATGGCTATTCCATAGACAGAGCAGCCCTGAGGGCTGCTGGTTGGCTATTTTTATGGTTATCTCTCAATTATATGCTGAACAAGTGGTGGATTATTCCCGAGCTTTCCAGGAAAGGGGCAGGCATTTCCCGAAACTGAGGGTCCCTCCCCCTTTCAGACCATATAGGGTAGCTTCTGGACATTGCCATGGCATTTGTAAACTGTCATAGCACTGTTGGGAGTGTCTTTTAGCAGGCAAATGTATTATAATTTATGTATAATGAGCAGTGGGGATGATTAGATGTCGCTTTCATCACCATCTTGGTTTTGGTGGGTTTTGGCCACCTTCTTTACCGCATCCTGTTATCCTGTTGAGATACAGGTTGTTATGACTTGTATCTTGTGACTTCCTGTCTCATCCTGTGACTATGAATGCCGGATCTTGTGGGAATGCAGCCCAGTGGTCTCAGCCTCATTTTACCCAGCCCCTATTCAAGATGGAGTTGCTCTGGTTTGAACTCCCCTGACAAAACTGAGGTAAACCATAGCAAGAATTATAAACTGCAGAGCAGAATGAGTTGCACGGTCAACACTGTCAATGTAAACACAGGTAGTCTAGGAGGGCATGCCAGGCCTTTGGGCCAACAGTCACTAACAGTGGGGCCTTCACTGGAGCAACCACCAAAGCATGGCTCAACATTGCTCCCCTCTGCAGAGGCAAGCCTGGCTTTCTCTTTCTTCCAGAGATTCTGTGAGCTTCCTTGTTAAAAAGAATTTTTCTGCAGATCCTGTTTTTCTGTGGATTCTGTTGTTTGTCATTAAGACTCTTGACTGATAAACCATTCAAATGAAATTTAAGAGAGACCAGGCACAGTGGTTCATGGCTGTAAGCCCAGCATTTACAGCGCTGAAGGCGGGAGAATTGCTTGAGGCTAGGAGTTTGAGACCAGCCTGGCCAATACAGTGAGATCCCATCTTTAAAAAAAAATTAAGAAAGATGTATGTGGTCAAAGTATTAAGTGTATGGATGCTTATACACAGTTGGTAGGAATGTTGTCCCAACCTTTGAAAGGGCAATTTCTATCAATTAAAATATTAAACATGAATCTCGGTGACCCAGAAATTCTACTTCTAAAGGAAATTATCTTACATATTTAAAGTCATTTTAATCTGTTCAACAAGTATGTATTAAACGCTGTGCTACAGGCTGGACACCCTGCAATAAGCAAAACAAGCAAAAATTCCTACCTTCATGAGGCTCACATTCTGGATGGAAGAGTGGAGGGCAGACAGACAGTGAGGAAAGTAAAACATAAGAGACAGTATATTAGAAGACGAGAAGTGCTATTTGCAAGGAGAAAGCAAGGAAGGGATCTAGGAGGTATGAGGCACTTTTTAATTTGAGATCAGTGGTCAGGAAGACTCATGGAGGTTGGGGATTAAGTAACATCATATTTGAAAGAAGACAATTCCAAAAAGAAGAAACAGCAAGTGCAAAGGCCCTAAGGCAAAAGCCTACTGAACATATTAGAACAATTGCCAAGGAAACTAGTGTGGCTGGAGAAGAGTGAAGACTGGAGTATGGAAGGAGATGGTTCAGAGAATAATGGCACTGGGGGTAGACGGTGTAGATTTGTTGGCCATTATAAGGACTTTGGTTTTTAACTTTGAATGAGTGGGAAGCCATTAATTTTTAATGCTATTGTTGTTTGAGACATAGTCTCATTCTGTCACCCAGGCTGGAGTGCAGTGACACACTCAAGGCTCACTGCAGCCTCAACCTCCTGGGTTCAAGCAATCCTCCCACCTCAGCTTCCCAAGTAGCTAAGTCTACAGGCATGTACCACTTTGCCCAGCTAATTTTTGTATTTTTTGTAGAGACAAGGTTTTGCCATGTTGCTCTTCTTGAACTCCTGGGCTCGAGTGATCCACCCTCCTCAGCCTCCCAAAGTGCTGAGATTACAAGTTTGAGCTACTGAGCCCAGTCACATTGAAAGGCTTTAAGCAGAGAGAAAAGAGAGAAATATTAACATATTAAATGTGCTGCATTTGCAAATGGGTTGAAGAAGGGCAAGGCGAACACAGAAGGCATTTAGGAGGCTAATCCAGTTATCCAGTCAAGAGATGGATGGTGACTTGGACCCAAGGGGAAAACAGTAGAGTGGGGATAAGTGGCTAGATTACATGAAGAGGCAAAAGTGCAGAGACAAACATGTTCAAGAGATGTTGTTTATAATTGAGATAAGTTAGACATAACCTAAATATCCAATAATAGAAGACAGGTTAAATATATTATGATACATCCATTTTTTTATTACTTAAAAGCTTCTGTAGTGATTGAAAGCATGGGTTAACTTTTAAATTAAAAAGCCAAGTGAATAATATTAATTTTTAATGTTACTCAACTTCAACAAAAGCATGTTTCCGGACCATTAAAATATCTTGTTTGGCAATTAAAAATACAAACCTAGAAGCATTGACATTAAAGTTTCTTATTTCAAAAAGAACTATGAGGGGCCAGGCGCAGCAGCTCATACCTGAGGCAGGTGGATCACCTGAGGTGAGGAGTTCAAGACCAGCCTGGCCAACATGGCGAAACCCCATCTTTACTAAAAATACAAAAAAATTAGCCGGGCATGGCTGCGGGCGCCTATAATCCCAGCTTATTGGGAGGCTGAGGCAGGAGAATCGCTTGAACCCGGGAAGCAGAGGTTGCAGTGAGCCAAGACCATGCCACTGCACTCCATCCTGGGTGACAAAACGAGACTTCATCTCAAAAAAAAACCAAATCAAACCAAACCAAAACAAAACAGAAAAACAAGAGTTATGAGCCAAATAGAAATACGCACCTATACCTCTGAAACTAGCGTACCAGTAATAATTCATCACTAGACATAATGAAGTATGTACTTCTATTCTTTTCCTTTGAAACATTTTTGATAGAGAAGATATAGTTTAGGAAACGCAGAAACAAGATGCGAGTCAAATAGTGGTTTTTAACGAAACTTTTAGATTGAGTTTGCTGTGACGAAGCATCTAAGATCTGAATAGGCAAAAAGATTTGGCTAAGAGATGAAACCAGGACATGAATATGTGATTCAGAACCTACATATAGGTCAGGGAACAATTTGGTGGAGGCTAGAAACTGGTAGATAAGAATTATCTCAATGATTCTTTATTAATCACTCGCCAAATGCCAGGCGTTATTTCTTGTTTCTACAACGTCTAATTTTAGAATACATACCTTAATTCCACAAACTTGCCCATTAGTCATTGGCTAGTATAAACGGAAGGTCTGAAACTCGAGCTTGAGTTGTCTTATGTTCACTCTGGAGTGGAGACTTAACACTTAAATGTATTACAGTTCGGACACACACATCAAAATGTCTTTTCAGGATATAAAAAAGAGCAGGACTTCTGTAAACCAGCCAGAACCAGTCCATGGTCAGTGGTCTTATCAAGGGAAAGTTACTGAAATCGGCCTCTTGTCCAGTCAAAGTTGTGGTTTTATGGCTGATGGGACAGGAGCTCAGGGTCAATTAGCATCTGAGGGAGCTGCAAATTGTTTTAATATTGCTTATCTCAAGGTCAGTGCTTGTTTAGCTGCTACAGAAAAAGAAAACCCTTATAATTGTGAATCCCAAAAATCTGAGACAGGTCTCAGTTAATTTAGAAAGCTTATTTTGCCAAGATTGAGGATGCGTGCCCATGACACAGACTCAGGAGGTCCTCACCACGTGTGCCCTAGGGGGTCAGAGTACAGTTTGGTTTTATACTAAGGGAGGTGACCACCCCTCATATTGTCTTATGCCCAATTTCCGCCTCCAAAGAAAGAAGTAAAATCTAAAATGCAGAAATTAAATCCACAGGCAGACAGCTCAGCGCCACACCCTGGGCCTGGTAGTTCAAGACTGACCCCTGACCCAATTGGTTATGTTATCTATAGATTACAGACATTGTATAGAAATGCACTGTGAAAATCCCTTTCCTGTTTTGTTCTGATCTAACTACCAGTGCATGCAGCCCCCAGTCACCTACCCCTGCTTGCTCAATTGATCACGACGGTCTCACGCGCACCCCCTTAGAGTTGTAAGCCCTTAAAAGGGGCAGGAATTGCTCACTCAGGGAGCTCGGCTCTCGAGACAGGAGTCTTGCCGATGCCCCCGGCCAAAACTCCTTTCTTCTTTAACTCGGTGTCTGAGGAGTTTTGTCTGCAGCTGGTCCTGCTACAGTACCTTTTAGGAAGACATGAGACGACATCAATCAACACATGCAAGATGAACTTTGGTTCGGTCTGGAAAGACAGGACAACTTGAAGCAGGGAGGAGGCTTCCTGGTCATAGGTAGAGAAGAAACAAATGATTGCATTCTTTTGAGTTTCTGATTAGCCTCTGATTAGCCTCTTCCATTTATGCTAGCCAATAACTAATGGGTGACTCTGAATAGAATGGGAGGCAGGTTTGCCCTAAGCAGTTCCCAGCTGGACTTTTCCCTTTAGCTTAGTGATCTGGGGGTCCCAAGATATTTTCCTTTCACATAATATAGTTAGAACATAGGCCTATGTCCTGTTTATAATTTGGTATCTTATTGACACAAAGAGTCTATTCTGTCAGCCTTATGATCTCTATTTTAACATTAATGCTGGTCAGTTGTGTCTAAACCATAAAAGAGAGGGGTATAACGAGATGTGGTTGACCTCCCATCTTGTCATGGCCAGGAACTCAGTTTAAGGTTTTTCTGGGGTCCCTTTGGCCAAGAGAGGTTTATTTCAGTCGGTGGGGGGCTTAGGATTTTATTTTTAGTTGACAAGGCTTTTCTTTGGGAAGAATAGTATATCTAGTGGGATTATATTCAATTCCACAGAACAAACCCTGAACTTAAGTAAGGGGGTTGCTTTTCTCAGGTAGTAAGACATCTGGAGCTAGACACAGGATGGGTGCGGCTCCACCTTTATTGTGGGTTGGCCCAGAGTCTAAGACTACTGCTCCGCCTCCTGCCTCAGGGTAACCTCACAGCAATCTCAAAGCAGGAAGGAAACAGGAGGCTGAGAAAAGGGGTGGTACCTGCAACAGGAAAGCAAAAACCTTCCCAGGACTTGCCAGCTGACGTCCTCCTATAGCTCAATGGCCAGAATTGTGTCATGTGACCATTTCCTCCTACATCTCATTGGCCAGAACCATGTCATGTGATCACCCCTGCGATGACCTCTGCAAAGGTGGGCATCTTAGCTTGGCACATTGCCTCCCTGAACAAAATCTAGGTTCTCTTAGAAGTCAAGAAGGCGAGAATGGATTTGAGGAGGCAGTTAGCAGTGTCCCGTAAAGAACTGACTGATCAGGGATGTTGGGATAGGAGAAGCCGCCTCGGAAGTACTACTGGACTCTGGATTTCTAGGAAAAAATGCATCCACTGTTGATGCATTTTGCTACGAGGCGGCAGGGAAAGATAGTCTTTGTTCCAAGAAGCTCTGGGCTTAGCTCAGTTCTATTACTGTCCCTTAATGGCAGGGATACATTCTGAGAAATGCGTCTTTAGGCAATTTGATTTTGTGAACATGGAGTGTACTTACACAAACTTAGATGGTATAGCCTACTACACACCTAAGTTGTACGGTATAGCCTATTGCTCCTTGTACAGCCTGTGACTGTACTGAATACTGTAGACAACTGTACTGAATACTGCAGACAACGATAAGAATTTATATCTCAACATAGAAAAGGCACAGTAAAAATACAATATAAAAGATAAAAATGCTATACCCGTATAGAGCATCTACTACGAACGGAGCTTGCAGGGCTGGAAGCTGCTGTGGGTGAGTGCATGAAAAGGCCTAGGATATTACTGTCCACTACCGCAGACTTTATAAACGCTACATTTAGGCTACACTAAATTTATTTTTTAAGTTCTTTCTTCAATAATAAGTGAATCTTGGCTTACTGTAACTTTTTTACTTTGTAAACTTCACATTTTTTTAAACTTTTTGACTCTTTTGTAATAATAACACCTTAAAACACAAATACATTGCAGCTGTACAAAAATATTTTCTTCTCTTCTTATTCTATAAGCTTATTTTTCCCATTTTGAAAATGTATTTATTTACCTTTTAAACTTTTTTTCTTAAAAACGAAGATGCAGGCCTATGCAGGGTCAGGATCATCAAGACAGCACTAGGTGATGGGAATTTCTCAGCTCCATTCTAACCTTGTGAGGCCGCTGTTGTAGATGTGGTCCATTGTTAACCAGAACGTCACTACAGCACATGACTTTATTACAGAAGAAGGAAAGAATGGACAGTGGGGAGCCACCAAGGTCTCTGTCTGCCACAGTTCCTCCACCAGCCCCTGAGACAGAGTTCCCCTCAGGAGGAGTCTAGTGTGCAGACCCAACTACACATCATCTCCAGACAGAGGGACTTCAGGGTAGTTGTTGACATGGGCTTAGGAAATGGTGGGAGAGTGGCAGGCACTTGGGGATGCTGAAAGTATTTGAAGATAAATCCAGCCTCCCAGATCTGCCTGGAGAGAGGCATTGACAGGGCAGCCTGGCTGCTCAGAGCTACCTTATCCCAGCCTTGTCACTAGCAAGATATCTCTCCTTTCCAGGTCTCATTTTCCTCTTCTTTTTTTTTCTTTTTTTCTTTTTTTGAGACAGAATCTCACTCTTGTCACCCAGACTGGAGTGCAGTGGTGCGATCTCGGCTCACTGCAACCTCTGCCTCCTGGGTTCAAGCGATTCTCTTGCCTCAGCCTCCTGAGTAGCTGGGATTACAAGCACCCACCGCCATGCCTGGCTAATTTTTGTATTTTTAGTAGAGACTGGGTTTTACCACGTTGGCCAGGCTGGCCTTGAACTTCTGACCTCAGGCAATCCGCCCACATCAGCCTCCCAAAGTGCTGGGATTACAGGTGTGAGCCACTGCGCCCAGCTCTCATTTTCCTCTTCTATAAAGGAGAGTAATAACCCTACCTTGTAGGGTTGGTGTGAGGCTCGTTTGAAGTGATGTATGTCCAGCTCCTGTTCTATACTATCCACTCCATAGACGATGGTTATTTTTGTTATGAGTATGATTTGGCCCCCATGCCCTCTGCTCTAACTCAACTGCCATCTTCTCCCTGTCAGGTATACTGACCCACTTGCCATTCCCTTATTAGAACATGCACTCTCTGCCTGGCTTTCCACTTCTCACTTTGCACACGGTGGAATCTCGGTGGAAGCGCCTCACATCCTGGTGAACCTGGTAGTCCCCTGTGATTCAGTTGGCCTCTGCACTTCTCCAGGAAATTCTCTCTGCCACTCCACGTTGGGTGAAGCTGCTCCTCAGTTTCCCTAGCAACCCACAATTATATCAGGGTTCTTATTGCACCCTTAGGCAATTACTGAGTTCCTTCCAACGCTAGTCCAGACTCTCAGTGTATAAACCACCCTTGACATAATTAATTCCATCTTAGAAAAACCCTCCATTTTATATTTCATAGGCACTTTACTAACAAGGATAAGATGTTTTGCTTAATGAACAGGTTTTAAAAAAGAACACAAACAAGCACACTCATCCACTATCAGTTCTCACCAGAGGACCCTCTGACTGGAAAAGAGCCAAGCCTTCAGCTTGTCTGTCTTCACTAACACCGTCTTGCAGTCACTCGTGAGAAGAACTCAGAAGCTGCCCCTGAAAGCTCTGCCACATCAAAGACTCTTCCTTGCAAGCCAGGCCCAGACCAGAACTCCCTTTGTCTTCTTCGCTCCCTTTGGACTGGTTCATTAACCCTTTCACCTATCTCTTTTTTCTCTTGATGTTAAATATTACTTTGTTTGTTGTGGAATGTTTAATCTACAACATTCATATAGTGATTAAGTATACTAGTATGTATGGTTTGTAATATTTACTGACTTACGGAGTGCCTGGAACCTATGTGCTCTGACTACAGAGTGAACAGGAAGGACTAAGGAGAATTGCCTCCTTGGGAACTCCATCTAGCTTCTGGATTTTGTGATTGAAATAGCATTAAAAAAAAAAAAAAAGACTGACATTATGGAGAGATATAAACGTGTATGGACCTGGCCATCTCTAATCTCGAACTGCTATGACACTCAGAGAGGTTGAGAGGCCCAGAACACTCCCCTTGTTCAAGGCTCTGCATGAAGAGAAGGAAGAAATTATGCAATATTTTTATTTATTTATTTTTTCAGATGAAGTCTCTCTCTGTTGCTCGCGCTGGAGTGCAATGGCGTGATCTTGGTTCACTGCAACCTCTGCCTCCTTTGTTCAAGCCATTCTCCTGCCTCAGCCTCACAAGTAGCTGGGACTATAGGCATGTGCCATCATGCCTGGCTAATTTTTGTATTTTTAGTAGAGATGGGGTTTCACTATGTTGGCCAGGCTGGTCTCGAACTCTTGACCTCAAGTGATCCACTCGCCTGAGTCTCCCAAAGTGCTGGGATTACAGGCTTGAGCCACTGAGCCAGCCTAATTGTTCGATATTTTAAATGTTTAAATGACCAGCAAGTCATAGGTGCTCAACAAATATTTGTTGAATGACAACAAATTAGCACTGTTGACACAAAAAGGGCAATGCAATATATGTGCTATTTAATATTTGCAGATTTTTATTTAAAAATCTGAATTCACAGTACACTGCAGGTGGTTGCTTAGACACGTACAAGTTTCAAGTTCTGTCACCCTGTGTATACTTTTTTTTTTTTTTTGAGACGGAGTCTCGCTCTTGCTGCCCAGGCTGGAGTGCAATGGTGCGGTCTTAGCTCACCTCAACCTCCGCCTCCCGGGTTCAAGCGATTCTCATGCCCCAGGCTCCCGAATAGCTGGGATTACAGGTGCGTGCTACCACACCCGGCTGATTTGTGTATTTTTAGTAGAGATGGGGACCAACGTGGACCATGTTGGCCAGGCTGGTCTCAAACTCCTGACCTCAAGTGATCCGCCCACCTTGGCCTTCCAAAGTGCTAGGATTACAGGCATGAGCCATCACCTGGCCACCCTGTGTATCTGGAGACAGCTGCCAAGTCTAAATTTGCAGAGGTAAGGGAAGGAGAAGCCTTGACCCAGTGGCCCCCGCTCGCCCTGCCTGCTGGGGAGATGGGGAGCTCCTAGGACAGGGGCTGGGTCCTCAAGACGTGGCACGAGGAAGGGGGTCGCATTAAGCCCCCAGCGGCTCCCGCACTGCGCACCCCTGGGGCGTCCCTCTGCCAGCCTCAACCCAGCCCCCTCCTAGCCGGCGGGCGGTGGCAGTCTCCGTGATATCTTTCTGTCCCGCCGGCAGGCGGCGCCCTCCGGCCCTTGTTTCGTCGGGCCCGGACGGGGCGTGCGCGCTCAAAGGTTGCCCGGCTCTGTCGCCCGCATTTCCTGGCCTGGAGCCGGCTGAGCCACAGCGGGGTCGCCGCGGGGTCCCGGGGCCGTGCTCCCCCGCCCCTCCCAGGAGCGCGCGGGGTGGAGCGGAACCAGGCCGGCACGCTGGGCCCTCGCCCCTCCCTCGGGCAGTCACCTGGGCACGGGCGCCGCAGGTGCCGGGCCCTCAACCTTGCGGAGCCGACAGCCATCGATTCTCGGGTGAGTGCGGGCGCGGGTGGAAGGCGCCCGGCGCTCTCGCCACCAGCGTCCCAGCCGCGGGGCGGCCAACTGTCCCCGCGCCGCTCCCGGCCTCCCTGGCCGGGCGCTCAGCGCGTCTGGGAGGGGAAGGAATTTCCTTTGCAGGAACTCAGGGGTTGGGGGTTCTCTGCTACTTAAGAAATCCAGGAGTGGGGCGCGGACGCCCGAGCCTCCCACCTTCGGGATGGGAATTACAGAGGAGCCTTAGCAACTGAGGTCCGTCGTGGAAAGTTTGAGGGCATGGGGTCCGGGGAATGGGCGTGTCCCGCCCCAGAGACTCGCCACCCTCTCTCCAGGGTAGATGACTCGCCACCCTCTCTCCAGGGGAGATGCTTTTTAAGCATGACAAACCCAGCAAGGTTACAGAAGTGGGTATATGCAACTCTTCGCTCTTTCCTGGCGCCCAGAGATGAATAGTCACAAACACACACACATACACACACACAGACGCGCGCGCGCATTCATTGGGGCCGACTTTGCGTCCCCTCCCCTGGCCTCGGGCGTTGGGGACTGCGCCCCAGCCCGCGCCGGCCAATGGGATTAAGCCCCAGGGCCTTGCCCGGCTGTTTGTTTTTCGAAGCCGTTGCGTCCCGGTGGGCTCCTGGATGACCATCCTGGCTGGCTCAAAATTTCCTCTAGATTACCTGCGTCCACCCCCAAGAACCCAGCGGCTGAAACTCCTTTTCTCATCTGCGCAGGTGGCCTCGAGGTGGTGGCAGGGCCGCCCCCTGCAGTCCGGAGGCGAACGCACTTACCCGACCTCCGGGGGCAGGTTCGCCTGGGAGGAACCGCTCCGGCTTCGTACTACACTTGCGCAAATGTCTCCGGTAAGGGGAAGTGTTGCTTAAATCCCAGAGAAAACCCCCGTCGAGAAGCATCACCAGACATATGAACGAGTGTTTAGCTCTCAGTATTGTTATTGCTTCGAGTGAAATGGCTTCGTGTGTACTTTGTGCATTTATATATAAATATAAACATATATGTATACATTTGACAAACTCTAAGACCGGCACTTACTTGTGATATCTCCAGAACAGTGTTATTATGGTTATTTGGAAATTGTCAGTGGGAATCAGCCTGGCTGCTATGAGAATTACAGGGAGGAGGACCTGTGTGCAATTTCAAAACGATTTAAGAGACGTTCAGTGGCAATACAAGATGTGGACGTTGGTTAGATCCTGATTTGATGAATGTTTTTTAAAATGGAGATGATGGCCGAGTGTGGTGGCTCACACCTGTAATCCCAGCACTTTGGGAGGTCGAGGTGGGTGGATCATCTGAGGTCAGGAGTTCGAGACCAGCCTGGCCAACATGGTGAACCCCTTCTCTACTAAAAATACAAAAATTAGCAGGGTGTGGTGGCACGCGCCTGTAATCCCAGCTACTCGGGAAGGCTGAGGTAGGAGAATCGCTTCAACGCCGAAGGCAGAGATTGCAGTAAGCCGAGATCGTGCCACTGCATTCCAGCCTGGGAAGCAGAGCGAGACTCCGTCTCAAAATAAATAAATAAATAAATATATAAATAAGGAGACGATGAAGGAAATTTCTACTGATAAGGAAATTATAATAGTTCTGTTTAGTTACTTTTGGTAATGGTATCATGACTAAGGTTTTAAAAATCCCTGTAGAGACACAGACTGAAGTTGAAACACAGCTTTAGGATTTGCTTCAGAATTATTCAGTTTTAGATGCTAGCAGAGAAGTGAGGGGAACAAGATGAGAGGAGATTGTTCATGGATTGTTAATAGTTGAAGCTGGAGAGAACACATGGACACAGGGAGGGGAACATCACGCACGGGGGTGGGGGGGCCTGTCGGAGGATGGGGGCAAAGGAGAGGGAGAGCATTAGGACAAATACCTAATGCATGTAGGGCTTAAAACCTAGATGACCGGTTGATAGGTGCAGCAAACCCCCATGGCACATGTATACGTGTATACCTATTAACAAACCTGCACGTTCAGCACATGTATCCCAGAACTTAAAGTAAAACAGAAATAAAAATAGTTGAAGCTGGATGATGGTTATGGAAGTCCTTACACTATTGTTTCAGTATTTGTGTGTGTTTGGCATTTTCCTTTAAACAGAACACCACCACCTGTGGAGCTTTTTTGCATAAGGTAGGTTTGGCACTGCAGCTGAGTTTAGATGCGAGGTCTTCCACAGTCCCTCGTTTTTTGTAAATTGGGTGTCAAGGCTGCTTCTCCAGACTCGGTCATCAAAAGTTTTTTTCTCTGTACGGGAGGTGCTGATTTATTTTGCTCAGAAGGCAGAGGGTGTTTGCTGAGTGTGACAAAGCTGAGCGGATCAAGTTGATGCAGGTGGAGGCTAGGTCAGCTTTTTTTATACAAAGGGCATTAGCAAGCCTGGGGGTTGATTGCCTCCAGTCGGGCGGATTGTATAAAGTGTGTTAGCAGTTTTGCCTAATTGCCCAAATCCCTTCCAAGTTATGCTCATCAAAAAACAGAGTTCAGAGTAGTGAACACACATGTCTGTATACACTTAGGATTTATATACACTTTTGGAAGCACTGTATGCATCAATAAAAAGTGTACATGATGAAAACAAAGCACAAAATGAGTGGAGGGCTGCTTGTTGCTGTGTTGTGTTGCCTGTTTCATCGTTACCTTGTTTGCTTTAGGGATCATGACATGTAAATATTTAGCAAAGCACTGACTCCTAAAAGTTCTGCATGGCATTTAACACATTTTTTTCAAGAACCATGCTTGTAGGAGGGTAAGGAAGGAGTAATAGCTATATCTTCATCAGGCTTGTTCTAAATTTTTTTCCTCCAGATTTAGCCTATAATTCCTACTCCTTCTGTCATGCTTGGTCAGTAATTTGGAAAAGTGGTGATTCTGAGAGGGAGCTGTTGAAGTTAATAGAGGGAGGAAGAAGAGGTATATTCCCGAAAGGCAAATCCACATTTTTTAGTAGCTTCAGTATAACTGAATGTAATGCCTTTGGATTTAAGGATAAAACAAGTCAAAGAGATGAGATCTGGGACAGTTAAAAGTTGAAGTGTTCAGTGAATCTCCTCAGCCTAGACCTTGCTCGTGTAGATTCACTAATCTAAAGGATATAAAGATGTTTTAAGATTCAGTTGAGGAATGCTGATGCATATCATAATTTCACTGCTGTGATGGGAAAATAATGAGACAACCAACAAAATTCCCCTTATATTAGGGGGAAATACCACAGTGAATTAATCATGGTACTTAAATGAAGTGAAATTGTTTGGTTTGTGGCTCTGTTTTCTTGGTATGAATGAAAGAAGTGTACAACTGTCAAACGTAACTTTATTTTATACCTCAGTTTCCTCTCTAGTTCCCTAAAAGAGCATGGAAAGAGAAAAGAAACTTGCCAGGCCCTTTAGTGACCAGACTAATGTTTACTCTCCTCTGTAGGAGGGTGGTAGATTTGGACTCTGGAGAGTTGATTGCTAATAGCTATTTTAAGGACTTACCACAAATGTGACATTATTTCGCCCTGATTCGCATTATTTAGGATATAAACGCATTAGAAAAGCAAATTGCTCCCCTGTTGGGCTAGAAATGATAGGAAAGGGTGTTGGCAATCTAGTCAACGGTATTCTTCTAGATTCATAAACACTTAGCTTTCATGTACAGCACCTCATCCCATCCTGTGAGGCGGAGCAGTGGTGATAGAGGGTAATTTGGGTTTTTAACAGATGGGGACATTGAAATATAAGGAAGTCAGCCTGGGCAACATAGTGAGACCTTTACTCCACACAAAATAAAAATAAATAAATAAAAATTAGCCAGGTATGGTGGTACACGCCTGTAGTCCCAGTTACTTAGGAGGCTGAGGTGGGAGGATTGCGTGAGCCTGGGAGGTCGAGGCTGCAGTGAGCCGTGATCACACCACTGTACTCCAGCCTGGGTGACAGAGCAAGATATTGCCTCGAGAAAGAAATCTAAAGAAGATTGCTTTAAATCACTTCTTTAGGGAGACAGGGAAGGAAATTTAACATTGATCAAGAGTTCATTGGCTAAAAAAAGTTCATTGGCTGGGTGTGGTGGCTCACACCTGTAATCCCAGCTCTTTGGGAGGCTGAGGGGAGGAAGGTTTGCTTGAGGCCAAGAGTTCAAGACCAGCCTGGGCAACATAGTGAGACCCCCATCTCTACAAAAATAATAATAATAATAAAATTGGCCAGTGTGGTGGCTGAGGTGGGGAGGATGGCTTGAGCCCAGCAGTTCCAGGCTGTAGTAAGCTATGTTTGCACCATTGCACGCCAGCCTGGACAACAGGGCAAGACTCTGTCTCTTAAAAAAAAAAAAAAAAAGAATTCATGGTAGTCTTCACACATGTTTTTGTTTCTTGTTTTGTTTTGAGACAGAGTTTTCGCTCTGTTGCCCAGGCTGGAGTGCAATTGTGCGATTTTGGTTCACCACAACCTCCGCCTCCTGGGTTCAAGCAATTCTCCTGCATCAGCCTCCTGGGTAGCTGGGATTACAGGTGCCAGCCACCATGCCTGGCTAATTTTTGTATAGTTAGTAGAGACGAGGTTTCACCATGTTGGCCAGGCTAGTCTCGAAGTCTTGACCTCAGGTGATCCACCCACCTCAGTCTCCCAAAGTGCTGAGATTACAGGTATGAGCCACCATGCCCGGCCCACACGTTTTTAATTCTGACAAATGTCTCTAGGTTGGGTATTATCAGTCCATTTTGCAAATGGAAGTTGAGGCTAGAGGTTAATAGTTTTTGCCTGAGGTCTTGTAGCTAGTACAAGTAGAGCTAAGATGCAAACTCAGCTCCTTCAGATTTGACAGTCTGCATTATTTCTGGCAGTTTCACACTACCTTTAGCAGGAAGCAGAGCAACATGCCCAAGAATTGGGTAGTCTAGGCAAACTGTCTTCTTACCACACCCTACTGTCCTGGTGACAGGCGGGGGGCATGGGTCACATCTGACCGACAGATGTTCTGTCGGGCCAGCATAGAGCTTAAAAAAAACACTGAGTCAGTGTTGAAAATTGGGAAATTTCAAACATTCTGCCCTAATGATTCCCAAAGGCAATACTAGAGCAGCTGCCTCTTTAAGGAAGTGTAGTACATACCAGTCCCCTCAGCCTCCAGCAATCCCGAAAGTAGTCCCCAGCCCTGAGATTACACTTTTTTTTTTTATGGTAAGAAATCTTTCTATGTGTGTGTTTCTACCCCAAATGGAATAACAAAATATAGGTTGAGAGGCTCTTGTAAGAAAAATGGGAAAGACACTTTGGGAGGCCGAGGTGTGGGAATCACCTGAGGTCGGGAGTTCGAGACCAGCCTGACCAACATGGAGAAACCCCATCTCTAAGAAAAATACAAAATTAGCCTGGCATGGTGGTGTATGCCACTTGGGAGGCTGAGGCTGGAGAATCACTTGAACTCAGGGAGCGGAGGTTGCAGTGAGCCGAGATTGCGCCATTGCACTCCAGCCTGGGGAACAAGAGCGAAACTGCATCTCAAAAAAAGAAAAGAAAAGAAAAATGGGAAAGATCATATTCCTTTGAGGAAATGAGAGTCTTGTGTTTAGTTCCAGTGCTTCTCTGTCAGACGAATACAAGTTGTGTTGTCATTTTTCTCTCATGTTATCTATTTTTCTCACTTACAAGGAACTTGTTTGCTACACCCTGCAGTTTGACAAGAATGGAGTAGGTGTGGGCAGGCCTCAGTAGGGAAAAGGAATGGCTCCAAACTCCCACACCACTGGGTCTTTGTGAGTAGGCAGGTGGGTCTTGTACACCTTGGGGGTTCCCCAGGGTGTCCTGCCGGATGGGGCACAAAAAAGCTGTTAACCCTTCCCCTTTAAATAGCCTGACTCTGGGACCCATGTGGATCCTGAGGTTATGTGTCAGCTCTCTGTAGCTGCTTTGAACTGGACCCCAGCCACTCTGAGGGGTTCCTAGGACTTGCAAAGGGCCTCTCTCCCCCATCCTTCTCTGCCCACCACTCTCCTGCTGATGACAAGTCCACTTCTACACGCTGCTTAGGCACAGCACCCCCAGAAAGCTCTATAGGGATGAGGAGCTGAGGCGCCCGCATAGTGCAGCCTTCAAGGGGTTTCTGTGGCGGAAGTCCAAGGGTGGCTTAATTTCCTTGCCTTCAAACTTTCGGTTAAGGGTCATGGGGCAAACATTCTCGCCTCTGTGAATAGCTGGAGTTTCATGACCGTTGAAGTTGCTCTTTAAATCTTTGTTTCCTTCCCCTGAGTTCTGCATTTTCTTCCCCTGTGTGTGTGCTGTGGAGGAGAATGAAAAGAGGAAATGGCACAAAAGTGAACCTTGTTGGGTGGCTTTGAGGAAATCTGGGGTGCTGTTGTGGGCCTTTGTCACTCGAGTTGTCAGTCTAGGTGTGTGTGTAAACGGACATGGAATAAACAAAGGCTCCAAGTGGAACAACTTGTTTTGGCCAAAAGAAGTGAGTTCAGACCTGGCGTGATGGCTCATACCTGTAATCTCAGCACTTTGGGAGGCTGAGGTGGGTGGATCATGAGGTCAGGAAATGGAGACCATCCTGGCTAACACGGTGAA
>NW_012116143.1:1552729-1554695 GCF_000951035.1 Colobus angolensis palliatus | reverse complement strand
TGGTCTCGATCTCCTGACCTCGTGATCCGCCCGTCTCGGCCTCCCAAAGTGCTGGGATTACAGGCTTGAGCCACCGCGCCCGGCCTGTTGTTGTTGTTAGAGCCCTGCTTCCTTTACTTTCAGTTTTACTGGGGAGAATTTCCCCCACATAATGTTAGAAGAAAGACCACAGGGAAGAAATGCGTCTGAGCTCTGACCTCTGTTCATGGAGTGAGCCATGGGCTGCGCATCCGGGTTGCCACGTGGCCGTAGGGAAATGTTCTCCATGACAAATGCTAACAGGGTGTTTGGTGCAGCCGCAGCTTTGGGATTGATGAGAACTGGGCCACAACTTGTCACTTTGAACCAAGGCTTTGGCTTTGTTGTTCGGGGATTAAAATCTTCTTTTTTAATCTGTGACTGACTGTGGAAAGGAGTTGGAATCCCCTAGCATTCGCGTGGATACAAACTCCACCCCCTTACAAGAGAGCAGACTAGTGTTAGCTGCGACACAGGAGTCCCAGCCTCAGCTGTGCCACCGCCTGGCAGGGGTTTAAGGCTAGGTCTTCTGGGCAGCCAGTGCCTCTTCTGTCACCTGGGAATAAGCATATCTAATAGGAATGTTGTGAGGGGCTAACAACATTTTATGAAATCCTGACAGAGACACAGTGAAGTACAATGCCTGACTTGCACCTTAGTAGTAAAATCATAGAACAGATACATTGAGAGGCTTACTCTTTAACTTGGAAAAGTAATATAGATGCTGTTAACCACTGTTTATTGAAAATTTTGTAGTTCTTATCTGGTTTGATCTTTAAACTAGCAATTCAGGTTTCTGTTTGTTTACATTTGTTTCTATTGCCTTTTGGCTGCCTGTCAGGAGAGGTACAGAAGTGAACCCAGGTTCAGGCCAGAAATGAGAACATGGAATGGCCTTCATTTTACTTTATCAGAGAGGTAACATGAGTTCTGATTCTTTATGCCCGTAAGTAATTCTGAGGAGGGAGCACTTTAGAGATTGATAGCTAAGGTGTTCCTGGGAAGCTGAAAGCATCCATGGTGTCCAGGGAAGCTGAATGGAGGGCCAGTGATTCCCCTCCAAGCAGCAGGGCAGAGGTCTCCCCTGTTGATAGCCCTTGCCCAGTCGCCTCCAGCAGGGACAGGTGGGAAGAAGAGAGGCAGTAGGCTTTGGATTCTCCTTCCTGCCCCAGGTGCAGACCCAAAGCTTCAGAGTCCATTATACCTTCACCTAACCCTTCGTCCTTCTCCTGCGCTCCAGCCAGGTGTTCCGGTGAGAAGTCTATACCCACCACACCCTCACCGCATCCTCAGTGGACGGGCCCCAAGCCTGCACTCTCCTGCTCAACACCTGCAAGGTTTTCTCTTCTTCCCATGGCCTCTGGGGCTTTCCATTGCTGCCCTTGCCTCCTGATCCTGCCTGCCTTCAACTTTACTGTATTCTGAAAGGTTTAAAGGGAGGAGTCTTTTATGACCCGCAATCCAATGATCTGAAGGCATTGACATTTGGGTATATTTCCTTTCTATTTTGTTTTACTTTGGTGTTTTATACATTTAAAAAATTTTAACATTTTATAAACAATTCATTTTATGTTAGAATTTTAACATAGTTGCCATACTATGATTACAATTTATCATTATGATGATATCAAAAAGACACCTGCATGCATATGTTTATCATAGCACAATTCGCAATTGCAAAGATATGGAATCAACCTAAGTGTCCATCAACCAATGAGTGGATAAAGAAAATGTGATATATATATACACACATCACATATATATACACATACCATGGAATACTAGTCGGCTATAAAAAGAACAAAATAATGTCTTTTGCAGCAACTTGGATGGAACTGAAGGCCATTATTCTTTTTTTTTTTTTTTTTTTTTGAGATGGAGTCTTGCTCAGTCACCCAGGCTGGAATGCAGTGGCCCAATGTCGGCTCACTGTAACCTCCACCTCCCA
>NW_012116143.1:1549025-1552679 GCF_000951035.1 Colobus angolensis palliatus | reverse complement strand
TTGAGGTATAATTTATATGCCATAAAACCTACTCATTATGTACAATTCTATGGTTTTTAGTAATTTATAGGTTTGTGCAGCCATCACCATAACCCAGTTTTTGCTTTTTGTCACCCCCAAATTTCTCTCTGCCAGTATACAATCAGTTCCCACCTGTAGCCCCAGACAGCCATTGAACTTCTGTCTCTTGCCTTGTCTGGGAAATTCAAATTAGAGGAATCTTGGATTATATAGTTTTTTGTGTCAGACATCTCTCACTTAGCACAACATTTTTGAGGTTCATCCGTGTTGCAGCGTGTATCAGTAGCTTGCTGCTTTGTATAAATATACTACATTTTATTTATCCACTCTGCAGTTGATGAACATTTGAATTGTTCCCAGGGCTTGGCTGTTACGAATAATGATGCTATGAACGAGGTAATGTTGCTATCTACAAGTGTTAATATAGACCTTATTTGTATTTCTCTTGAGTAGATTTGTATGGGTATAATTGTGGAGTCATGTGGTAAGTTTATGTTTAACTTTTTAAGAAACTGCCGAACTATTTTCCAAAAGCGGCTGTACAGTGTTAGAGTCCCATAACAGTGTTTGAGGGTTCTCTACATTCTTGCCGACGTTTGAAATTGTTACTTGTTCTTATTATAGATATTTCAAAGGGTGTATAACGGTGTCTCATTGCAGTTTTAATTTGCATTTCCCTAATGACTAATGATGTTGAGTTCCTTTTCATGTGCTTATTAGTTACTTGTATGTCTTCTTTTTTATTGGATATTTGATCTATATTGATATTGTTATAGATATATATCATCTTCGATGACATGTCTAGTTACATCTTTTGCCCCCTTTTTTCTTTTCTTTTTTTTTTTTTTTTTGAGACGGAGTCTGGCTCTATCGCCCAGGCTGGAGTGCAGTGGCGCGACCTCAGCTCACTGCAAACTCCGCCTGCCGGACTCACGCCATTCTCCTGCCTCAGCCTCCCGAGTAGCTGGGATTGCAGGCACCCGCCATCATGTCCAGGTAATTTTTGTAGAGCAGGGTTTCACCATGTTGGCCAGGCTGGTCTCGAACTCCTGACCTCGGGTGATCCATCTGCCTTGGCCTCCCAAAGTACTGGGATTACAGGCGTGAGCTACCACACCCATGAAGGCCATTATTCTAAGTGAAGTAACTCAGGAATCGAAAACATAATGCCATATGTTCTCACTTATAAGTAAGTGGAAGCTAAGCTATGGGTACACAGAGGCATACAGAGTGATATAATGGACTATGGAGACTCAGAAGGGGAGGATGGGAAGGGGATGAGGGATGAAAAGCAACCTATTAGGTACAATGTACACTACCTGGGTGATGAGCACTCTAAAATCCTAGACTTTACCACTATACAGTTCATCTATGTAACAAACCCACTTGTACACCTAAAGCTATTAAAATTTTTTTTAAAATAAAAAATATCATTGTATTCCCCTATGTCTTTATAAATATTTTTAATGACTGCATACTGTTTTAGTCTTTTTTAGCCATTCTCTTAAAATATTAGAGAACTAAGTCATTGCTCATTTTTTGATGTTGTACATCATTCCAATTTGAATACACATAAATCTTGGAGCCCATTTCACATTATTTGAGATGGATTCCTATAAAAATAATTACTGAGTCAAAGGTTTTCAACATGGAAAGTTTTCTTTCTTATCACAAAAGCAACAAATTTGTATTGTAGAAGATACAGGACAGTGTAAAAAGTAAACATGTACCTCTATTCTCACCAACCAGTTGCTGTTTGTGTCATCGGGTTCTACCCCTCCAGGATACGTGTTCTCTTCAGGCTTGCTCCATGCGTGGCGTGGCCTGTGCGCTGGCAGCATGGCATCACCTGGGAGCTTGTTAGAAATGCAAAATCTCAGGCTCACCCCAGACATATTGAATCAGAATCTGTCTTTTAACAAGATCCATATTCAAGTTTCAGAAGTTTTAGTCCCCGAGGCCACCGCCTTACCAGTCACGGTGGGCTGGCATTAATTACCTCTGATCTGTGAATATACATACATTTTTCCTATTTCCCTGATATTAGGATGTACTGCTGTGTTTATTTCTTACATTTTTCCTATTTCCCTGATATTGGGATGTACCAGTGGTTTGCATCCTCATATCTCCCTTAACGTAAGACCATCTAAGGACAACAGCAGGCTCCCCTCAGTAACACCAGTTCAGGGATCAGCAGGATCCCATCTCATCCACCTGTGAGAAGCCCTGCTACACACAGCTTTATCTTGCATCTGTCATTTAACATAATACCATCAGCATTTTCCTGCTACTTAGTTTTTCTCTCAATAATAACAAATTTTATCTTTCATGGCTGCAGGTGGTAGTCCATCTTATGACTGTCTCATAATTCATTTGACTCATTCCCTAATGTTAGACATTAAGTTGTTTTGATTGTTTTGTAGACAGGGGAGGGTGTACTGTGGGCTATTATAAGTATGCCGAATTTACGCAGTAATTATTTCCTTCAACCCAGATTATTTTCTTATGATGAATTACCAGAGTGCAGACACTGGGTCAAAAGGAGTGAACGTTTTAAACCCTCCTTAAAATGCCCCAGGAGTATAGGAAGTGCCCTGACATTGTGCCCTCCCAGACACTGGGTAGTGTGGTCTGTAGACAGACTCTAGGGAGCAGGGTCATGCCTCATTCGCATCACGCCTCCAGGGCTGGTATAGAGCCAACTCTGAGGGTCACTCTAAGGGGACCTAGGGGAATGGAAAGGAAGTGACAGAAGGATGGGCAAGCTGCCTGTGGTGGTGCTGCTCCTTTCCTCCTGGCCTGAGTCCTCTGTCACAGTAGATGTCACGGACCAGGCAGCAGCCTTCCTCAGGGTGTGTCCACAAAGTTTAGCCTTTCCTCCTGGCTCCCATCTTCCAGTGGCTTGGGAGCTGGAGCCGGCGGTGGAGGCCTGAAATGACTACTCGGTGAGTCTGGAACCTGCTGGACCTGATTGCTGCCAAGCTTGTTTTTGCTTCATGAGTCTGAGACTGTTAGGTTCTCTAATACTTTTTTCCTCTCACCAGCAGACGAAGATCCTGATATTAAGTAAACTTTATTCTGAAAGGTACAGTCAAACAATTCCTTTTTTTTTTTTTTTTTTTTGAGACTGAGTTTCACTCTTGTTGACCAGGCTGGAATGCAATGGTGTGTTCTCGGCTCAGTGCAACCTCCCACCTCTCAGGTTTAAGTGATTCTCCTGCCTCAGCCTCCCAAGTAGCTGGGATTACAGGTGCCTGCCCCCACACCCACCTAATTTTCTTCATCTTCTTTTTTGTTGTTGTTGTTGTTGAGATGGAGTTTCGCTCTTGTAGCCCAGGCTGGAGTGCAATGGCACCATCTCAGCTCACCACAACCTCCACCTCCCAGGTTCAAGTGATTCTCCTGCCTTGGCCTCCTGAGTAACTGGGATTACAGGCGCCTGTCACCATGCTCGGCTAATTTTTTTTTTTTTGAGATGGAGTTTTGCTCTTGTTGCCCAGGCTGGAGTACAATGGTGCGATCTCGTCTCACCATAACCTTCATCTGCCAGGTTCAAGTGATTCTCCTGCCTCAGCCTCCCAAGTAGCTGGGATTACAGGCATGCACCACCATGCCCACCTAATTTTTTTTGTA
>NW_012116143.1:1533658-1542225 GCF_000951035.1 Colobus angolensis palliatus | reverse complement strand
TCCTTTTAAGACTGAGTAATATTCTACTGTATGGCTATAAAGTCAATCTTAGGAAATGTGTATGTTATATTTCTGAATCCTGAGAGAATGGAAACAAAACAGGTAGAATGGTAGTGGGGCAAGCTGGTATAGGTCTGGGATACTGTTATCAAAGACTTATAGGAGTACTGGACCCTGGCTGATTGGGCAGGCTACCCTTGACAATGTGATGGTGAAAAAAGGGTCTCCCTTAGGTGGTTGGTCTGGTTCAGTTTCTCAGCAATGATGAATAACCATGGTTTCAGAAAGCATGAACAACTAAGCATGAAGAATATCATAACGTCTCTGGTGGTTGAGTCATACAAGGACCCTTCAGAAGCCAGGGATGGAGAGTGGGGTCTCAGGGACTATTGAGCACAGATTTCTGATGTCTACTTTCCAGATCATTGTATGCTTAAGCCCTTTATTTTGCTTAAGAAGGCAAGCTAAAGGACATGATAATCATTGAGAACCAGGAGGCAATCTCTAGTTCAGATGTTCTTTTAAAAACTGTTTTTAGGCCGGGCACAGTAGCTCACACCTATAATCCCAGCACTTTGGGAGGCCGAGGCAGGCGGATCATGAGGTCAGGAGATCGAGACGATCCTGGCTAACACAGTGAAACCCCGACGATCCTGGCTAACACGGTGAAACCCCGTCTCTCCTAAAAAATACAAAAAAATTAGCCAGGCGAGGTGGCGGCGCCTGTAGTCCCAGCTACTAGGGAGGCTGAGGCAGGAGAATGGCGTGAACCCGGGAGGCAGAGCTTGCAGTGAGCCGAGATCGCACCACTGCACTCCAGCCTGGGTGACAGAGCGAGACTCCGTCTCAAAAAAACAAAAAAACAAAAAAACCCTCTATTTTTAAACCTCTTCTGTAAGCATGTTTGCTAAGCAGTCAGCCCATAAGTATCTGAATAACTTCTGTTCTTATAATCCTTTATCACTCTTATTAATCCCATTCCCATATTTGTCGACTTTTTTAGATATATTTCTATTTGTTGATACTGTTCTTAAAACTCAGTACCTGGATGAGTAGTACAAGGTATGCAACTCCTTTCTCCTTAATTCTGAACCTTATACTTGTATTAATTATCTGTTTCCATCAAAATGATGACGAGGTGAATATATGTGTAGAATTTGCAGTCAATAAAATACAGTCACATTGTCAGAGAAGGTTATGTGAAAATAGACATCACCAGAATACTAATTTATAAGCAAACATAAGGCATTGAGTAAAAATTCATGGTAGCTTTATAGAAAAATGAATCGTGTCAGTGTAACCTGATTTGTTTTCAAGAACATTTTAAGGATCTGGAGGAAGCAAGGGACATAGTCTTCACTTTCTCATGCTATTGATTTCATTATGAATGACATAATCGACAGCAACCCGGGGAAACAGGTTAGCTCACATGATACCACAGTTAGGTGAGAAGGTGACACAGAGACATTATCAAGGATATGGTTCCAGTGCGGGATAAGTCATTTAACCTTTTAGAGGTCAGTCTGGGAACCGTTCTGTTTAATCAGTTTTAATCCATAACTGGTGGCATATTAGTGTATATGTTTGTGAGAAATACTAGAAACAGAAGTCAAAATAACCTATATTAATGGGGTACAGTATTTATAAAATACTGGATAAAATCAAATGAAGGTGAATTAATTTTGTAAGTAAGAGGTTCAAATTGGAGAATGATTGGCGTCGTGCCTATTTTTGGCAGAAAAAGCCCATGGGCCGTGGTGAATCACAAGTAACTATAATGTGGGTATATGCAGAATACCACATTTCATACATCAGTGCTCTAGTTAATACTTGTATGAGACTGAAAGCAGGCAAATGATACAGTGAAGTCATTTCATAACTGGCAATACCAAGACTTCTGAGAACTATGGTTAGCTTGAGTGCATACTATATGTGTGTGGCATTAAGTACATTCACTATGTAAAGAGGGCCTTACCAAATGTATACAGGAGCTGCAGGAGAGCAAAACAATTATTTAAGTTGAGATATCTGGTCAAGATGGCACAGGGGTTCAGGCTCCAAACACCTAGCAAAGGTAGTTATAATATAAAAAGGGTAACCAAATAAGTATAACTGGGCTATGGTCATTCTAGTTACCTAGAATGTAAGTTGAAATACAAAGAGGTAAGCAGGCTCAAGCTGCAGGCCTCTCCAGCAGAGGCAACCAGGAACTCAGGTTTTTTAGCATAAGGAAATAGAGCTTTGTGCAGTGGCCATTTCATAGCCAGTGAAGTTTATCTGAGACACTTCCTAATGGAAAACTTTTCTCAGTACCCTGACATGGTGAAATATGGTTGGCACTGGCAATTTTTGAGACTCTGTGGAGGCTGAACTTAAAACTAAAAACATTTAAAAAAAGAGAAGATGGGGATGTAAAAGTATCCACATGAGCTGAGACCAAGGAGTTGGAGCCAGGCTCCAGGGAATGTAAATTGGGAGAATGACCAAGTTTCTCCCATACCTCTAAGAAACACTGGCTACACTGAAATCAGAGATCGCAGTGCCCTCCCTTCCAAACCTAAGAAAGAAGGCTGGAAAAGATGGTTTACCTGAAAGGAATGGGCTTCTGGAAGTTTCAGAGACAAAGACGCAGCTTCAGAACCAGAAGCTGAGCCATGCTGCTTTCTTGGCCCAGGGCCTGGATCCGCAGTATCGCTGATACCACAACTGAACAGGAACACCAAGTGGCATTTTGAGACCTAGTTTGGAAGAAGTCCTGAGAGGCCAGGTGAAGGGACTGAAAGCTGTCTGGGAAGGGAGAGAGTGGGAAAAATACAGCAATCGAAAACTCCTACTCAAAGTAAGCTTGCAAAGCAAAACTTTAAAATACATGAAGACATAAACGTAGAGTTGAAAATTTGTTCAAGCAAGACACGAATTTACTGAAAGTGAAATTAGCAGTTGGAATTCCTGGAAATGACAATAAAATAAGTATGTTTAGAATTCTTAAGATGAATGAAGTCTTGCAGTAGATAAAAATTATGAAGTAGAAGCAAGGGGGAGGGATAGGAAAAAGAACCAGTTAGAACAGTTTTGTAATGCTTTAAAAAGATCAAAAATGTGATGGGTCAAATCCAGTACAAGCTTACTTCTCTTGTGTAGCAGGCCTGGGTGGGTATTTCAGGCCACTAGGTGGCTGTACCCTCAGGGACCCAGCTGACGGCACCCACATGGGTTTCAGAGTTGCTCTGCTTTCCCACAGGAAGCAGATGGTGGGGAATAAGCTAGGCCAGAAATGGTCTCCCTTGTGTCTGCGCACGCCCCACCTGCCATACCTAATTGCTGGGGAGCCTGGGAAATAGAGGTCAGCCACGTGCCTGGGAAAAAGAAGGGAAGATAAAATGGAGAATAAGTTTCTGCCATACCTCTAAGAAACAGTGATGAGGAACAACAGATTTCTCATCAGCAATAGAACTGAAAACACAAGAGAGTATTATCTTCAACTTAGAATTCAATACCAGTTAAACCGTCATTCAAAAATGGTGATCAGCAGTCCCTATGAAAGAAAAATTGGCAATATCTAACAAAATTATATAAGCATTCACCCTTTGACCTAATGGCCCCACTTCTAGTAATTATTCCAGAGGAAATACCTTCACAAAATAACTAAGAATATGTACAGAAGGTTGTTCGTCGCTACATTATTTGCAGATAGAACAAATTTGGAAACAACGTATATGTCCACTCATAGAACTCTGGCTGAATAAACTGTAACATATCTACATATTACAGCCATAAAAACAATTTTTGAAAAATTAAAAAGGAAAATAGCTATTAACAAAGATGAAGTGCTTTCTAGGATATTTTAAGGGGCAATAAAGAGTCACAAAAAGCATATCTAATGTGCTACCTTGTATTTAAGATGGAAAGGGAAATAACCACACATGTACACACACACACACACACACACACACACACACACACACACACACACACTTATTTTTGCAGAAAGATGCACAGGAACCATAAACCAGAAATAAATGATAGGGGCTGGGTGGATATTGGTGGAGGAAATAAGTATGGAAATGAGACTTTTCTGAGCGTACCTTTTTTATATAGTTTTGATTTTGAACCATGTAAATATTTTATATATTCAATTATGTAAAATTAAAATGAAATAAAAATAATGAAAACAAAGGAAATCCTGTCATTGAATGTACAAAGAGAAACTAATAATCAAAACACTATATAAAATTGATTACATAGATACAAAGAAAAGAATTCAGGTAACTTTTTAGCAGAGTACTCAGACTATACAAGCTTAGTGGAATATAGTCAAGGGACAAAAAATATGGAAAAATGTTAGGCTTTCTTTACATGGTTAATTGTTGGCAATGCTATCAGTGTAGTAACTCTGAAACTACTTAATATGTATTGTAGGTTGAATCAATATACTAATGTCATTGGGACCAGGTTCTTTTTTGTTGTTAATTTCTTCATTGAAATTCTACATTCAATCACAGGAGTTGGAGTCGGCTTCCTGCTGGGACCCTTCCTGATCCTTTAAGTTAATCTCTAATTTGTTATTAATGTTGCTTCCTGCCCTTTTATTTTCTTCATCTTTTAAGTTCAGGGGTACATGTGCAGGATGTGGAGGTTTTTTACACAGGGAAACAAGTGCCATGGTGGTTTGCTGTATAGATCATCCCATCATCTAGGTATTAAGCCCAGCATCCATTAGCTGTTCTTCCTGATGCTTTTCCTCCCTCCACTCCCCACTCTAGCAGGCCCAAGTGTGTGGTGGTTCTCACCATATGTCCATGTGGGAACCAGATTCTTGCTGTGGGAGATGATCTTTCAAGTATGTATTTCACTATTTCACAAACACTGAAATAAGGTGAGGAAGAATCCTGTGATGGTAGCTTTGCTTTGGAGGTATCAGTGTGCCACCTAGATTCTAGTTTCAAAATACCATATTTTACTAAAAAAACAGGGCTCCATGAAAAAAATGACCCCCAGAAGTACAATATGCCAAAGCAGTTGTACTCAGCAGCTGGGAAGGTAAATGATATATATGGGAGCCAGCCTAAAGGAACCCTGCCTGACAAGATGATTTGGAAAATTTTAAGCATTCAAAAGAAGAATGATGGCAGTGAATTATAACACATTTAATAAAAATAAATCAGGTCGGGTGCGGTGGCTCAAGCCTGTAATCCCAGCACTTTGGGAGGCCGAGACAAGCGGATCACGAGGTCAGGAGATCGAGACCAACCTGACTAACCCGGTGAAACCCCGTCTCTACTAAAAAATACAAAAAACTAGCCGGGCAAGGTGGGGGGCACCTGTAGTCCCAGCTACTCAGGAGGCCGAGGCAGGAGAATGGCGTAAACCTGGCAGGCGGAGCTTGCAGTGAGCTGAGATCCGGCCACTGCACTCCAGCCTGGGCGACAGAGCGAGACTCCGTCTCAGAGAAAAAAAAAAAAAAAAAAAAATCAACGAATCCATAATGTATTTCTAGAAACAACTGCCAGCTCATGAAAGCCGAATGAATCTTAGAATTAGAAAATTACTATTTTACAACTCCCAGTGTGGTGATTAATTCAGGCAAGGATGATAAACGGATGCTAAAACTATCAGGTGAAACTTTGTTATGGAACAGATTAGTCTAACAGTCTCAAAGTATTAATTACAAAGGGAAGAGGTCCTCTACAATAGGAAAATGGACAAGGTGAGGTGGCTCATGCCTGTTAATCCCACCACTTTGGGAGGATAATTGCTTGAGGCTAGGAGTTCAAGACCAGCCTGGGCAACAGCAAGACCCCATCTCTACAAAACAGTATTTAAAAAAAAAAAATTAACTGGGCATGGTTGTACACACCTCTATAGTCCTAGCTACTCAGGAGGCTGAGGTGGGAAGATCACTTGAGCCCAGGAGTTCCAGGTTACAGTGAGCTATGACTGTACTACTGCACTCCAGCTTCAGCCACACAGTGAGACCTTGTCTCAAAATACTAATAAGAAAAAGGAAAAGAAATATGGCAAACACCTCCTTAATCAAGTGACCTAACTTCACATGACCAGTAATGAGATATGACATAATGGGATGTATCATTTAGATAGTTTTCTTGCCAGAAATGTTTAATATTGGGAAAACAATTAGACAAATTGAGATTATGTGACATTTTACAAGATAACTGACCTGGACTCTTCAAAAATGTCAGTATTGCTGGGCATGGTGGCTCATGCTTGTAATCCCAGCACTCTGGGAGGCCCGGGGGGGCGTGGATTGCTTGAGGTCAGGAGTTCGAGACCAGCCTGACAACATAGTGAAACCCCAACTCCACTAATAATACAAAAATTAGCCAGGCATGGCGGCAGGCACCTGTAATCCCAGCTATTGGGAGGCTGAGGTAGGAGAATCACTTGAATCTGGGAGGCGGAGGTTGCAGTGAGTCTAGATGGCGCCACTGCACTCCAGCCTGGGTGACAGAGTGAGACTCTGTCTCAAAAAAAAAGAAAAAAAAAGTATCATGAAAGATAAACAACAACAACAACAACAACACATTATCCAAAATTAAAAGAGATTAACAAGACATGACAAATATGTGATCCTTGATTGGATTTTGTATAAAAAAAAAAAACTCTTAACAACATTGGGACAGTTTTAATATGGACAATGGATTAGATACTATACCATTTAATTTAATTTCATTAAATTAATATTTATGGGACAGCTTTTAATTAATGGGACAGTTTTAATATGGACTATGTACTAAATACTATATAATTTAATTTCATAGATAAAATGATATCATAGTTATAAAAATGGCTATCCAATTATAAGATAAATCATCATAGGAAAAGTTTGAAAATATAGAGATAAAATAAAGTCTTGTAAGACCACACTAAGATAACCATCATTAACACTTTGGTATATTTCCATCTAATCTACATATATTTAAACAAAATTGAATTGTACTCTACATGGTTTTTATGTTCCTTCTACTTGTTCCATATTATAATTATTGGCAAGTCTCCATTAAATAGTCCTCAAAGATATTCTTTTAAATGGTTATATACTATCTCTGTCCATTTGCATATTTTTAAATTTCAAGGCCATGCGCGGTGGCTCCTGCCTGGAATCCCAGCACTTTGGGAGGTGGAGGTGGGAGCATCACTTGAGGCGGGGAGTTTGAGACCAGTCTGGGCAACATACGGAGACATCGTCTCTACGATTTTAGAATAAATAAATAAAAATAAATAAATTCCAATTTTTTTATTTTAGGAGGTTTAGTTTACGATATTTTATTCAATCAACCTGCCATCCATTTTAAGACATCATTATTTTATGTGTCACTAAAAAGAAAATGATCCTGAGGTGGGTGTGTTGGGCCCTGCTGGGCCTAGCGGCAGGAGGGGGACGTCGGCTCCCACCACAGCCCTCCAAACAGCTCTGCGCCGTGAGCGTCCCCTCCCCCACATCCCTGGGGTCCCCCTCTCCAGGCAGGAAGATGTCCAAGCCCCGTGCGGCGGAGGCAGCAGCGGGGTGACAGTGACGGCTCCGGGCCTGCAGATAGTGGAGCAGAGGGGTCCAGGGAGGTGCTGCACCGCCGTTGGGGAGAATGTATGTCGTGGCAATCAAACAACTTTTCCTACGCGAGCCTAACAAATACTCTGGAATGCGTTCCAGCCTTCAGGAGGAGAACTCCGTTACACGTCACGAAGTTAAATGCCAGGGGAAGCCATTAGCTGGAATCCACAGGAAACAAACACAACATGGAGCACGCAGCCCAAGCACAGAAGATCAAAAGACGCCAGGAGAGGACCCCTCGCACCTTTTCCAAACCAAAAATGTGAAGCAGCAGAACTTCCAAAACCTCCGGCCTCGTCTTGTGATTCCACCAATGCAGCTGTCGCCAAGCAAGCCTTGAAATAGCCCATCAAGGGCAAACAGGCCCCTGAAAAAAAAGCTCAAGGAAAAATTGCAAACTCACGGATTTCTACCTTGTCTCAAGGAGCTCCAGAAAGAGCAAAGCGGAGCTGCAGTTTGAAGAAAGGGAAAGAATAGATTGATTGAAAGCAGGAAGGAAAGAAGGAGTGAAGACTGACCTCATCGATGACAAAGGCTGAGTGTGAACACCAGAGGCAGCTCTCCCGTGGCGCCATTGTGGTAGAAAAGCACGGGAGCCTCACGGAGATCACCGACACCACGGGACCCCTCCACGGTGGATCCCCGTGGATCTCTGCAGTGAACTGAGATCATGCCACTGCACTCCATCCTGGGAGGCAGAGCGAGACTCCAGCTCAAATTAAGTAGATGACTGACTGAATGAATGAACGAATGAATGAATGAATGTTACAGGTTTCCAAGGTGGGCTGAAACAGATGGCTTTATATTACCAAAACTTTTACATTCTAGTTGTTTTTGTGCTTTTTTTTTTTTTTGAAATACAAGTTGAACGTTTTGTGCTTCCCATGCATGCAGTCAAAAACTCAGCATAGGCCGGGCGCGGTGGCTCACGCCTGTAATCCCAGCACTTTGGGAGGCCGAGGCGGGTGGATCACGAGGTCAGGAGATCGAGACCATC
>NW_012116143.1:1531101-1532978 GCF_000951035.1 Colobus angolensis palliatus | reverse complement strand
AAAAAAAAAAAAAAAAAAAAAAATTTAGTATTTATTTAAAACAATAGTGACATTTAAATATAACCACACATATTAATTTGTTAGGGCTGCCATAACAAACCACCACAGACTGGGTGACTGAAACGACAGCTCTGGGGGCTAGAGTGTGAGATCGAGGTTCCCAGGGGCAGTTTCTCCTGGGGCCTTTTGCAGCCTGTAGATGGCTGTCTTCTCCCCGTGCCCTCCCACAGCCTTTTCTCCATGCATCAGTATCCCTAGTATCTTGTGTGTGCGTCCAAATTACCTCTTCAAAGGTTCTATCACCAAATATAGTCACATTCGGAGGTAGTGGGAATTAAGGGTTTCAACATATGAATTTGGGGGGATAGAACTCAGCCCATCACACCATAATTTCCCATTGTCTTATATATATATAATTCTTTGTTGCCTTGAATTCAGATAAATTCTACATTTGCACTTAGTTGATATATTCTAAGTCTCTTAATTTTTTGGATTGTTGTTGAAACAATTTATTGAAGTAACAAATTATAATCCTATAGAGCATACCATCATGTGGATTTTCTTTACTGCATCCTGTGGGGTCATTAAACAAGTTCTTTTGTCATCTTTCTTGAACATCAGTAGTTGAATCTACAGGTTTGATCGGGTTCTAATTTTTTGGCAAGCCCACTTTGTAGATAGCGGGGTACTCTTCAGTTTCCAACTTTGGGTATTAGTATTGTTGATGATGTTTGGCTGCCTCCATTTAGTACATCAGAGGTGGCAAACTGGGCAGTTTCCAAGTTTTATCATTCTTATTCACTCATATTAGCTAGAGTACTTCCAAAAAATGTAAACATCCCCTCACTTACTATTCTGTCACCAGGTGGTTAGTATAGGAATGGCAGGAGAAAGACTTCTTGGCCAGTACTTACAGTTTGAAAACCAGACACTAGGTTCTCTAGTGTTCCTCAGTATCACAATGAGGTTTTCTTACTCATTTTAGAATTCGGTAAAATTTAATTTACTGTTATGTTAGTGGAGTTATGAGAAGGAGCATTTGTTTAAAGAAGGCACTCTTCGTTGGAAGTTATAATTTATGTAGCCAATTTCCCGCTGTTGGAGATTTACATTAATTCCAGGTTTTTACTTTTATATCTAATTCTGTGAGATGAATATTCTTTAAAAATAAGTTAAAACACTCATTTTTAGTGTATAGTTTGAATTTTGAAAAATGTATATACTTGGACTCCAATCCAAATATAGAACATTTTATCTCTACAGAACGTTGCCTGGTTCACCTTTGCCCCTGGCTTCAGATTTCTACCGATCATCTCTCTGGCCATAGGGATTCATTTTTCTGTTTTGAATCCCATATAATTGGAACCACACACTCTATACCCTTTTTTGCTAGGCTTTATTTGTTCGGCAGCGATATGGTTTAGATATGTGTCCCCTCCAAGTCGCATGTTAAAATGTGCTCTCCCATCTTGGAGATGGGGCCTGTTAGGACTTTTCTGGCTCATGGGGGCAGATCCCTCATGAACGGCTTGGTGCCATCCCCTTGGTGGTAAGCGAACTCTCCCTCTGAGTTCACGCAAGAGCTGGTCATTTAAAAGCATGTGGGGCCTCCCCCTTCTCTCTGGCTCCTACTCTCGCTATGTGAGATGCCTGTTCCCCTTTTGCCTTCCGCTATGGTTGTAAACTTCCTGAGGCCTCACCAGAAGCCAAGCAGATGCCAGCACCATGCTTCCTGTGTAGTCTGCAGAACTGTGAGCCAATTCAACCTCTTTATAGGTCAGGCACAGTGACTCACGCCTGTAATCCCAGCACTTTGGGAGGCTGAGGTGGGTGGATCACTTGAGGTCAGGAGTTCAAGACCAGCCTGGCCAACATGG
>NW_012116143.1:1496115-1530501 GCF_000951035.1 Colobus angolensis palliatus | reverse complement strand
TTTTTGAGGTGGGGTCTCACTCTGTCACTCAGGCTGGAGTGCAGTGGTGTGATCATGGCTCATTGCAACCTCCGCCTCCCGGGTTCAAGCGATTCTCCTTCCTCATCCTCCCAAGTAGCTGGGACTACAGGTGTCTGCCACCATGCCCAGCTAATTTTTGTATTTTTAGTAGATATGAGGTTTCACCACATTGGCCAGGCTGGTCTCGAACTCCTGACCTCAAGTGATCCACCTGCCCCGGCCTTCCAATGTGCTGGGATTCCAGGTATGAGCCAGTGTGCCTAGCCTCTACTGACAATTGAATTTCAGACTTCTGGCCTCCTGCATGTGAGAGATTAAATTTCTGTTGTTTTAAGTTGTGTTAGTCTGTTTTGTGTCATTATAAAGGAATACCTGAGACTGGGTAATTTATAAAGAAAAGAGGTTTATTTGGCTCCTGGTTCTGTAGACTGTACAGGAAGCAGGGCACCAGCATTTGTTTCTGTTGAGGCCTCAGGAAGCTTCCAGTCATGGTGGAAGGCAAAGGGGGAGCAGGCGTGTTACATGGTGAGACAGGGAGCGACAGGAAGAGAGGGAAAGTCCCAGACTCTTTTTAACCAGTCAGCTCTCTCGTGAACAAATAAGAGTGAGGACTTACTCATGACTGTGGGGAGGGCACCAAGCCATTCATGAGGGATCCACCCCCATGAGCCAAATACCTCCCACTAGGCCCCACCTTCAGCCTTGGAGATCATATTTCAACATGAGATTTGAAGGGGACAGACGTCCAAATAATATCATGAGCCATTCAGTTTAAATTTACCACCAGTCAACTGGGCACAGTAGCTCATGCTTGTAATCCCAGCAATTTAGGAGGCCGAGGCAGGAGGAATGCTTGAAGCCAGGAGTTTGAGACCAACCTGGACAACAAAACGAGACCCCATCTCTACAAATAAAAATTTTTTAAAACTTAGCCCAGCATGGTGGCACGAGCCTGTGGTCCCAGCTACTTGGGAAGTGGAGGCAGGAGCATTACTTGAGCCTAGGAGTTCAGGTTTACAGTGAGCTTTGATTGCACCACAGTACTCCAGCCTGGGCAACAGAGAAAGATTCTGTCAATTAGGGAAAAAAAAAAATTTTTTTTTGCCTATTATAATTTGTTATGGCAGCTCTAGGAAGCTAATATATCTACCCAGGATTGCAAACAATTTCTTCTAGAAATTTTAGTTTGGCCGGGCGCGGTGGCTCAAGCCTGTAATCCCAGCACTTTGGGAGGCCGAGACGGGCGGATCACAAGGTCAGGAGATCGAGACCATCCTGGCTAACACGGTGAAACCTTGTCTCTACTAAAAAATACAAAAAACTAGCCGGGCGAGGTGGTGGGCGCCTGTAGTCCCAGCTACTCAGGAGGCTGAGGCAGGAGAATGGACTGAACCCAGGAGGCGGAGCTTGCAGTGAGCTGAGATCCGGCCACTGCACTCCAGCCTGGGCAACAGAGCGAGACTCCGTCTCAAAAAAAAAAAAAAAAGAAATTTTAGTTTTACTTATACATTTAGTCATATGAATCCTTTTTTAGTTTATTGTTGTGTATGGTGTAAGGTAAGAGTGAAAGTTCATTTTCCCCCATATGGATATCTGCTTTCAGCACCATGAGATTGATCTTGGTTTTTCATAGAGACTTCTTATCTGGTTGGGGATGTGTCCTTCTGTTGTTTGTTTTTATCATATTAGATTTTGTTAAATGCTGTATCTGCATCTCTTCAGGTGATCTTATAGTCTTTCTCCTTTATTCTGTTAATGTGGTGAGTTACATTGATTGACTTTCTAATGTTAAAATAAGTTTCTATTGACCATGATGTATTGATGGATTCAAGTTGCTGATAATTTGTTAACAATTTCAGCTTCCATGTTCATGAGGGATGCTGGTCTATATTGCTTTTCTTGAAATGTCTTTGGTATCAAGGCATTTCTACTCCTTGTGAATTGAGCTGGGAGGTACTCTTTAAGTTTGGTATTTTTTCCCTAAATGCTTAATAGAATCCGTCAATGAAGACATCTGAGCCTCTGAGCCTGTATTTTCTTTGTGGGTAGGTTTTAAATACATAATCAGTTTCTTTAATAGAGATTTTTTTTTTTTTTTTTTTAAATCTCACTCTGTCACTTAGGCTGGAGTGCAGTGGCACAATCTCGGCTCACTGCAAGCTCCGCCTCCTGGGTGCAAGCAATTCTCCTGCCTCAGTCTCCGGAGCAGCAGGGTTTACAGGCCGAGCCACCATGCCTGGCTAATTTTTGTATTTTTAGTAGAGACAGGGATTTCACCATATTGGCCAGGCTGTTCTTAAACTCCTGACCTCAGGTGATCTGCTGGCCTCAGCCTCCCAAAATGCTGGGATTACAGGCATGAGCCACCGCACCCGGCCAGTTTCTTTAAGAGAGATATTTAGGGATCTTTTGGATGGAGGTTCAGTAGTATCTTTCCAGAAATTTGTTTGTTTCATCATACAGATTTATTGGAATAAAGATGTTCAAAATAGTTCCTTATTCTTTTAATGTTTTTAGGTATTCACTTTCCTTATTTTGGCAATTTCTTTCTTAATTTGGCTAGAGATTTATTAATTTTATTGGTTCTTTTTTTCCCCTAAAGAACCAGTTTTGTATCATTGATTTTCTTTCTGTTGTTTTGGGGTTGTTGTCGTTGTTTTGATTGATTTGCTTATTTATTTATTTATTTGAGACAGGGTCTTCCCCTGTCCCCTAGGCTGGAGTGCAGTGGCAGAGTCTCGGCTCACCACAACCTCCACCTCCTGGGCTCAAGCAATCCTCCCACCTCAGCCTTGCAAGTAGCTAGGATCACAGGTGGCCACCACCACACCCAACTAAGTTTTATATTTTTTGATAGAGACGAGGTTTTGCCATGTTGCCCAGGCTGGTCTCAAACTCCTGGGATCAAGTGATCCTCCTGCCTCGGCCTCTCAAAGTGCTGGGATTACAGGCATGAGCCACCATGCCCAGCCTTATTTTTTTTTCTGTTTTCATTTCATTGATTTCTGCTCTTTTTTTATATCTTCCCTTTAACCTACTTTGGGTTTAGTTCACTTTTTTAAGTAAACTTAAAATTTAAGTTTAGGTTATTGAATTGAGCCCTTCTTTTTGAAAACAGGCAAATATAAGAAAATCAGAAGAGGGCCAGGCACAGTGGCTCACACCCGTAATCCCAGCACTTTGGGAGGCCAAGGTGGGCAGATCACTTTAAGTCAGGAGTTCGAGACCAGCCTGGCCAACATAATGGAAACCCCATCTCTACTAATAACAAAAATCAGCCAGGCATGGTGGTGTGTGCCTGAAATCCCTGCTACTTGGCAGGCTGAAGCAGGAGAATCACTTGAGCCTAAGAGGCAGAGGTTATAGTGAGGTGGGATTGTGCTATTGCACTCCGGCCTGGCCAACAAGAGCGAAACTCCAACTCAAACAAAACAAAACAAAAAGAATATCAGAAGAAAAAAACTCAAAAGTATAATGACTTTTACAAATATATTACAAATTAAAATTGAATTTTGAGTTTTACCAATACTCTTACATTTGTATTGTGTCTTTTTTTTTTTTTTTTTTTGAGACGGAGTCTCGCTCTGTCGCCCAGGCTGGAGTGCAGTGGCTGGATCTCAGCTCACGGCAAGCTCCACCTCTCGGGTTTATGCCATTCTCCTGCCTCAGCCTCCCAAGTAGCTGGGACTACAGGCACCCGCCACCTCGCCTGGCTAGTTTTTTGTATTTTTTTTAGTAGAGACGGGGTTTCACCGTGTTAGCCAGGATGGTCTCGATCTCCTGACCTCGTGATCCGCCCGTCTCGGCCTCCCAAAGTGCTGGGATTACAGGCTTGAGCCACTGCGCCCGGCCTTGTATTGTGTCTTTTTAAAGGTATTTTTTCTACTGTAGCTTTTTTTTCTGATAATATAAATAATACATCCTGTTAAAAAAATTTCAAAGGATATAGAGAATAATAAGGAATGGCATTAGTCAGGATAGGCCAAATCCCATTGACTTAATGCAATAAAGGTATATTTCTTGCTCATACTATACACCCATTGTGAATCGCCAGGGGCTTTGCTTCACACGATCACTCAAGGACCCAGGTTGACAGAGGCTCCACCATCTTGTAATGTACCATCTGGAATGCATTGCCTCCCCCGCTCCCCAGCCCACGACAGGGAAGACAACACTGAAGGGCAACTCATCTGCAATGAAATGTTTTGGCCTGGTAGCCCATTAACTGTAGGGATCAAAGAACAAAAATCCTCCATGGGCAGAAGCAGAGACGAAGCAGGCCTGTGGGTGAGCACTAATTCTACACTGAAGGAGAAAAATAAAAATCACCTGTCCCCTACCCTGAGCTAACCCCTGCTTGCTGTCTTCTGCCTGGCCTCACTGGCGTTCCTTATCGCCAACCTTATGTTTGGGTTGGTGGGAATTACTCCTGCTTCTGGCAGATCACTGATAATTCTTGGTTGTGTTCTACCTTTGTGCCTCTTTTATCAGATTTTATCAGTGTATAAATAAGACAGGAAAGGACAAATCAAGGATCTCTCACTAGTTGTCTTAATAAGGAAATTTCATATTTCTTTTTAAAACTTTGCTTTAGAATATCTCTGGAAATATATACAAATAACTGGTTATAGTGGTTGTATCTAGGGAGGGGAACTGGCTAGGCAATGCTGGGCAGAGTGGGGGTGTTGGAGGATTGGGTGGGACAGGTAACTTTCACTGTAATACACATCTGTCACCCAATTTTTGTATCATGTAAATTATATCACCTATTTTTAAAAATAAGTAAAATAAAAACATTTCCATATTTTCTTACTTACTGAATATAACTGTACTGTGCAAATGAATGAATGCGAAACATTATCAGAGTTGAGTGACATTTTATTTTTTTCCACTGAATTTGGATACATGTCAAGCAAAGACCACATGTCAAATACAAACTCTTCAAAGTTTATATTTACCTTTTGGAGGGACAAAATTTCATTATCCAAATGGATAGTCAAGTCACAATCCTATGGATATCAGTAATCAATACAGTTGCTGTTATTTGAATGTTGCTTTTTTATTTTTTATTTTCTTAAATTAGTATTATTTTTTTGAGACAACTCTGTCTCACTCTGTTGCTCAGGCTAGAGTGTAGTGATGCAGTCTCAGCTCACTGCAACCTCCCCGTCCCGCGTCCCCCTGAAAGAGGGAACAATAATGTTAATTACCCACAGATTATGTTTGCCCCAGGCTTTTGGCATTATGTCTATACTGAATAAAAGCAAGGAGCTCCAGCTGTTTGAGGCTGCTTTCTTTTTTGGCCATTAGTGCCGGGCAGCCCACTAGCTGCTGTTACACTGCATATCTGTGTCTGAGTACTCCTTTCATCCGTTGCTTGGCCAGGGTCTGCGGGACAGACCCAGCAGCTGGTGCCCTGTGTGAGGAACACTGCAATGGATTGTGACGGAACCCTCAAAAACGAAAGTGAAGAGACTGTGCAGTAAGCAAGTAATTGGAATTGGAGCCCTCTTGGGATTTCCAAGTTCGAGGGAATTTTCAAGCTAGGGTTTCATCATGGGACAACACTTATTTGCTCAACAGAAACAGCATATAAAAGTATTGAAACAACTGCTTAAAGCTAGTGGAGCCTCGGTTTCAGAGGCCCAATTAAGGGACCTAATGCAAACTTGTTTTCCATAACCCATAGTTCCCAAAAGGCACGTTAGACCTAGAGCTCCGGGAGCAAGTGGGAAGAAATCTTAAATGACAATCATGCATAAGGGGAATGGGGTCCCAGTAACATCTTTAACATTATGGGCCTTAGTTAGGGCTGCTTTGACCCCACTCTACACAGAAGAGCCTAAAAAGGGAAGGGAGGAAGAACCGTTATATACCCTACTGCTGCCTTCTCCTCACTCAGTCTCACCGTTACTGGGTAAAGGTGCCATGGAGGAGACAGAGATTTTCCCTGAGCCCCCTTCCCCAATAAATTGGAAAAAGAACAAGGGATACACTACAGTTATGGGACCCTGTCTTAAGCAGCATTAGAAGGGGAGCTCTTGGTCTGCCTGGTAATGCAAGATCAACAAGGCAATTGGGTACATGAACCCATTACTTTCAACACTTATAAAGAGATAAGAAAAAGCATTAGAGAAAATGGAGCCACTAGCCCATTTATGAAAGGATTACCTGAGGCCGTAGCAGACAACTTCTGTATGACCCCATGGGACTGGTCAGTGCTAGCTAAAACAACTTGAGAGGCCAGTCGATACCTTCTCTAGAGGGCAGAATTTGATGAATTATGTGCCGCAAATATGCAAAGCCAGACAGAACACGAGCTGTAACTGCTGCGCTTGTCAAACCTGTTGCTGCGCACATCTGTACTCTTCAACACAATCTGATGCAAAAAAACAAAATGGAGATGTAGATTGGTCAGAGTGGTGGGAGAAACTGTAGGGAAAGGAGCAGGCCTTCTGGAAGGTTGGAAGGCTCTGCATAGCTTTGGGGCAGAATAAGCTGAAGGCAGCTGTTTTCTGACCTTGAGGCAGAGGGCAAGGAGTAGGTACAAGGACGTTTAGGGGGATTTATCTTAAATAGGCTTGTTCACTTGTGTTGTCCAGAAACCGACCTTTGCTCATCCACACACATGACTGCTCCCTGGAAGGGGGAATAATAATGTGAATTACCTACAGATTATGTTTGCTCCAGGCTTTCGGCATTATGTCTGTACTGAAGAAAAGCAAGCAGCTCCAGCTGTTTGAGGCTGTTCTCTTCTTCGGCCACTAGTGCTGGGCAGCCCCCTAGCTGCTGTAACACTGCATATCTGTGTCTGAGTACTACTTTCATCTGTTGCTCGGCCAGGGTCTGCGCGACAGACCTGGCATAGATGAGAATTCAGCTGTCTGCTATTAAACCAGACACTAAAGCAAGTTGTGAAATGTAAAATAATGCCACTGTGCTCACTAAATTATTGTTTGGTAAAATATAGTAATTTTTTACCATATTATTTAAATAACATTTTTAAAATGTTATTGATGTTAACATGCAACAAGGGTCAAAGGGTCCTGCAACCAAACACTTTGAGGACAGCTGCTTTATCTTGTGGCTGAAAACTATAAAGTAAGATTCCTTTAAGTAAATGTAGTATATGCATCAATCTCTTTATTTTTGATGTGCTTTCAATCCAAGTATCCCCTTTCTTCCTTTTGCAAGAAAGAAACTAAGAATGTAAGCAGTTAGTTACTGGCTTTAGTCCCACAAAAAGCTACAATTTTTCTAAGCAGTGATCTGGAACCAGTTTAACTGGACTCTTGCTATTAAGATAGCTCTTAATGTTTCGTTTTCTTTTCTATCTTTCACACAGAGCTTACTCACATAGCATTTTGGCATATCAAAATGAAATGCAAGGAACCAAAAATAACATAATTGAAGGCAGTAAAAGCGAAATTAAATAGGAAGATCATCAGTCAAGGAAGACCCACTGGAGAGTAAGTATGCAAGTTATTAAGAATTAATTGGGTTACAAAGGGAAAAACAGAGATTGGGTCAGTGAAACGAAATCATGGTTTGTTTCCCTGAGGCCCTGCTAATACCTCCAAACTGGGCCAGATCGCAAAGCAAGATACCTTGAAAAGGACTTTTGCATTAACTTTTCGCATTGCATATGAATTGATTCACAAGTAGTTTAAAGAATCATGCAGGAAAAGGACCAGATCTTGTAAATCTCTGAGTCCCTATATTTACTGTGAACATTTTTCTAGGGAAAATTAGGTAGCTTATCAAAGGATTTCTGACTTTTCCAGGGAGTTGTTTTAAAAACAAAATATTGGAATTTTGAACACTTATATTGGTTTATGGGGTAACTGGGGTAGAGTATATAAAATTGGTCTCATCTAAGAAAGCTCTGATTGGTTTCCATGATCGTGGTATTCAGGAACTATTGTAAATTGGCCAAAATCTTGTTTTCCAGTTTCTTCCTTTCGCTTTTTATTGCCTCAAGTTGCCTGTCTTCCCTGCTCTTATTTTTCTTCTAGCTTTATGATTCTCTTACATATTCCATGTCGAACTTGTCTTCTTTATTCCAGTCATCTTCTGAAGAGGTTCTTAGTTCCTGCCTTGGTGGCTGTAAATGATTCTCTTCCTCCTCGGTGGACCTTCCTTATCCCCTAGGAGACACAAGGGTCCTCCTCCAGGTTCTCCTCCTCCCTGCTTTTGTCATCTTCCAGGTGCCTCCACAGGTGAGAGTCAGTGATGAAACAGGAACTTGGAAAACATCCCTTGGATGTTGCCTACCTAGCTTTTCTTTTCTTTTTGCGACAGTCTCAATCTGGCACCCAGGCTGGAATGTAGTGGCATGATCTTGGCTCACCACAGCCTCGACTTCCTGGGCTTAGGTGATCCTCCCGCCTCTGCCTCCCAAGTAGCTGGATAGGTCCCACCATCATACCCAACTAATTTTTGTTATTTTTTGTAGAGACTAGGTTTCACCATGTTGCCCAGGCTGGTCTTGAACCTCTGAGCTCAAGTGATCTACCCACTTTGGCCTCCCAAAAGTGCTAGGATTACAGGCATGAGCCACGGCCCCCAGCCTGACTTGGCTTTCCTTACTTTAGAATAGGAGTTATAAAAGTTAAAATTATGTGAGACAGATGATTCTGTTCTTTTATCCTAAAGTTACATTTCTGAAAAATGGGTCTTCATAAATATGAATCCACACGATTTCCTCACCCTCATTTTAAACCAACATTGGTTGTTTAAAACTAAGCCTTTTTTGTTTCTGTTTTTGGCACAAGGGGGACTTCCTATGGTCTTACTCATCTTGGCTTCTCTATCCAAGCAACACCACTTACAAGACCAATGGCATTTGTCAAGTCTGCAGCTACGTTTCTCTGCCCTTGTATATTAAATCTGGAATGCAACTTTTTTGGATAGGATCAAATTAAACTGTACTATGTTTAAATACAGGGGAAAAAAACGAGTGTGGGAAGTACTTGTTTGATTGGGTCTTTTATAGCTATGAAAACAGATTTTGTATTATAATTGCCTTTACACATACACATATTTCTATAAGTAGATTCATTATTTGTATACCTTAATAAGTTATCTTATGACCGATTTATGGCCATGAGAGTAATGGTTCAATCTGTCGACAAAACTGTCATCAAAACTCTCTCACAGTGATTTTTTAATTTTTATTTTAGGTTCAGGGGTACAGGTGCAGGTTTGTTTTATAGGTAAACTCATATCATGGTGGTTTTTTGCACAGATTATTTTGTCACCCAGGTACTAAGTCTAGTACCTAATAGTTATTTTTTTCTGCTCCTTTTCCTCCTCCCATTCTCCACCCTGAAGTAGACCCCAGTGTCTGTTGTTCCCTTCTTTGTGTCCATCAGTTCTCATCATTTAGCTCCCACTTGTAAGTGAAAACATGTGGTATTTGGTTTTCTGTTCCTGTGTTAGTTTGCTAAAGGTGATGGCCTCCAGCACCATGCATGTTCCTGTGAAAGACATGGTCTCCTTTCTTATGCTGCATAGTATTCCATGGTGTATATGTACCACATTTTCTTTATCCGATCTGTCACTGAAGGGCATTTGGATTGATTCCATGTTTTCACTATTGTCACACTGATTTCTTTACCTTCAGACAAAATTATTTAATCATCAGTGACCTATTTTTAGGCAAAGTTAACTTTTTCAGTTTGCAGACTCAGTACTCCATTTTTTTCCTTAAAGTTTGGGAAACAAAGTATAACACTACTGTATTGATAACTTGATATGTACCTTTTTTAGCCTTTTTCTATGCATGTATAATTTCTTACATGACATGTTGCTACATAATTTTGTAACCTGCATTTCACTTAACTAAACATACTGTGGAAATTTATCATGACATTTTTTTAACATGTACCAAATTCACAAGGCTTAAAATTTAACAAATGAACGTAAGAGTGAAAACTATGAAAACCAGGTCTTCCTCCTATCCTGAGAAACATTTTTAATGGCTGCATATCATAAGATGACCATATCCCTGGGTGAGCCTCCCTAATCCAAAATCTGAAATCTGAAATGCTCTAAAATCCAAAACTTTCTGAGCACTGACCTGATGCTCAAATGAAAGTGTGGGTTTCTGGATTAGCGACGCATTCAAAATTCAAAACACATTTGGTCCTAAGCATTTCTGATAAGGGATATTCAACCTGTGTTTTGTTTGTTTCTTTTTTTTCTTTGAGACAGGGTCTTGCTCTGTCACCCAGGCTTGGAGTGCAGTGGCACAATCGCGGCTCACTGCAGCCGTGACCTCCCAGGCTCAAGCGATCCTCTCACCTCAGCTTCTCCAGTGGCTGGAACCACAGGTGTGCATCACCATGCCCAGGTTACATATATATATTTTGGTAGAGGGAGCTCCGTATGTTGCTCAGGTTGGTCTCCAACTCCTGGGCTCAAGCCATCTTCCTGTCTTGGCCTCCCAAAATGCTGGGATTTCAGGCAAGAGCCACGACACCCAGCCAACCTGTGTGGTTTTGAACCCATCTCCAGTTGTTGACATTTGTGGTTGGGTTTGTTGTTCTTGTCATTTTTTGTTTTCCCCCCTCCATTTATAAATACTGTGATTGAATAGTATTGTAGAAGTAAGTTTGGGTCAACTCTGATTTTTTTTTTTTAAGGATGTGTTTCTTGGATCTCCTTCCTTTCCTTCCAATCCTTTCCTGATTTCTTCTTCTGACTTCTTTCATCATCTCTTTTTCCTGCTTCCAAATGCATGTATTACTGAAGTCTCAACTCCTGTTCCTTTGCCTTTACCTACCGCTTCCTGATGTTCTCATGTATCTATACTCAGTCCCTATTCCTTCCCTGTATTATCTTGTCTCTCCACATGCCATAACTGAAAGATCGTATCCAGAAGATAAACACTTCTCTTTCTTTCCTTTACCTATGTTTCCATTATTTTTAGCTGAAACCATCTGTTTTCAGAGATTCAGGAAAAGATTCAATCTGAAGGATCCTGAAACTAAAAAGCTTTGAAAACTGTGTTAAGGGGCCCCATAAGCATAGCTTCTAAACTTCACTGACAAAAGGGACTGGGGTCATGCAGTATGGAGTCAGAGTGAGGTGGGATTAAAAGCTCTATGTAGTTGTTTTGCATATTGCTATCAAGCTTCTATTTTAGGCATGAGTTTTGGCCCTGGTAGATAAAACCATTTCTCTTAAGTTATTAAAACCTGTACTTACATATAGAAGTTAGTAATTTATATTTAAAATTTTGGTTTAAAAATCTCTGCGTTCTGAACTATCTGGGTCTCAAAAAAACGACCAAAGTATACACATTAATTTTTATGTTCTGTATTATATGACATATAATTCTTATTCATATATTTATTTGGGGAAATAACTGCATTAGGCTTTTAAGAATAGTGGTGCTTGCTTTGTAAAGTTTCAAAATAGGTAACATTAAGGTTTTCTTTTCACTTTTTTTTGCAGGGACGGAAAATAAAGGAAGCAGTGTTTTATCATGTGTATTTCAGCAGGTCTTCTTGAAATTTAAGTAAAAATATGACTGCCCTCTCTTCAGAGAACTGCTCTTTTCAGTACCAGTTACATCAAACCAGCCAGCCCCTAGATGTTAACTGTCTGCTGTTCTTGATCATACTTGGGAAAATATTATTAAATATCCTTACACTAGGAATGAGAAGAAAAAACACCTGTCAAAATTTTATGGAATATTTTTGCATTTCACTAGCATTCATTGATCTTTTACTTTTGGTAAACATTTCCATTATATTGTATTTCAGGGATTTTGTACTTTTAAGCATTAGGTTTACTAAATACCACATCTGCCTATTTACTCAAATTATTTCCTTTACTTATGGCTTTTTGCATTATCCAGTTTTCCTGATAGCCTGTATAGATTATTGCCTCAATTTCTCTAAAACAACCAAGCTTTCATTTAAGTGTCAAAAATTATTTTATTTCTTTACAGTAATTTTAATTTGGATTTCAGTCCTTGCTTACGTTTTGGGAGACCCAGCCATCTACCAAAGCCTGAAGGCACAGAATGCTTATTCTCATCACTGTCCTTTCTATGTCAGCATTCAGAGTTACTGGCTGTCATTTTTCATGGTGATGATTTTATTTGTAGCTTTCATAACCTCTTGGGAAGAAGTTACTACTTTGGTACAGGCTGTCAGGATAACTTCCTATATGAATGAAACTATCTTATATTTTCCTTTTTCATCCCACTCCAGTTACACTGTGAGATCGAAAAAAATATTCTTATCCAAGCTCATTGTCTGTTTTCTCAGTACCTGGTTACCATTTGTACTACTTCAGGTAATCATTCTTTTACTTAAAGTTCAGGTTCCAGCATATATTGAGATGAATATTCCCTGGTTGTACTTTGTCAATAGTTTTCTCATTGCTACAGTGTATTGGTTTAATTGTCACAAGCTTAATTTAAGAGACATTGGATTACCTTTGGATCCATTTGTCAACTGGAAGTGCTGCTTCATTCCACTTACAATTCCTAATCTTGAGCAAATTGAAAAGCCTATATCAATAATGATTTGTTAATATTAAAAGTTACAACTATAGTAAGATCATAATTTTACAAACAGAAAGAACTCAGGACATATTAAAAAATAAACTGAACTAAAGCTTTTGCCCCTTAACTTTGATACTGTTCACAATGGGTCTTTTGGGGCTATGATACTATTTATTAAAGTGTTTTATTTTAAAAACAAAATAATTCCAAGAAGTTTTTATAGTTGTTCAGGGACAGTATATTACAAATATTATTTTGTTATTAACACAGAAAGTGAAATGAGTTAACATTTGGCCATACTGATGTTTGTGTTACCCAAAAAAACTACTGGATGCAAACTGTTATGTAAATCTGAGATTTCACTGACAACTTTAAGATATCAACCAAAACATTTTTATTAAATGTTCAAATGAAAGCAAGAAAATAAAAATTGTTCTTAAAATGATTCGGTATAAAGTTCAGTGTAAGAGGAAGATTAGCTTATTTTAAATGTAGCTGATTTTAAAAAGTGTATCTCTGTTCTTAATGCAAATATTCCTGGAAGAAGAGAGTTTTAGTTGCTCACCTTATGGAACTGGAAGTAATGACTAGGTCCCTTTCCATGATTCAGCAGATTCGTTTTCATATTATAACTTGTATGTCACATACTTGCATGTCACATCATAATGACATTAGCAATGTATCACACGTAAAGGTAGAGTTTTTCATCCTCAGCACTCTTGACATTTGGGGTTGGTTAATTTTCTGTTGGGGGGCAGTTTAGCAGCATCCCTGCTCTCTGCCCGCTGATTGGTAGCACCTCCATGCCCAGTAGAAACAATAAAAAATGTCTCCAGACATTGCCAAACCTCCCCCAGTGGATGGGCAGAGTAGCTTCGTTGGAGTAAAACAATATGAGTGGCAGAATAATCTTATGTTACTTTAGGAATTAAGCTACATAGGTATTTTTGTCACCCATTTATAAATACTATATTGCATAAATCTAAACCTAGCTTTTCCTGAATTGGTGGCTTTTGATTTTTTTTTATATTTATAGTAAGATATACTTTTTAACATCATGACCCATAGACATGTATGTATTACGTTTACATGTAACAATACTTACCCTTACATATCATGCAAATATGTTTTTTAGTGTCATTTTTTAAATGCTGGTTTTGATCCACTAAATTGAGTTCATGATCCACAAATGGATTACTTTCCATTATTTGAAAAAATGTCCTAAAACAAGTGCTATGGAACACTAATAATGGCAAAGAGATTTAAGAAATGTGTCCTGTGTGCCAGGTACCATCTTAAGTGTTTTACATGCAGCAACTGACTTAATCCTCACAGCAACTCTGACAGGAACTATTATCCCCTTCTTACAGATGAGGAAATTTAAACAATGAAAGTAAGAAACTCACTATGATACAACTAGACACTGGGGAAGCTGGGATGCAAACCCAGAATTCTGGTCCAGAGTTCTTGCTCTTTACCACTACATTACACTGCCTTTCATTGGTGCCACTGACTATTCTCAAAAAGAATGGTTTGTTTCAGAGTCAAATGTGAAGAATGTTGTTTCTTAATTATTTTTCACTTGAAAATGTACAATGCCCATGAACATCTTAAGGCTTTACAGTGCTATAATGAAGAAGAAACCCATTTACTTGAGCACAGAAGTCTCTTTAATTAGCTAATTAATTAACCATCTATAAAGACAAGCTGGGAAATGCTCCTGGACAGTCAGTCAGGAATTCTTTGAGTAGCAGGTAATACAAACTCAACCTGAGCCATTCTAAGAACAAGCTGGATACTGGAAAGACAACTCGGTAAACTACTAGGAGAATCTCTCTTGAGCTGTTGGTTTCCACTTTGTGTCCAACAAAGTGGGTATTCTGGCTGCCAGCAGCTCAGGGCTTTCATAATTCCAACTTAAAACATCTCCTAACTTCAAATATACAGTCCCAAGGAATGACTGTTCAACCTGACTTCAATCATATGTCCACCTCTCTATGATCAGGTCTGTTAACAGAAGACATGGTAGGGAACAGAAATAACCCCTATAATAGATGCTACAATGTTTAAAAAAAAAAAAATAGAGAAAGTAGGAATAAAAATCACATTATTCTATAAAAACCAAATGCTGCTGACGAGTTGATGGGTGCAGCACACCAACATTGCACAAGTATACATATGTAACAAACCTGCACGTTATGCACATGTACCCTAGAACTTAAAGTATAATAAAAAAAAAAAAAAAACCAAATGCATATAGAGAACCAACTATATCGAAAGTTTAGGACAAATAATCCTATGTTCAAGAGAACATCAGGGTGTGTTTAAACAGTTTAAAACATTAAAACCCGGCCCTCTTTCCTTCTCTGTGTTACTTTTTCCTCTAAATATATTGCCTTCTAGTTGGCCAAATATGGGACTGAAATATGTTTAAATATATTGAAATTAATCAGTAAAGACTTACACTCTTTGCAGATTTTAAATCAGGAGATTTTAAAACCATTTCAAACCTCACTAAGCTTTTTGTTTAACATCGGATTCCCCATGTCTCACAAGCTTAAAGAAAAAAAATTATTCAATAGACCAGCCAAATGGAAGAGGCTTTTATTTGTAAAGAAATGAACTTACAACTGGTCTACAATATATTATTATAATATAAACAATATAAATAAATGATCCTGTAGGCCCACTAATCTTCCATCCAGACCCACATGAAGCAATGTTACAACAATATTCTATATGAAAATGTGCAGGTAACAAAGGTGCAATTACAAGCAAGTTAAGCAGCAGAGTATAAGGTGCTTTAATTTAATAGCTAATGTTGCCATCAACAAACATTTAAATGCTCAATTTACTTCACTGAATACAGACACAACAAATATGAAAATCTAAATTCATACACATGCTACTTAATATGAAAGTGCTTTCTCTTTTTTAAAAAAATACACCAAATGGACACTTTTTACATAGATCAAATGTGCTCTTACAATGCAAAATTAACCTTCATATTCAGGTTATACATTTTAAAACTGTAGCTATCAACACCAATCTAGGAACTCTAATGCTAAGAGTGCTAAAAACTATTTCATTTCTTGTAAGGAGGACTCTAATACAATATCCAATGTAAAGAATACATCTATATATAATCTTAACATTTGTTTTCTGTAAAGATAAAAAATGTTTTCTTTCCCCTTGGTGATCTTTGTTCATCCTGGGTGGATCATCTTTTGAGTTTTTAATAATACGAAAGTCCTATTTTAGAACAATGGGAGGAACCAAAAGGAGGAATTACAAAATTGGTTAACATGTGCTTAAACATCCAAAAAACACCAGTTTATCACAACAATTGGTCTTTGCTAAAATTAACAACAAAATGTTAATAAGGAAGAAGACAAAAAGTACTAATTTAATAAAAGGCTTGAAATGCCTGCCACCATTGTCAGTATCCATCTATCCAACCTTCATTTACTACAAGCATACTACTACTTTGAGGATAATTTTTGGAACTTATTTTGACTTTTTCCCCTATAGGAAAAACAAAGACCAAGTTTTTGAAGGAGAGGACTGGGAATCTAGTTTAAATGTATGCATCCAAAATTATATCATCTTTGCACATTCAGTTGACTTTTTGAAATTTAAGAATACATATACAAAAAGCATTTATGTAATACATATTTTAACAGCATAAAATATTTGAAAAATTAGTTATACTTTAAAAATTAAAACAGTATTTTTTAATACTAAGACCTAAATTTAGTATTTAATACTAATACTAAAACCATGGAATAATTTTTTGAAACCCAGATTATCTGGCTACTTAGATGATAGTCTTCCCGTTTTCAATTAGTTTGACAGATTCTAATCCAACATTTTATTTGGATACTTCCTGCTTTAAAAAGCTGCAACAGGCTAGGTGCAGTGGCTCATGCCTATAATCCCAGCACTTTGGGAGGTTGAGACGGGCGGATCACTTGAGGTCAGGAGTTTGAGTCCAGCCTGGCTAATATGGTAAAACCCCATCTCTACTAAAAATACAAAAAACTAGCCAGGCGTAGTGGCGCATGCCTGTAATCCCAGCTACTTGGGAGGCCAAAGTGGGAGAATCGCTTGAACCTGGGAGGTGGAGGTTGCATTGAGCCGAGATCGCACCACTGCACTCCAGCCTGGGTGACAGAGCGAGACTGTCTCAAAACAAACAAACAAAAAGCCACAAGAATGATAAACTATTTTTTAATAGATATTTTCATTCTATATCTTTATGGAGAATGTTAGTATCAACTGATGTTGATATGTAAAGCTGTGTCAACAGGAAGTACAATGTGATTCACAGCATCCCAGAGTGACAAGGAAGGGACCTTAACCCAATAAATCTCCCATTCAATGTTTACCCCCCAAATACTTTGTATTATCTGCTTTCTAGAATATTACTGCTTCTTACGTATCTTTAAAAGGTGGGTATTTGTAATAGCTTAAAATAGTAACATTTATTTGGTGTCATCTTTCTTAATTTAAAAACAAAAAATAAATGAACGAGTCTGTTCCAGTGATCTCCTTTGAGATTTTCCAGTTTTAGAAAGTTGCTACACTGTCAGGCGTGGTGGCTCATGCCTGTAATCCTAGCACTTAGGGAGGCCAAGGTGGGTGGATCACTTGAGGTCAGGAGTTCGAGACCAGCCTGGCCAACATGGTGAAACCCCATCTCTACTAAAAATACAAAAATTAGCCGGGTGTCGTGCCGGGCACCTGTAATCCCAGCTACTCGGAAGGCAGAGGCAAGACAATCGCTTGAACCCGGGCAAGGTTGCAGTGAGCTGGGATCACACCACTGCACTCCAGCCTGGGCGACAGAGCGACCCCGTCTCCAAAAAAAAAAAAAAAAAAGTTGCTACACTGTCAATACTAGGTAAAAAGCTCTTATATCAACACCAGCTTTTTTTTTGTTCTGCCACATGCCTTGTTAGCAACAACTCTGGAACAGATTCAAGTGTTAAAATAATGCCGTGAAATATATGGGCTGTCTCAACCTGTAAGTCCTTAATGTTAAGTCTCCTAAATTTTGTAACTTAATCAGGTATAGGGCCAACTGATGTTTAGTATGTGAAATGTTTTATAAAAATTATGGTATGATTCACTCAGACCCCTTAGATGTCATCTAGCCTAACCCTTTACCCAATGCATAAAAATACTCCCTCCCAGTTCCAAGTTTATTAAGATTCCCTCTCAGTCAGCTTATTAAGTAGTAATGATTATGTTCATATTTATTTAAGCCACAATGAATTTTGGGGGGAAGATTTTACTTATTACCAGTTCCTCATGTCATGATCACCACACACTGCACATATAAGTGTTCAAATGTTTTGCTAAATATAAGTACATGAATGACCATATTCATATGTGTTCATATATTCAGTGGTTAACCAATAAGGAGCATTTAGGAAAATGTCCTCATTTGCTTGTTACGTATGAATTTTCTATTTTAATCCTTAGGAGAACAAAGACTGTAGGTGACCCAAGAAATGGATGCTAAACCGAACCCTTAAAAAGGGAAAGAGAATGAAGTAGGAGCAACCCCATTACATGGCCTAGAATCATAGTTTTAGATCTGGGAGGTACCCCAAAGACGAATTAAACCAAAATCAACTTCTGAGTAGTACAGGAACCATATTGCATATCTGGAAGCTGTTAAAAAAGCTGAGTAATTGCCCAACATGTCACACACAGCTAACCCACTGACATAAAACCCCAGTCTCCAGACCAGTGTGTTAATCCTAACTCATCATCATCTTAATTCATCTATTATTTACTACTGAAATAGATTATTTACTGATTATTTAATGCTACCCAAAACAAAAAAATACTTTTAAGGGAAGCATTCTAAATAAAGATTTAAATACTAGACACTTCTGGTTTACTTGAAGCAAGACTAAAAAGTTCTTTCTAAAACAGGTTGATGTTTAACTTCACTGATGACTAAACACCCCACCACTCTCACGAACACCAACTTTTTCACCATCGTCATTTAAAGCTCCACAAAGCTTGGATTTAACACTGATAACATTCCATGAAATGTAACTTTTAGGTCAATAAATGATGGTGACTATCAATCCTTAAGATGATTCCTGGAGTAAATTTAAACAGGTGCTCTAAAAGAACTTACTACCTTACTCTTATATTTAATTAAAACCTTGCTATGTAGTATAACAGTGTTTTAAAATTATATTGGTTTTCTCCAAACTGAAATTCATTACTCTGCTTCTTTTAAACAACACGTTTTGTTTTCTTTCTATGGATTCATACTGAACACCACCAGTATCACTGAGAGGACCAGTACTTGTAAAAAGCAGTAGAAAAAAAATATTTTTCAAAAGTAGAAAGCTAGCTAGAACCTCATTATGTTGTACCTCTTCTCTAACATTTCAGATTAAAATTGTCATCTTTAAATAAAATTAAATGTCAACAAACTATAAAAGGGAAAAAATAAAACATCTGGAAAACATTTCCCAAACGTTCCCATAAACATGACACTTGGAAGGGGTGTGTGCATGTGTCTGAGTAGAAAAGCTGGTCTTCAGAGCTGAAAAGGAGGGCAGAGATTCCCCCTTAATGTATGTTTTCTAAATTGAAAGTTTAGAAAAAGCCATATTCTCTGGAATGTGATGGTAATGATTATATTTGTATTAATGCTTTACAACTTTTTTTTTTTTTTTTAAAAGCGTTCTCATAGTACAATTTGAAAATGGATTAGGTTCTAAAAACTAATATGTAAAACTTGGAAAATTCTTAAAAATTCAGGAAATTATTTTTCTAAAGAAGGTAATCTAATTTTAAACTTTTTTTATTTGAAGAAAGCTTACAAAACTACTGTGAACAAAACTATATAAGGATACATTTTATGAATGTCTAACAAAAGAGGACCTATCTTCCCAAAGAATTTTTTGTTTTGTTTTGCTTTTTGAGACGGTGTCTTGCTCTGTCACCCAGGCTGGAATGCGGGGGTACGATCTCAGCTCACTGCAACCTCTGCCACCTAGGTTCAAGCAATTCTCCTGTCTCAGCCTCCCAAGTAGCTGGGATTACAGGTGCACGCCACCACACCCAGCTAATTTTTGTGTTTTTAGTAGAGATGGAGTTTCACCATATTGGTCAGGCTGGTCTCGAACTCCTGACCTCAGGTGATCTACCCGCCTCAGTCTCCCAACGTGCTGGGATTACAGGTGTGAGCCACCATGCCCAGCCCCAAATAATTTTTTTTAAAAGATATACAGCTTAACAAGTTGAAATTTTAGTAAGATTGCATATTTACTTTTCCTAATACTGTATTTGTGCTTATCTAAACTGGATCACAATCTTTGAGATGAAATTAAATGCTCTAAGTAGATTTATAAAATACCAATATTGATGAATGTGGGTAAACAGTTCATTTCATGATCCACACTGCTGTGAACCAAAGAAGCAGAGGTAGGCTTGTGTTTACCGAAATCCAGACTAGGAAAGAGAAACCTGTAGCTTTTCTTTTCCCGATTCTTAGACTGAGATACAACCTAACAAATAAAATACTATCTTAAAATGCCTCTTTGTAACAATCTACAGAGGTGATTCAACTGTGGTACCTGAAAATGGAAACTCTCTGTAATTCTGGCAACTCAATTAAAACAACCTTTGAATTTTTGACAAATATTCTCCAACTATAATAAAAGGTTGTCAAATTTTCGGAAATCAAAAATCACTAACTTATATATCATTGGAACTATTAATATCCATGCTCCTAAGCATGGAGATAGTGGGTATAGGGAGTGAAAGAATGAGTCTGATTACAGGTAAATCTTGACATATAAAAACTATAGCCTATTTATAACTGGCATCTAACAATTAAAATGTATTATTTTGAACTATGGATGAAGGTCATATCTATCCTACATAACTTCTATCCTCTTGGGTCTGGAATGCTTTGTTCCTCCTACTTGTCTCCTCCTCTACTTCCCTATCCTTCCCCCTAGAAAACCTTCCTTAGGGCCCAGCTAGTTACATATGTGGTACACAAGAAACAGATTGAGCAATCATTTTGCATAGATGGGCCAGTTTCCACTGCCCAAAGGTTGCTCTGGAATATGACTGTCAGGTATCAGAAAGTCCTGCCCCAGCTGCCTCCCTTCCTCAAGTTAGCCCCAGTACAAAATCCTCGCTAAAGATTTTGAGACAAAGATCTAAGAAGTAAGTTTTCATGCAGTTTTCTTTGAGCTAGAGGCCTTAAGAGAGGTAGTGAGATGAGGCCCTTTCATGCCATTAGCTAATGCTCAATGCCAGTAGGCTGCATGTGTTCCTGCAATTCATCAAGGTGAGAATCTTTAAATCACAAACTATAACCAGGCTGTTCTGGTTGAAAATATATCTTTAAAACATTTTAACAGTGTGTCCAGTCAGTTTCATCTACTGGATATGGCTGTCAGGTCAGCATCACTCACATACATCTATACTAGTGTATTCTTTCAAAAATCATTTATACACATTTAATATAGGCATATAGCCTAAGACTATATTGCCTCCTTACCATACTTGTGCCATTGTGGAACCAAAAGCCTGAAGATGTACATAATGTACTTTAAGACATTTAACTGAACAAGTCAGTGGGAGACAGGGCACTATAACACATTTCAATTCAATCTAAGACTTGTATTTGTGAACAGATGTCCCGTTATAATTTTATACTTGATATATGAAGATAAGCTATGTCAAAAATTATTCAAAGGCATGATCACAATAATACTTGTTTCATAGTTCTAAGTATTTTGATACACCAGGAAACAAAAATCAACTGGGATCCCTAATGAAAGGAAATTATTTCTTCTAAGTAAAACATGAATATTCACTTCAAAAGTGCAGAAATGTGCTCAGTGTTGAAGCAGGCTAAGCTAACAAGGATGATGGCCTCCTCCTCTGACTCTTCCCATGCTCAAGCTTTTGCATTACCATTTCTTTCCTCCCATTCCACCTTGTCTACTCCTGGGTGACTGCTCTTAAACCACACCTTTTAAAAAATTTCTGTTTAGAGCATTCAACAGCAAAGTAACAGTACCATCAGGGCAATAATATGCTACTTAAAAAATGACAGGATTTGGAACACTCTTATCTCATACTATATATTCAAAGCTGCATAGCTGTGTCTTACACATGCCTACACAAGGCTTGATGAATATTAATGTCATATAAAAAATAATTTTCACAAATCAGCTTAGTTGTTTAACTTCCCTAGGAACACAAGGCTTAAAGCAAAATTTCAAACTTAACGGTTTTTTATCCCAATGGGACAAAGAGTGCAACACTTTAAGGAAGTCAGAAAATGCAAACTTAGGTAGCAAAAGTAGGAAGAACCTTCATGTTCCCTGTTTGTCATTACATCTCCCCAGTCAAAATCCTAAAACTCTCAGGAGTAGTATGAAAGGATATGAAAACAATTATACTCTCCCCACCTATATCATACTGAAACTGTGCTTTAAAGCTCAGGAGAGAGGTGGATGCTCAGTGTTGTCTATATATCCATTATACATAGTTGAAGCTTTGAAATTAAGAAACAGCTTTGGAAGAAACAGCTGTACCAATGTGATAGCAAACAAGCCATTTTTAAATAAAAACTCACTTGAAAAAAGCAAGTGCATCTTCTGGGTATGTTTTGAGTGGGGACAACAGAGATCTGGACTAGATTTAAGATTATAAGGTATTCTCCAATAGAAAACCCTCCTGTAAGCCCCTCCTGAATACTTTTAAGACAGCAGTAGGCACAGGGGCTTTCAATAAGTACAGAATGGCTGCTAGTAGGAAAGCAAATAAATAAAAGGAGAGCCTACAACACAGTTCAAAATTGATACCTTAAAGGCCATAGTAATATAGTTATGGGAGGTAATCATTACTGCTGGAGGAGTCTATCCCCAAATAATAAATTTTGTATTAACTGTGGATAATCTATGAGTTTTAATTCCAGGCAAGATTTTCCATTGCACCTCCCTCCCTCATACTGTGAGTCGTCTCTTACTAATGCTTAGCCTGTATTTTGTTCTGAAATTCCAAGAAGAGGGGAAAAGTCAAGCATATGACAATTCTGTCATGATGATTAACTGCTAATAAATGAAAACCGATTATAGAGTACCTAGCTTTCCTTGAAACTTTAATCCAATGATTAAAAATGTGATATAAAGAAATATGTAACATAGACTACAAGCTATCGTAGGTCTGGAACATGAGCCTTATATTACATTACATATTCTAATCCTACATGTAACTATCAGTAAACATCTTTTTTCAAAACATTACTACACAAAGAATTCCACAAAGCATACATTCAAACAAGAGGCATCTAAAGATTAAAAAAATTACCCGCTGTATTTTTGTATAAAAATAATCAACATTCTCTAATGTACACAAAGCCAAAAGATAAATATAATATCTGTGATGTCTTCAGTGACATCTTTAGTCTTCTACTAGCTCAACACAATCTTTTTGAAAAGAGCAGTGAAAATGACTGAAACTCACGGACTCTTTATTTTCCCCTCCTTACTCGACTTCTGCCAAATATCTGTGTATGTTCCTTCAATTACTAAAATATCTCAATCGTGGTAATATAAGAAAAGAGTAAAACAAAACATTCATCATCTCAAATAAAATTTTTGATGTCCAGGACTATAAAGCTTTCAGGGCTTCCACAAACAATTTTGTTTTAGTGTCATAATTCTATAGAACACTGATCAGTAAAAGGTTTTGCTTTAAATTTTTTTCCTCAAACATGTACATACAAAATTATATCTGGTGATTTAAGAGAAATCACTTGGTAAGTGCTTTGCAGGAAGCATGCAAACGTTTGGTAAAGGAAGTAGGAATGTACATTCTAGCTAGTCCCAGCATGTTCAACATTAGAAAAAAATCCAAAGAGCAACCACATATCTGCTACAAACTATTTTCTTGCCAGAAAAGGCTATGTACTAGTTCATAGGTATAATCATATTATGCCTTCATCATTGCAGAGGAGCACAGAGGTATGAAAGATAATCAGAATGAATTAGTACTTTCTGAGAGTTAAATTATTTCCATGTTAGTCCTTATTTTATAGGACAATTTGTAGATCTTTTTTTCTTTTTCTAGTATGATTAAACTAGAAAAAATTATTCAGCAGAATATGAATGTTATGTGAATAATACTTTCATCATATATATTTAGTATGCTCCATCTTTTAAAAGTATTCCTTTGGGTGAAAACAGTATTTATCACTCCTTCTATATCAGAGTTTCTCAACCTTGGCAGTACCGACATTTTTGAACCGATAATTCTTCATAGTGGAGGGGTGCTGTCCTGTGCATTATAAGATATTTAGAAACATCTCTGGCTTCTACCTACTAGATACCAGTAGCAACCCTCCCCTAAACCCACCCCCAAGCTGTGACAACCAAAATGTCTCAGCATTGCCAAATGTCCCCTGGCAATCAAAACTGACCTCCACTGAGAACCACTGCTCTGAATAAATGTACAAAAACTGAGAGGAAAACTTTCTCAATCAAACCAAATTCTTGGTCAAGTTTGGAATAGAAACTAACTCTTCTCACTTCCAGATCAGTATTGTTCATACTAGAACACAATTCCTTTTTTATAGGTAAAGCATATGTCTAAAAGACATATTTTTTAAAATGTACACTGATTTCATATGATTCTGTCACTGGACTACTAAATTATTCCATAACATACCTCTCATAACAACCTTTAGAAAACTAATAGGGTAGAAAAAAATGTATAAGAAAATCGAATCAAAAGAGGACAAATGTAAATCATTAAATTACTTTTAAAAGGATTCTTTATATTAATGATAAACATCACCTTTAAAAAAATTATCTAGTATAACACATTTCTTTGAAAAATATCATGGCCCTCTATAACAAGTCTTTCAATGTTTCATGTAACCTGTAAAATTAATTTTACCAATGTTTGTTAATTATGAAAATGTATGATGAATTATTATACCTGTAGAAGAAATGTCAGTATTTGATGTGGAGATCCCAATGTGCTTGGCTATCCACTACAGTAAGTGTCATATTCTAGACCAAGTTAGGCCTTTACCTCACAAGTTTGTGTGAGAAGAGTAAAACTGCTGTTTTATCAAGGCTTCATGTTCCTGTTAAGATTCCTTCAGAGAGTTGATGCGTGCACAGATCTTCAGGGCTGGGCCTAGCTTGATATTCATTGCACTCATGAGATGGTCTTCTTTTAGCAAGAGAAGGGCCTGTCCATCAATCTCCTGTGCTCTGAATTCATCTGCAATATCCTGGCAGCCTGGAATTTGACCAGAGGATGGAAGTTAGAATTAAATATACAACAATTAGACATTACTCCTAACAGTCACAGTTATGCTCTCACTGGGTCTGAGAATCTGAAATACAGGCTGAGAAACAAATGAAATTTATTTATGGTAGTCTTGAGTTCACTCTTGAAGAATAGAGTATTTGCATTCTGAAAATAAGAATTAATTCAAAATCCAGGTAAAGCAATTTGTTTGGAATTCTTGCTCTAAAATAATGTTATAGAAATAATTCATAAGAGGTAAAAATGTACAAAGTCTAGATATAATACTGCCTTCACAAAAAGGACTATGGTGTTACCTCAAAGCATGCCACATAACAGGTTTGGGTTAACTAGTTATATACCTCATGAACTTATCTCTGTATAATACATCCTTCACATATAGGTAAAGAGGAAACAAAAATATAATGTTTTGCCATTTAAATAACCTAGAAATATTTTCTCAAGTAAGTACCACTTTCATTATCATTTGTACCTTATCCTAATTTATAACCTTCACTTGACAAGTACATTTAAAATACTTTTATTGTTCACTCAGGACAGATCAAATCTCTCAAGATTGTATTACCAATCTACTGCAGTGCTGCTGAAATGTATTACACTGCTTGACTTGTAACTTCAACTTCAAATCTTAGTATCACTAGGCTTGTCTCCACTTTTGTTAAGAAAACAATTCTCACTGAAATTATGAGCTTGCTGGTGAATTTCCTGCCATATAACCAATATTTTAGCTCTCAGTCTAAACCAGGTGCTTTAGCAGGTAACAATGCCAGTATCTACCTGAAACTCAAATGTTTTTACTGTCTACCAAATTTTCAATTCCAGATTACTCAACAAACTTACCCATTAAGGGTAAAGAAACCAATAGGAAAGGTAATGAATTAAGCAGCTGAGACAAGACAGAATACAAAAATATGGAAGCTTTCTTGAGATACAGTAAAATTTTAAGATGAATTTAAGAATATACATAAAAACTGACAGCTTAAGTTTTTCTATTTTATTCAAATCAGCATTCTAAGGGAAAACACAAAGAAAAAGATAATGAAAAATGAAAATAGTTACATTACACTTTTGGATGCCACAATTTTGCTAGTTCAATTATCCTTTCTGCTTGCAAATGTTATCATCCTCTTGTTTATGTAAGATTATGTCTTACAACCCAGCACAAAGCACAAAGCATTATAGGTACTGAATACATAATATTTGTCAATAAGGACTGAATTAGTAAATACACAATAAACAAAAATATAATCTGCTACAGAAGAGCTATCTGTAAGAATAATACAAATATTTTTTCCTGTGTACAGCTGTGTGTCCATTTTTTCTCTTGCTTATTTCTTTTCTCATGTCCTCTGTTAGTTGTATCTTTACTGTTTCCTATATAACAACTAGCTTTTCTATTTCTATTTTAATAATTTCTCAGACTTTGAAAAATTCACATTTCAATACCCTCTACAAAATTTTTATGCTTTTGCTCATTTATCTTATAAAAGAAACTATAGTTGAAATAGGATTACTCACCATAGAAAAGCCCCTTTTCTTTTCCCAGAGGTAGCTCAACAAAACTGGGCAGACAAAACTGACTAATCTTGCATCTAGTTGTGACTTCATCCTTCTTTTTATGAAAGAACTAATGTTCTTCTCTCTTCAGTCTTACTTACAAGAACACAGGAAAGAAAAGAAGAGAGAGAAAGATAGGGTGGGACTTACTTAGATTCAGAAAACAGGAGCAATGAGAAGTAATGAGAATTATAAGAGCTACATTTGGGAATAGAAACAAGGAGTTCTCCATGAGGAAAATATGTAGCACATTCCTGTTCCTCTGTATTGTGAGATTCCTCTTCACATATCCTCTTGTAGGTGGACAGTAAATGTATTAGCAAAATAATAAAGAACAAAAAGTGTTTTGGGAATTAGCACGATCAAATAGGAATGCATTTTAGATCACAACTTTCTTAAGCTAACCACAAAAAAAGAGTAGTTACATCAGTATAGAAATAAAAAAATAAAGTGACTTAGAAAAATTGGAAGCAAGTATGCTTCCAGAAACTCATTACAGAAAAATATATTTTAAAAACAATTTTAAGTGCTCAAGGTATACTGAGATAAAGTTCTGAGTTTCTGACATTAACATCTACTTTGGTAAAATGCCTGGATCCCAGGGATGTGTACAAAACAAACACCAACTGACACTGAGCTAGCCAGTCAGCTGAGCTAGCTTCACCTCACCAGAAGCAAGTGCAGTGCAGCTCTCAGTACGGGCAAGGACCTCTGCACATGGGTCCCAACTGACCTTGCAAGTGTCTGGCATCACTTCTCCAGCTAAACTCAAAACAAAACACCCTGCACAAAAATTGACCACAGTAAGGTTGGTGAAAAGGTATCACGTGCCACTCAATACTACAGAATAAACAAGTCCCAATACTGATATTACAAAAACCAGTAAACAGTCACGTTTTTAAAAATGATTCCTAGTTTATGCCTACAGAAAAATCAAATCTACTGTGGATTCACACTTGAATAAATAGAGGACAAACTGATCTCTGCAAAAGGCAGTTCACCATAGCAAGAAAGGGTTAAAGAAGATAACCTGCAGTAAATTGAAAATAAGAATTGTTCCCGTAGATAACTTTTTAATGCAGAAAAAATTAGAAGGCGGTAATTTTTCATTCTGATAACAGCTCTGAGATTCTGGTCTACTGCATACAAGCTCTAACATAGTCTGAACAGGATGGTTAACAAGATGATATACAAAGAGAAGAGAAAACTGGAGGAGTAAATATAAATGCCCTGATTAAAGAGGGAAGGAAGCCTATCTCAACTGGAAAGAAACAAAATACAAAAGAGATTACAAAATTTACAAGTTTGTTCATTCTATTTAAGAAAAGCTTGGGAGTAGACTACTCAGGGAAAACAAATAGCACTGAATGAGAGCTAAAAAAAAGCTCAAAATGGTATTTACAAAGTCCAGAGAAGCAGAAAGAAATGATCATTAAGGCAGTTTCTGGTATGAGATTACCTTAAACTATAGGCATTATGCAGAGAAAACTTTGAGAAAGGTGATATAACTAATCACACAAATAAGCTTATTATTTGGCCTGTCAAAGCAGGTTGGAAACACTCCCATTTCATAAGTAAAGAGAAGAGTCATATTAACCAGACTCTAAAACAGTAATAAGCAATTCTAAATTACATAATAGCTGTGTCCTTTTTATGACATATAATGTTTTCTAAATACCTAGCAACAAAATTAAGTGTCTAATGAGCTCTGTAAGACAAGCATTTTAGGTTATAAGGAATATTAAGTTTTATGTTTTTTTGTTTAACTCAAATGAAGCAAGAATGAGACAAAGGAATTTGCCTTCGTTCTAGTAAAGTAGCCACATGGCAAATGGATGCTGGGGAAAATTAGCCTAAATAAAAAAAGAAGTGAAAGAAGAATCAGCAGTATCTATTATTTGTTAATTATTTGGGCAACTACTTTCCTCAGGATATAAACCAACTCTCTTCTACAAAGGGAAAGAAAAACTTCCCCCAAATGAAAAATCAGGCTCACAAACAGATCATGTGGCCCACATGGAAGAGTGCGACTACTTCTGAAGATGACAGAACCAAAGCCCAGCCCCACGCATCCATATAGACTCTGAAGTTAATTCTCAAGATAGCTATACTGGTCAAAAACTAAAATTGGTTTCCTTAGTTACTAAAACCACAACCAATAAAGAAAGACTCAGTATCTTCTAAATACATCCAGTTTAAAACAGATTCTAAATCCACATGGTCAGCAATTAATTCACACCTAAGTTTTTGTGGGCGTATACATGTTTAAAAATCTTCCCATAGAGTATCTCCACTTTAAACAATTCTATCTTTCTTTAGAAGCGGCCATATTTTTTTTAAACTTAGCATTTCTAAAACAAGCTATTGATAAACTAATTTAACAAACTCTCACAGAATTCTGTATATGAAGTAAAGTGGGTGACAGATTCTTTACAACTGTCATTTCTAAATATATTTTCTTGTATAGCATGTGAGCTCTAAGTATGCTTCTAAGACCTTAGCTGCCATCAGAGAAAGACTAATTAGCAACAACAGCTAATTAGCTTATTAAACTGTAAAAAGTTAGTAGACAAGTTCAAACAGAATGTATTCTTCTAGAAAGCTTGTATCAAGAGAAATGATATGATTCGCAATAAAACCAAAAGGAAATAAATTTTTTGTTTTAGTCTCCTCATTTTCCATATGCATAAGGTCAAAGTGAATGACAAGACTTACTGATTTAAAAAATATATATACACATATATAGTCTTAACATATATAACTAGTGTGGGTCTCATCATGAGCAAAGGTGCAGCTGTCTTTAGTAGCCAGCCCCTTGGAGAAAGTGGGTATAAAAGATTATTGTCGTTTTAAGGAAAAAAGATAGAGACTTAAGGTGATGGAAAGAATATCAAAATGAGAGAACAGGAAAACATAAATAAGAAAGTTACCCTCAATATTAGAATGAATATAACTGAATTTCAGCTCTCTATTTGAAAAATAAAATTTCAGAAAGGCTCTTGATGTTTATTTATTGAAAAGAAAGAATGTACCTTCTTTTAAAAGAACTAGCTTGATTTTTTTCAAAGAAATCAAATTTTTAACATATTTTAAAAGGTTCCAATTAGCTTTCAAAAAAGTAAAAAAAAAAAAAGTCTCTCTTACTTCATTTTTAAAAAGGTTAAATTAGGAAATAAGGAGGAATAGAATAGAAAAATAGAAGAGCAGAAAGGAAGAAGTGTCTGATTCAATCTCTCTACTGACCTCTCGAGAGAAATCAGACTGAAGAGAAGAAAGCACCTTTAATATCTTCACCGGCTGAGGTGTCACAGCAGAAGCAGGACTAGTCAGTTTTTATCGACTTGGGGGGGTATGAGAAAATACCCAGTAGTGCTGAGGGAATAAGCAAGAGGAAACAGATCATATTTCAATAACAAATGCCATTTAATTTATACATATACACAGTACTTCTCTAGCCCTTTTGTGAAAAAGGTGTGGATGTATCTAACATTGCTGTGTGTGAATGCACAAGAAAAATATTAAGGCCAAAGTGATGAATTACATACCAGGTAAAGAATGTATGAAGGCCCAGACATCATCAACTGTCCATATAGATGGCTCTGTTTGTGCAACTGGTAGCAAGTCACTGTTCTCAGGCATTTTCCGAATTCTCACATCCCGAAGCTCACGTTCTCTTTCCCGCTCACTCTGCCTGCGTAGACGAGTTGTCATAGCAGAGGGCACAGAATCTTCATGAGAAGCCAAGTCTTCTTCTGCAGATGGATAAGTAATTGGAAGCTGGAAAATGTAGTACAAGCAAAATACAGCATTGCACTTTCCTTGCATTTCTGAAAAGGGTATTTTACATTGAAGCAAGGTTTATACAGACCTGCCTAAGCATATGTTCTCTTGCTGCCCCATCAGGGCCACTTGGACGACGGCCACGATGCCCAAGACTTTGATTATCAGGCTTACGATTCCAACGACTAAGTGCAAATTTTTTAGAACAGCTAACATTGTACCTAAGAAATTCAAATAAGAAAAAATATTTAATGATATATGGGACAATCCATTTAGTATTTAATTGTGACTTTAAAGTGCAACTGTGAATACATCATTAATGAATGTAAGACCTCGTATAATAACTATACTGTTCAATGGATTTACTTATGCTAAAAGGTCAAAAAATGGGCTCTGTGTATATCATAATGTATCTCTCAGTATAATACTGGACATCTACAACAAAATATTGTATTTTTTCCTGATTACAGCATGACAGTGGGAAACTTCCTGCAAAACACAGAGGATAACCAATTTTCACAGCAGCAAAAAAAAAAAAAAAAAAAGGAAGCTTCCAAAAGAAAAAGAAGTTATGTAGTATCTAAATGTTTATTCAAACTGATTTTTCTAAGTAATAACTTCCAAAGAGACATTCATTTTTTTTTTTTTTTTTTGAGATGGAGTCTCGCTCTGTCACCCAAGCTGGAGTGTACTGGCCAGATCTCAGCTCACTGCAAGCTCCACCTCCCGGGTTCACGCCATTCTCCTGCCTCAGCCTCCCGAGTAGCTGGGACTACAGGCGCCCACCACCTCGCCCGGCTAGTTTTTTTTTTTGTATTTTTTAGTAGAGACGGGGTTTCACCGTGTTAGCCAGGATGGTCTCAATCTCCTGACCTTGTGATCCGCCCGCCTCGGCCTCCCAAAGTGCTGGAATTACAGGCTTGAGCCACCGCGCCCGGCCCGAGACATTAATTTTTAAAAGTTTAATATACTAGGGAGAAGATCTCAAGTAGCTAACAAAAGATTTTTCATATATTATTAAATCAAAGAACGAAAATGTAAAGTGGAGACTTTAAAGTTATACAAGAAATTCATTGCTCTCACTATTCAGAAAATTTCGAAGTACATAACTCTTTAAAGAAAGATTTTCTTATGCCGGGCGCGGTGGCTCAAGCCTGTAATCCCAGCACTTTGGGAGGCCGAGACGGGCGGATCACGAGGTCAGGAGATCAAGACCATCCTGGCTAACATGGCGAAACCCCGTCTCTACTAAAAATACAAAAAACTAGCCGGGCGAGGTGGCAGCGCCTGTAGTCCCAGCTACTCGGGAGGCTGAGGCAGGAGAATGGCGTAAACCCGGGAGGTGGAGCTTGCAGTGAGCTGAGATCCGGCCACAGCACTCCAGCCTGGGTGACAGAGCGAGACTCCGTCTCAAAAAAAAAAAAAGAAAGATTTTCTTTTATCAAAATAGATCGCCTAATATTTTTGAACATAGACCTTTATAAGACATGATGACAGCTTAAAAAAATCCTATGTCTTTTAATGGATCCTAAAGCCCTGGAACGAGGACTGGCAAACTTTTTCCACGAAGGACCAGATGGTAAATATTTTAAGTTTCATGGGCCATACAAGTTTCTGTCACAACTACCCACCTCTGCCATTGTAGTGTGAAAGGAGCCACTGAAAATATTGGGTCGGGCACGGTGGCTCACACCTGTAATCCCAGCACTTTGGGAGGCCAAGGTGGGTGGATTACTTGAGCTCCAGAGTTGAAGACCAATAAATGGCAAGACCAGTTCAAGGCCAACACGGTGAAAACCCATCTCTACTAAATATACAAAAACTAGCCAGGTGTGCTTGCACACACCTGTAGTCCCAGCTACTTAGAAGGCTAAGGTGGGTGGATGGCTTGAGCCCAGGAGGCCAAGGTTGCAGTGACCTGTGATAGCGCCACTGCACCCAGCATAGGTGACAGAGCCGGACCCTAACTCAAAACAATAAAAATAAATTTAAAAAATAAAAAATAAATAGAAAATATTGTATGAGCATGGTTGTGTTCTAGTAAAACTTTCAGTAACAGTAACAGTAAAATTTGAATTCCACATAATTTTCATGTGTCACAAAATATTATTTTGATTTTTTTTCCCAACAAACTAAAAATTTCAAAATCATCCTTAGCTCACGAGCCCATACAAAAAAATGAACAATAGGAAAGACTTGGCCTGGGTGGGAGTTTGCCAACCTTTCCCCCTAGAAAGAAGAGTGAGAAGAAATGATCTAAGAAACAAATTTCTGAAAAGCTATGCAAAGCCTAGGAAAAATATATGCAGTTTCATTTTTACATATATGAAACTGCCTTTGTAACTTATTTTCAAAAATCTGTTTTGTAGAGATGGGGGTCTCACTATGTTGCCCAGGTTGGTCTCAAACTCCTGGGCTCAAGCAATCTTCCCACCTCAGCCTCCCAAAGTGCTGGGATTACAGGCATGTGGCACCACACCCAGCCTTCAAAATTCTTTTGCTCCAAGAAAGTTACAAGAATAAATCCCAATTAACTTTGCTATTGCTAACTATTCTAGAACCAGTATGCTGACACCACAACAAATTCTTCTCACCTACATTTTATAAAGATATCAAGAGGTGGAAATAAAAAGTACTATGATAATGAATATGCTGTTTTTCCCATAAAAATATAAGTATCTTGATAGCCAATTCATTTTACCCTAAAACAACTTAAGATCCTGCTGTGTTCATAATGTGCTCATTTGTGGGCTCAGCAATGTAGGTTTCTGATTTCCATTTATATCAACTGACAAAACTTCTTTATCCGTTAAGGAAAGAACAGAAAAGAGAGGCTAGCTTTATACTTCATATTTTGTCCCTAAATATTTAGCTTTCCAAGACAGCTAGGCAGACATGTAAATGACAATGGTTCTTCCCCGACCTAATCTCCCTCTCTCATACACATTTCCCTATGTTAGGGCCCCTACCCTGCTAAAGAGATTCATTGAAAGAATACTAATGTGACAACTCAGCATTCATCTCTAAGAGAAGACCGATGGCAGCATTAAGTGTCCTCAAATATTTTTAAATAGTTAAGAAGTTTAAAATATTCTGAAAGGGAGTCCTTTCCCCAAGTTTTTAGAGTTTGTAAATCACTCAGAATCAGATAACCATTGTTCTTTCTTGTAGTATATGCAAACTAGAAACTTCAAGTTTAAATATGAGTTACATAATTTTGATTATTGGTTTATCAGTAACATCAAAGCATATTTGAAAAACAGACTGACAACCAAAACAATGAACCCAATTTTGGAGGAAAACACTTCTATTATTTAACTTAAGTTTTACTAAGTATATTTTGGAAATAACCCATACGAAATAAAATGTTCAAGTAAGAAATTCCCTTGATGTATACAATTATATTAATTTTTTCATGAGGTTAAAGTTATTTACTTTTTATGGATGCATAACAGATGTACATAGTTTTAGGGTATGTGTGATAATTTAATACATTCATATAATCAGAAAAGATCAAATCAGTGTGCTTGGGATATTCACACCTTAAACATTTGTCTTTTTTTCATGTTAGAACCATTCCAATTCTGCTCTTCTACCTATTTTGAAATACAGTACAAGCTATAGTCATCCTATTGAAGATCTTAAATCCTTTGAGAGAATAATTATCTTTTTGAACAGAGAACCAATTTCAAAATAGTGTGCATACACTTCAACTTAAGTGGTAAGTATCTGTATTACTAGGATTTATTATTAGAATTAGGGTGGGGTTCTTTTTTAACATAAACCAAACTTGGGAATTATACGATTAATGAAGAGACTAAACATTTATTTTGTTATTAATACTATTTATCAGCCAGGCGTGGTGGCTCACACATGTAATCCCAGCACTTTGGGAGGCCGAGGCAGGCGGATCACCTGAGGTTAGGAATTTGAGACCAGCCTGGCGAACATGGTGAAACCCCATCTCTACTAAAAATACAAAAATTAGCTGGGCATGGTGGCAGGTGCCTGTAATCCCAGCTACTCATGAGGCTGAGGCAGGAGAATCTCTTGAAGCCAGGTGGTGGAGGTTGTAGTGAGCCGAGACTACACCACTGCACTCCAGACTGGGCCACAGAGTGACACGCTGTATTAAAAAAAAAAAACACTACTTATCTATAATAATGACT
>NW_012116143.1:1488089-1496065 GCF_000951035.1 Colobus angolensis palliatus | reverse complement strand
CTAGGAAAAATATATGCAGTTTCATTTTTACATATATGAAACTGCCTTTGTAACTTATTTTCAAAAATCTGTTTTGTAGAGATGGGGGTCTCACTATGTTGCCCAGGTTGGTCTCAAACTCCTGGGCTCAAGCAATCTTCCCACCTCAGCCTCCCAAAGTGCTGGGATTACAGGCATGTGGCACCACACCCAGCCTTCAAAATTCTTTTGCTCCAAGAAAGTTACAAGAATAAATCCCAATTAACTTTGCTATTGCTAACTATTCTAGAACCAGTATGCTGACACCACAACAAATTCTTCTCACCTACATTTTATAAAGATATCAAGAGGTGGAAATAAAAAGTACTATGATAATGAATATGCTGTTTTTCCCATAAAAATATAAGTATCTTGATAGCCAATTCATTTTACCCTAAAACAACTTAAGATCCTGCTGTGTTCATAATGTGCTCATTTGTGGGCTCAGCAATGTAGGTTTCTGATTTCCATTTATATCAACTGACAAAACTTCTTTATCCGTTAAGGAAAGAACAGAAAAGAGAGGCTAGCTTTATACTTCATATTTTGTCCCTAAATATTTAGCTTTCCAAGACAGCTAGGCAGACATGTAAATGACAATGGTTCTTCCCCGACCTAATCTCCCTCTCTCATACACATTTCCCTATGTTAGGGCCCCTACCCTGCTAAAGAGATTCATTGAAAGAATACTAATGTGACAACTCAGCATTCATCTCTAAGAGAAGACCGATGGCAGCATTAAGTGTCCTCAAATATTTTTAAATAGTTAAGAAGTTTAAAATATTCTGAAAGGGAGTCCTTTCCCCAAGTTTTTAGAGTTTGTAAATCACTCAGAATCAGATAACCATTGTTCTTTCTTGTAGTATATGCAAACTAGAAACTTCAAGTTTAAATATGAGTTACATAATTTTGATTATTGGTTTATCAGTAACATCAAAGCATATTTGAAAAACAGACTGACAACCAAAACAATGAACCCAATTTTGGAGGAAAACACTTCTATTATTTAACTTAAGTTTTACTAAGTATATTTTGGAAATAACCCATACGAAATAAAATGTTCAAGTAAGAAATTCCCTTGATGTATACAATTATATTAATTTTTTCATGAGGTTAAAGTTATTTACTTTTTATGGATGCATAACAGATGTACATAGTTTTAGGGTATGTGTGATAATTTAATACATTCATATAATCAGAAAAGATCAAATCAGTGTGCTTGGGATATTCACACCTTAAACATTTGTCTTTTTTTCATGTTAGAACCATTCCAATTCTGCTCTTCTACCTATTTTGAAATACAGTACAAGCTATAGTCATCCTATTGAAGATCTTAAATCCTTTGAGAGAATAATTATCTTTTTGAACAGAGAACCAATTTCAAAATAGTGTGCATACACTTCAACTTAAGTGGTAAGTATCTGTATTACTAGGATTTATTATTAGAATTAGGGTGGGGTTCTTTTTTAACATAAACCAAACTTGGGAATTATACGATTAATGAAGAGACTAAACATTTATTTTGTTATTAATACTATTTATCAGCCAGGCGTGGTGGCTCACACATGTAATCCCAGCACTTTGGGAGGCCGAGGCAGGCGGATCACCTGAGGTTAGGAATTTGAGACCAGCCTGGCGAACATGGTGAAACCCCATCTCTACTAAAAATACAAAAATTAGCTGGGCATGGTGGCAGGTGCCTGTAATCCCAGCTACTCATGAGGCTGAGGCAGGAGAATCTCTTGAAGCCAGGTGGTGGAGGTTGTAGTGAGCCGAGACTACACCACTGCACTCCAGACTGGGCCACAGAGTGACACGCTGTATTAAAAAAAAAAAACACTACTTATCTATAATAATGACTTGAAAATACTAATTCAGAAAAGACAAGTATTTTGCTGTCTTTGTGGGAAATTTATATTATAGCTGTCCCATTAGAAATCTAAAATAAATAGAATATGATTCAAACAAATGAAAACATTTTAAAACAACACAAAGTAAATCAAAGTATTTCAATAATGATAAAACAGCTGATAAAACAAATACTGTTTTTGACACTTTAAGGACTAGTATTATATAATATCCTGATCATTTCATTGGAGGGATTCTCCTAAATATATTCTTACCATCAGGAGATTACTACCTTAATATTAGATTATACTGTACAATTGATTTTAAGTATTATGAATATGTAATTTTTGCAAAGAAAAATCTAATAACTAAATACTAGGTGGCTCCAGATACTGCCTATTTGTATTATTCTTCTATATAATAATAACTAGGTTTCTTCTATAATACTACATATTAAAATATCTACAGTTATCCTTGGCAAGCTATTCAAGGGTTTTTTGGTTTTGTTGCAATGGCTATTTATCTGTCCTTTGGGAAATTCAAGAGCATAGAAATACCTTTTGGCACATGACATAGTGCAGAATCGTTTTGACCGCAAAAATTCATTAGCATATCCCATTTTCCCACAGAATTCACACTTGAGCAACTCACTGTCCATTTCTTCTAATGTCTCTAAAAAAGAAGGAAACAAAGGAAAAAAAGGTTCCAAAAATTTAATTATGCAAATTTTCTTTTAGTCTATACTTTGGTTGGATACTGCTAGGAAACCAACGGCCCTTTAACTTTTCAATCCACAGGCACTCTCGCGGGGCAAAAGCCTTCAAAACACAACTACTGCTACTAATTCCCTCTTGCTTCTGCATAAAAATTATAAGGAATTCCTTTCTATATAAATAAGCATAACATTTTAAAAGGTTCATCTTGCTTACAATCCATCTAAAATGTACAAAAAATTTTGTAAACAGTGGGAGAGAAATGAAGGTGAATAACATAGGCACTACCCTCCAGAAGGAACACTTTCAAAAAGCTGAGTGTGGGATATGAATTTTGATAAATTGCACTGTGGAGATACATAGCAGGGAACCCTTAATTCTAACTGGAGAGAATAAAGATGGTTTCAAAAGGTGAAATTTTGATATGTCTGATTTTACAGGAGCATGTAAAATAATTAACTCTCTTGAAGATCTGCAGTATATGATAAAATATATAAAGATGTATACATCAGGAGGCTGAGGCAGAAGAATCATTTTAGATAAGGAGCTTGAAACCAGCGTGGGCAGCACAGCAAGACCCCATCTCATTCATACATATATATACATACGTAAAATTCTTTAAAAATATGCATATATCTAATTATAAAACAATTCCTTTTAGTTATATTGCATTAAAATAAAAATAACTAGGCTTAAAAATCACAGTTTCGTAATTTCCAATCACTGATGCTTTTTTTCATCATGCTTTTTTTCAACTTAATGGGTGCTCCCTATTAACTCAGCATGTCCTTCTTCCACCCTACATATGTAACCATTTTCAGGCAATAACACAGAGCACAAAGAACCTTCCATCCTAAATCCTGGGGTATTCAGCAGGAGTCACCCATAAGCAAACAACTTAATCTTCACGAACCACAATTTTCTCATCTGTAAAATGGGGTTTATAATACATTTCCCAAAGAATTGAAGTGACAGTTATATGTGTGCCCACATATAATTAAAATATATTAACATATATAATTAATATAATTATATATAATATAATTAACATATATTAAAAGTGATAGTTCCATTTCCTAATTTCCACATAAGAACTAAAAGGGTAGTATGACATGTAATAAGCGCTTGAGAAATACTTTAGTAAAACTTGTTAAATTCTTAAATCAACCACATTTTGCCATTTTCTTGTATCATCATAATTCCTTTGCCAAGTCATATAAAAAATGCAACAAAAGCATTTTACTAAAAAGCATTTTACTTTTACTAACTAAACCTTTTAGCTGTGAACTCCATATGTGTGCTCTATGTTACTCATTTAATAAAGACTAAGATAAATACAGGGATTCAGAAATGCAGACATGGGTGGCATGTACTCAGTAGGCTCAGGTACTCACATTATCCCAGTTTTACTGGGGAAGCAGATCGCAAAGTGCTAAATTAAGTGAAGTAGCAAGAACTACTAAAAAACAAATTGTGAATTAATATTTGACATTGGTGGGGCATCCAAATACATTATCCTGAATAATGAAATCATGACTGACAAGTGACCAGTTTAAGGAAATTCTCAGGACTACCTTCATAAGCAAAAGTCATCAATTTAGTAGCAATGAGGAAGAAACAGTCTGAAAACAAGTAAATTAAAAATTGCTTCTTCCAATGACCTTCCAACGGCCCAGTCAGGAGATCCACCAACACATTCCCCAGACCTGATAACATAATTCCCAGAGGTACTGTTTTTATTTTGTCATGCTTATAATCTGATCTTATTATAATCTGATCTGACTGAAAAGCCTGTAGGGAGATAGAACTCACTTGACCACCACCGCCATTAGTTCCAGCCCTGAAAGAGTCCATTCCTCAAGGTTATTCCAGGAACAGGATATGCTAAAAGCTTTGTTTCAAAGATCTTCTGTTAATTAACATAGCAATGTACAACACCTGATAAAAAGTTAGAATACTTTATGAAGGAGGAGAAGATACCAAATAGAAATGGTTTACAGTTAACCCAACAAAAATACGAGTATCAGTTTTATTTCTCACAAAGAAGTGAGGGACATTTCAAAAATTCTTGTTCAAATGTTCAGTCAGATTTTTAACAAATTTGGTAATATTACCAAGGTCACTCTTTTACATTTATGAATTAAAAAACTGCCAAAAAATTCTTTAAAAACTGCTGATTTAGCTAATAAAAATGGGATTCTATGGCAAAGACAACTGGTAATTCTTCAGCATCCACTCTTTGCTTTTCTCCCATAGTAACAAAACCCTACGAACACAGCCACCCAGATTAAAAACAAGTTTCTGCCCTAGGTGTGCTGATTTGTAACCAATGGCATATGACCATAAATGCTCACAAATGCCAGGTGGTGCTCCTTCCCCCCATCTCATTGGTTAGAATGTGATCATGAAGATCAGCCATCTTGGAAATAAAAGCAACATTCTATGGATGACAGAGACGTAAGACCCTGGAGCTTGAGTGCCCAATACTAAGGAACTATCACATAAGCCCTGGACTGCTGATCTTTGGGTTATGTCAGAGAAAATTAAATTCTTATCTTCTTTAATAAAATATTATTCTGGATGACTACTGAAGTGGCCAAACCTGCTTCCTAATCTAGATCCCCCATTTTGTGGCATGAGGGGAAGTTATTTTTTATTTCCCCCAAAGACCTGAAACCACATGAGGATAGCAGCAAAAAGAGGCAATGAGATGGAAATCATAATCAGTGTGATGATATACCAAGGAAGACCATAAGCTACTTTGATGAATCACAATCTACTGGTTATAGAACCAGCCTAAAGAGAACCACAGTTTATCCTTTATATGCTTACCATGAGGTTTTTTATGTTGAGACTATATATACCACTAAAAGCAAAGCCATTTTACATTTTAAATAAGTGACCTCACCATTTTATACTATAGTACTTCCTATAAACAAACACTGAAGTACATAGTAATAGAAACATGAAAATTATAAAATTACCTTGGGAAATTAAATTAGAAAGTATTTAAAATTTTAGCACGTTTTATATAAACATTTCTCCTGTATGAAATATATTATCTCTACATCTTCCTTTCCTTACTCTGATATCATATCCTGCTGAACTACCCACTTGCCTTGAGAACATCAGTCCTTTCCTTCCTCTTCCCACCATGACTACAGGTGTCAATTACATGCAAAACTTATACATACATTCTACAGATGGCCAACAAAGTTTCCAAAAACACTCCTTTATTCATATCACCTGCCTAAAAATCTTCAGTAACTATCCGCCCAGCTTCAAACCATCCACCTAACTTCAAACTTGCTTTCTAATATCCAAGGTTCTCCAGAAACTGACTCTGCCAGTCATACTTTCCACTACTCCTCTAATTCAACCCTTTAGCCCTCTCTTAAAGTTACCGAGCACTTACACATTCTTCATGCACTTACTCTTAGTGTTCTAATCTGAAATGTTCTTGTTGTTTATCTTAAATCTATGCATTAAATCTATGACCCAGCTCAAATCTCATTTTTATAGGAAACTCACCAAACTGGGAATAATCTTAGCCAGTTTTAAAGTTCTAAATTCTTCCTGTCTATATAATTCAGTGTAAATATACCATCTGTATGTAGCTCCTTCATTACCTTTCTGTATGGAGATTCCCTAGATCCCTAGCTCTAAACTACATGAAAAGCTCATGGACGGAAAGGGGATTGTATTTTACTTCTTTATGTATGTAAAGAATATATACATACATACATATATCTCTCATGTTCTAGAATAGTCTAACACGTACTACATGTCCATTATATTATAAACTGAGGATCATACTGTATGTGGTAAAGTTTCCTAAGCAGATTTCCATGTTCTTCCTATTATGTACATGGGGGGACACATCAGAAATACTTTTTAGCCCAGATCTTTCATTTATATACATATTGTAGATATAGGCCGAGAAAAAAAGAATACCTACACATTTTTTTGTTACTTTTCACTTCACATGAGAAATGTTCTCAGATAAAATAGTATGTGTAATTAAAAGACAGTATTTGAGAACTAAATGAAATTAAATTCATAAAAACAAAAGGCACAATACAGACCTTATTTGGATTCTGATTTAATTAAATAACTATAAAAGGACTTTAAAAAATTAGGGAAATATGAATATGGGCCAGGTATTATATAACACCAAAGAATTATTGCTATGTCTGATATGGCATTATAAGGAAATGTGTATTATTTTGAGAGATACACACTGATGTATGTACCAGTGACTGATTTTCTTTAAAACAGAAAAGAAAAGAGAAAAGAGAGAAAAGAGAGAGAAAAACGGCAAGGGAAAGGGAAGGGAGAAGAACAGAGAAGAGAGGGGAGGGGAGGGGAGAGAAGACAGTGGGGGTTAGGAATGGAGGAAGGAACACAAAATGAATGATGAAGCTAATGTGGCAAAATAATGTTGAAATTGGGTGATAATGTTGAGTCTGGGTGATTGGGGATTTATTATATAATTCTAATAAGTTTTCATGGTTAACACTCTTTCAAATTAACACAAATCAAACTGAGCTCAAGTAGTAAAAATCAAATTTTAAACTAGTATACCCTTTGCTGTTCAAATAAGAAGTAAAACGGTGATTAATATGTTGCAACAGTTTATAAAGAACTAACAATGTCAGAGGTGTCATCCTTTTAAGTTAGAAAATCTGTGGTCAAAGACATATTCTAGTTTGCTTACCAGCATGCTATATTGCTTGATTTAGCGAAGTAAAGGCACATAGTATAGGCTCAATAAATATTTGTAAAGTGAATAATTTTAATGAAATATATTAATACATTGAGGATAATTACTTAAGACACAAGTGTTAATTCACTACTACAGGGCCTTGACTATTCTAAATGCTACTGCATTAAACTGAACTCTTATCACCTGAAGGGTCATGATCAAAATTAAGAGGAATAGTCTCATGAAGATGCTCCTGTAGAATATGGCAATTCAGAAATCTCACCCCAAAAAACAGTAAAAACTTAGCTGCTTTTAAATAGCAAATTCAAAGTATAAAATATCATTTTCATTTTTTTGGTTTGCTTTCCTTCTGTCATTTTGGATACCACTTGGACTTCTTATTCATTTTATTTTATTTAATTTTATTTATGTTTTGAGACAGAGTCTCGCTCTGTCACCAGACCGGCGTGCAGTGGCACAATTTCGGCTCACTGCAACCTCCAACTCCCTGGTTCAAGCGATTCTCCTGCCTCAGTCTCCAAAGTAGCTGAGATTACAGGTGCACACCACCACACCCAGCTGATATATATTTTTTATATATTAAAATATATACAATTACTTGGTTTTTCTCAACTGGGGTGTTTGGCTGCTTTTTAAACCAATAACCAGTTGTAAATGGAAAAGAAAAACTG
>NW_012116143.1:1482114-1487859 GCF_000951035.1 Colobus angolensis palliatus | reverse complement strand
CAGGCTGGTCTCAAACCCCTAAGCTCAAGTGATCTGCCTGCCTCGGCCTCCCAAAGTGTTGGGATTACAGGCATGAGCCACCGTCCCTGGCCTTATTTCATTCTTTATTAGAATAAAGTCTAAATAAAAAAGGAGTTTCCTCACTGAACAAATGTAATCGCCTCTTGAATGAAGAGTATACACTTAATATAATTATAATATCCACCTGATGTTAAACATCAGCATGCAGAAAGTCTGGAACAAAACAACCCAGAGGCTCTAAAATTTTAAGCAAACTCAGTAAAATACTCATTTGTTACTTAAGTCTGCTTTAAAAAAGAAAGAAAACTGATTGTATTGATACTAAAATTCTGAACTGCCTTCTCTCACATATGATGGAACTTTTCCCACCTACATTCCTTCAAAAGTCAAACTGACACTGAAGAAATTAGCACTAATCTTGCTATTTTGGCTATGTGACCATTGAGAGTTTGATTAGCTTTCCCATTATTTTAGTCAAATGGTGCATTATATGAGAATAAAAGTTGAATATTTCCAGTGAAATTCTGTACAGAATAAAAATCCACATCCTGTTTTAAGCAGTAAAAGTCAAAGTTAAATTAAAGGGTGTCTTAAGTGAAACCCACAAACCTTCAGCAATCATATCTTCCATCTCTGTGTCAGATGAATTATCTGCGTGTTTTGTATTATTCTGTAGCTCTGGCTGAACACACACTGAATTTATCGCCTGATTATCCAAAAGAGGCCGTTTTTTCACAGGTTGTTCTATTAGCAAAGATGAACGACTCACCTTTAAAAAAGGAGAAACAACAAAATGAAACAATCTCTAAAAAGACATTCAGAAATAACTTGGTTTATAAAACTCTTGAAATGAAACCTATTTGTGATAATTTACTAGTTCAACTCATCAGATCCATTTATTAAGTGCTTTATTCCTTGGGAAAAGGTGACGCAGTCTGGATGTGAATGGTTTATTTCTGGTCACCAGCAGTACAGCTGCTTCAAAGTCTCTGTTAAATGGAACCTGCTGTCTGAGTTTAGGCAAGTCGTTTTTGGAAAAAAAATCTTAAAATTCAGCAATTCCTTATCTTCAGAACTAATACTAATCATCCAGTTATCCTGCACTGTGAATATTTTGGTAGCTCAATCCAACACTGAAAAACAAAGGCAGTAACTGTCAGTATATGTAGGAGTTGGGTTTTTTTTTTTTAAACTTTAAAAAGTCTACTCAATTAAGCAATTCTGTCTCAAGTTCTTTGTGGAGACTAATTTTTTTCCTTCATATATTTAAGGTTTTCTTTTTCTTTCTTTCTTTCTTTTTTTTGGAAACGGAGTTTTGCTCTTGTTGCAATGGTGTGATCTTGGCTCACCACAACCTCCACCTCCCGGGTTCAAGCGATTCGCCTATCTCGGCCTCGAAAGCAGCTGGGTTTACAGGCATGTGCCACCACCCCTGGCTTATTTTGTATTTTTAGTAGAGATGGGGTTTCTCCATGTTGATCAGGCTGATCTCGAACTCCCAACCTCAGGTGATCCGCCTGCCTCAGCCTCCCAAAGTGCTGGGATTACAGGCGTGAGCCACTGTGCCCAGCCAATTTTAGTGTTTTCCATATGAATGTAAGACAAAGAAAAGATCATCAGTAAATTCTGATTTGCCAGTATCCTCAACTAATTAAGATTTTTCATGCACAAAGCTTCTAAGAAAACTAAAATTCAAAGTGTTTAGGTGATTTGTTTACAAAAATAGAATGAGGACTAGATTTCAAGTCTTCTGAATCCTAGTTTAGCAACTTAATCCACTATAATCACAAAGGAAATGGAAAATCTTCAAATATTAACAAATTAACATCAAAATATTCACTTATATTCAGTATACTTGGTTAACTCAGGAATACTACTTATTTTAGAAATATTTTCAACAAAAACAACTCAGACCAAATATATTCATTGATTCACTGGTGAGCCCTCAGCTAATTTAAAAAGCAGAATGACTAGAACATCTTATTCCTCAAGAATGCTGGTTAAATCTCCAATATCTGCCACATATGGGGAACAATAGCTTATTGGATAGAAACTTTTACATTTAACCTTAGAGTATAATCACTCACACAAACTTTTTAAAAATTTTGTTCATGTCAGTTAGATATTTAATATGCCTCAAGTGAAATTAAAATTCATTAAAGTTATTGCTTAAAGAAAAACTCATATTCAATGCTACTAAGGGCATACACTTCTCACAGATGAATAAATTTAAATCATTTTTCCAAAAAATAATTCAGCAATTTATATCGTCTTATGAATATCTATGTAATAACTCTATTTCTAAAAATTCATACTAAGAAACTTATTTAAAATGTGAATGATTTATATACAGATATTCCTTTCAGAACTATTTGAACAGTGAAAAAATGGAAACCTAATGTCCAACAATAACGGAAAGATTACATGGATGTTCATAAAGTGAAATTTTATGTAACCTTTCAAAATGTTTCCAATACTATTAATAATATGAGAAAATAAATACTCAAATTTCCTCAAAGAACTGTATGTACAATAATCATCTTGTCTATATAACATTTATACATTATATATAAAAACACATATACACTAATACCGCAATACGTATATGTGTATATATACCACAGTATTTGTATATATATATCACATATGTATTGTGGTATATATGTACATATACATACTGTGGTATTAATGTGTACTGTGGTATATATATATATAAACATATTGTGGTATTAATGGGGATCATTTGCCCTGTACATTTCCCAAATTTTCCATTTAGAACATGTATTAGTTTCATAATGTGAAAAACAAAAGTTATGGCTCTCACTAGTGGTAACAGATAATAATGGCTATGGCTATGAAGTGCCAAGTACCATATGGAATAATTTATGCACATTTAGTTCTCTCGACAACCAAGAGCAAAGCACCATCTCCATCTGACGAATAAGCAAACTAAAGATCAGAAAGTTTGAATGACTTGACAAAAGTTACACAGTCAGTATGGAGCAGACGGGAAAAAAGACTGTTCCTCCATCCACTGTATGAGAATTGTTATAGGAAATCCAAGTTTGACACACACACACACACAGAGGAAACAGAACACAAAAACAACTGACTGGGTAGCTATCTACCACAATGCAAGACTTTCACCCATGAATCTGAAAATCCAGATGACTCAAAAGGCCTTCAAAAAACTTTTCATATTTTTTGTATCTGCCTGTCTTTGACATATTTTCCAAGGAAAAATGTTTATCTCTAGATATTAGCATACAACTTATGTACAGCTTAGCCTCAAGTTGTAAGACCTGTAGTGATAGAGCACATTCATTTTGAGTGGAACATTTTAAAGCATTTGAAAAATATGATTGAAGGCTAAAATTTAGGAATAACAAGAAAATATATTGGCTAATTACAAACCATCAATTGGGTAACTTCAGATGATTTAAAATAATACACTTTATGGCCAGGTGCAGTGGGTCAAGCCTGTAATCCCAGCACTTTGGGAGGCTGAGGCAGTAGATCATCTGAGGCCAGGAGTTTGAGACCAGCCTGATCAACATGGTGAAAGCTCCTTTTCTGTACCAAAAATACAAAAACTGGCCAGGCGTGGTGGTGCATGCCTGTAGTCCCAGCTACTCACGTAGCTAAGGCATGAGAATCACCTGAACCCGAGAGGCGGAGGTTGCAGTGAACTGAGATAGTGCCACTGCACTTCAGCCTGGGTGTCAGAGCGAGACTCTGTCTCAAAAACATAAATAAATAAATAAAAATAAAAATAGTAGTACACTTCAGCTGTCATTTCAGTTCCCTCAAAAAGAAAAAATAGGCCGAGTGCCACGCCATGGCTCACACCTGTAATCCCAGCATTTTGGGACCTCAGGAGTTCAAAACCAGCCTGGGCAACATAGCAAGACCTTGTCTCTACAAAAAACTACAAAAATTAGTGGGGCACGGTAGAACACACCTGTAGTCTCAGCTACTCAGGTGGCTGAGGTGGAAGAATCAATTGAGACCCAGGGGTCAAGGTAACAGTGAGCCATGATCACACCACTGCACTCTAGCCTAGGCAACAGAGCAAGATCCTGTCTAAAAAAAAAAAGAAAGAAAAAAATAGAAAAGTTTATTTCACTGGATAAACTTCCAACTACTTTTCTCTAAAAATTATAAAAATATGTCCTGAAATTTTTTTCCCTTAGTTGATGCATCTAAACTTAGCTGGCATAAAATTCTACATAAACATTTGGAAATAAAGGAAGCAGAAAGAGATAAATGCTAGATTAAAATGGACAACTTTCTTGAAACAAAATTACAAGTTTTTTATTAGAGAATAGTAATACATAATTTTAAAAATAATGTTATATAAATTATAAACACACACAAAATATGCTTGCTACTTACAGGAAATGGCTCCAATCCTTCCTGAATCACAAAGCCTTCAATAACATGGGTTAGGATCTGCGGTTTCACAATAGCCTGTGGAGGTTTGTTCTCTATACTGGGAATGCTACTGTGCATAGATGTACTGTTACTCCTTGTGGTGGCAGCTGGAAGTAACAATGGAGGTGGTGGAACAGAAACATGTGAGGGATCTGACGGAGATTTAATTACTGAAGCACTGACTGATGCCACAGCAGGTAATTCCACTTGCTCTGAAAAAAATCAAAAAATCATTTAAAAATTTTTTTAGCATTTTGCCCAAGCAAATGAAAGAGAATTCAAGAATAAATAATAACAACAATAGTTAATATCTGGTACTTTCAAAAACTGTTCTAAGAACATTAAGACCTCATTTAATCTGTATAATAATCTTCTGAGGTAGAAGCTACTATTATTTCCACTTTATAGAAGAGGGTAACTTGCTCAAAGTTATTCAAACCTTTGTTTAACAAATTGGGCCGGGCACAATGGCTCACACCTGTAATGCCAGGACTTTGAGAGGCCGAGGTGGGTGGATCACCTGAGGTCAAGAGTTTGACACCAGCCTGGCCAACATGGTGAAACCCCATTTCTACCAAAAAAAAAAATTAGCAGAGCAGGGTGGTGCATGCCTGCCATTCCAGCTACTTGGGAAGCCGAGACAGGAGAATCGCTTGAACCCAGCTGTTATCCCAGTTACTTGAGAGGCAGAGGCTGCAGTGAGGCGAGACTATGCCACTGCACTCCAGCCTAGGCAATAAGAGTTGAAACTCTGTCTCAAAAAAAAAAAAAAAAAAAAAATTGTTCTCATGAGACATGAAAATGTTTCAAGATATAAACTTACGAATAATTTATACTAAAATGGTTGCTTGGTTTTGTTTTGATATTTTTTAATTTTAAGCTATTAAATCCCCTATGTTCCTATTTATATATTCCAAAGGGTATAGGTGGGGCAGTGGAGTACTTTGAAAGTATGCTTAAATGAAATGGAGTCATGAAATCCACAGAATAAGTAGATTTATTTATTTGTATTTTTTTGGGAGACCGGGTACATGTTGCCCAAGCTGGAGTCCAACAGCATGATCAAGGCTCACTGCAGCCTCAACCTCCCAGGCTCAGGTAATTCTCCTACCTCTTAAGTAGCTGGGACCACAGGTATGTGCCACCATGCCTGGATAAATTTTTTTTTTTTTTTTTTTTGAGACGGAGTCTCGCTCTATCTGGTGTGCAGTGACACGATCTTGGCTCACTGCAAGCTCCGCCTCCCGGGTTCACACCATTCTCCTGCCTCAGCCTCCCGAGTAGCTGAGA